>NC_069136.1:27274700-27621366 GCF_026914265.1 Mya arenaria | reverse complement strand
TTTAAATGTCCGGTTCGAGATAAGCACATTAAACAAAAAATACTTGCTGGAAAAGATACCCAATAAATAATATGAACATAACTCAACTTAAGAGAAAAACACTTACTAGAAAAGTTACACAATATGAACATAACTAAACTTAAGGGAATAATTTTACTAGAAAAAATACACAATACAAAATATGAACATAACTGAACTTAAGGGAAAACAGTTATTTGTTTAGTAATATAATCTTTTGAATCTGTGCGCATTTGCAAAGCTTTGCATTGTTTCATGAGGAATTCTGATAGTTTACCGTAGACAACTGTTCAAATCTTCAGTTGCTGTTTTCTCTTCGATGTTTCCATGTCTAAAGCCAGACACGTCCAAATCTTTTAATGTTGTTGGATATTCTGAAGTAACGAGAGCAGCGTTCACGAGTTCTGTACTGTAACACTAATATTCAAATTCTCAATTTTCAAACAATGGGCGGTTAAGATACATAAGGAGATGTCAGAAATTTCACATCCTTCGATAGTTCACAATCGAACCTGTGAAATAGTGTAACGATGCATTGGTGTTTTTTCCCCGTTATATTTGTTCCAACTTCTTTGACTTTGATGAATCTATAATGTATAGTTAAAAATAAGAAGGATGAACTTACATTCCTTTCCGATTCAAGTGTTGTTTTTAGCTCACCTGAGCACGAATTGTTCAAGGTGAGCTATTGTGATCGCCCTGTGTCCGTCGTCGTCGTCCGTCATCAACAATGTGGACACAATTTTAATGAAACTTGGTCAGAATGTTACCCTCAATAAAATCTTGGGCGAGTTCGATATTAGATATTAGTTCATCTGTGGTTAAACACTAGGTTAAATTGAAGGAAAAGCGTGTTAACACAACAGAGGTCACATTTATGACTGTATCTTAAGGAAACTTGGTCAGAATGTTAATATTAATAATCTCTAAGTCAAGTTCGAATCTTGGTCATGTACGGTCAAAAGCTAAGTCACCAGGTCAAATTGATGGAAAAGCTTGTTAACACACTATGGGTCACATTTATGGGTGTATCTTCATGAAAGTTGGTCAGAATGTTTTTATTAATAATCTTTAGGTTAAGTTTAAATCAGGGTCATGTGCAGTCAAAACCTAGGTCACCAGGTCACATTTAAGGAAAGCTATGTTAACAATCTAAAGGTCACATTTATAAATGTTTCTTCATGAAAGTTGGCAAGAATGTTTATATAAATAATCTCTAAGTCAAGTTTAAATCTGGGCCATGTGCGGTCAAAAACTAGGTCATTTGCAAAGGTTTGCATTTTTTATATGGAATTCTAATACAGCTTACCGTAGACAAGTCTTCAGTCGTTGTTTATTCTTTTCGATAACTCCCTGTCTACAGTCAGACACGTCCAAATCTGGAACTGTTTGGCCTTGATCGCAGTGCCTTTTAAAGGGGAACAATATGGGTTGATGCAAAATATGTTTTCAGATATTCTGAAGAAACGAGAGCAGCATCCACGTGTTTTGTACTGTAATTATTTATTATTATAATAATTATTAGGCCCATTATTTATTTTAACTCGCTGTTACCATTAAGGCCCATACGTTTAAAATGTTTTCTTTCCAGCAGTTGAACGAATTTAAAATTGCTGGTAATGGTTTATCCCTTTTGTATGTATCCAATTTGTGTTTTCATTCGCAGACGCGAATACCGTATAGTCCAGGGCAAAGTAGCGCCAAGGAGATATGCCATGTCTCACTGGTTCAGTTTTGCTCTTATTAGGCCCATGTTTTGCGGATGCGCCTGTACTTTCCGTGCTGCACCGTATTGGTATGTTAGTAACTGGTTCGTCTACATTGTTTGACCGTTCCAGACAAGTTCACGTTATTTATCGCTCAAAATCGGGATAGAACGATAGCGCGGGTCCAAGAACGTGCAGAACATTGGGACACCGAAGCATATATCATCATCGTCGAGCTCGTGTTCAGTATGATATCGACACGGACATCGGCCTTGCAATTGGCTTCAGACGGGACTTGGCTAGATTTCGGGGATTCCGATTGCAAACCACTGACGAACTATTGCCAAACAATCGGGGTTATTTTTATATAATATTCTCCCACTGGAGATCCAATTCAAATTTCAATTCAATTCCTGATCAGGATTTATATGGGCTCTACTCTACGTAAATATACATTTACCACATTGAAGGTAATGGGTTTGTAGTATAAAGAAAATATATGTCTTTCTAAAATAAGAACGGTCAATGGTAGACCCTGAATCATAAGACAATACAAGGAAATAACATTACATAACTGATATATTTCTACTTATACATGTATATCTATTAATATATGTTGTAAAATTAATTCTAATGACAACCGCAGAGCATACAATACGTCACTTAAACATTAATATTACTCCCAAATAAGATTTAACATTTTTGATATTTCACAATCGAACCTGTGAAACAATGTGACGATGTATTGGTGTTTTTTTCCCGTTATATTTGTTTAAACTTCTTTGACATTTATGAATCGATAATTAATAGTTGAAAAATAAGAAGGGTGAAATTTACATGAATTTACATTCCTTTCCGATTCAAAGATCAAGTGTGTTTTTTTTTTGCTTGTGATATGTTTGTGCGAGTGACGCAGTGCGTGGGATGTCGATTACAAACCACTAAAGAACTATTGCCTAATACAGTTTTTATAAATGTCCAGTTCGAGATAAACACATGACACCAAGAACACTTGATAGAAGGGTTACACAATACATAATATGAACATAACTGAACGTAAGGGAAAAACACTCACTAGAAAAGTTACACGATACACAATATGAACATAACTGAACAAGGGAAAAATACTTACTAGAAAAGGTTCATAATATGAACATAACTGAACTAAAGGGGAAAATACTTACTAGAAAAGTTACACAATACACAAGATGAACATAACTAAACTTAAGGGACAAACACTTACTAGAAGAGTTACACAATGAGTAAATATGAACATAACTCAACTTGAGGGAAAAACACTTACTAGAAAAGATACATAATATGAACATAACTGAACTTAAGGGAACAATACTTACTAGAAAAGTTCACAATATACAATATCAACAAAACTGAACTTAAGGGAAAAACACTTACTAGAAAGTAACACAATATGAACATAACTGAACTTAAGGGAAAAACAGTTACTTGTTTAGTAAAAGAATCTTTTGAATTTGTGCGCATTTGCAAAACTTTGCATTTTTCATAAGGAATTTTTATACAGCCTACCGTAGACAAGTCTTCAGTTGTTGTTTATTCTTTTCGATAGCTCCCTGTCTACAGCCAGACACGTCCAAATATTTTAATGTTTTTTTGATATTCTGAATAAACGAGAGCAGCGTCCACGAGTTTTGTACTGTAATTATTTATTGTTATGATAATTATTAGGCCCATTATTTTTTTAAACTCGCTGTTACCATAAAGGCTCCCAAGTGTACAATGTTTTCTTTGCAGCATTCAACCGGATTTTAAATTGCTGGTAATGGTTTATCCCTTTTGTACGTATCCAATTAGAGTTTTACATTCGCAGACGCGAAGACCGTATATTCCAGGGCAAAGTAGCCGCCAAGGAGATCTGCCATGTCTTCCTGGTTAAGTTTGGCTCTTTTACTAGGCCCAGGTTCTGCGGATGTGCTTTCCGTGCAGCACCATATCGGTGTGCTAGTAACTGGTTCATCTACATTATTCGACCGTTCCAGACAAGTTCACGTTGTTTATCGCTCAAAATCGGGATAGAACGATAGCGCGGGTCCAATAATGTGTAGAACATTGGGACGCCGAAGCATATACCGTCGTCGTCTAGTTCTTGATCGACACGATATCGACACGGACATCGGCCTTGCATCTGGCTACATACAAGACGTCGCTAGATTTCGGGGGATTCCGGTTGCAAACCACTGACAAACTATTGCCAAATAATCGTTTTTTTATAATGTTCTCTTACTGGAGATCCAATTCAAAGTCCAACGTATCAAAACAGTGACTAGAAAGGAACATGGTAACAGTTAGTTGGTGAGGTAAAGGTTATCGGCTGTGAGCTCACAATTGCTTTGATCATACTCAACGTTTGAAAAAATACATACTATTTAAATTCAATTCCTGATCAGAACTTTTATGGGCTCTACACTACGTAATTATACATTTACCAAATTGTAGGTTATGGGTTTGTAGTATAACGAAAATATATGTCTTTCTAAAATAAGAACGGTCAATTGTAGACCCTGAATCATAAGCCCATACAAATAAATAACACAACATTACTGATATATTTCTACTTATTCATGTATATCTATATATATTAATATATGTTGTAAAATTAATTCTAATGACAACCGCAGAGCAAACAATAAATAACTTAAACATGCTTTATTACTCCCAAATAAGAGTTAACATTTTCGATATTTCACAATCGAACCTGTAAAACAATGTAACGATGTATTGACGTTTTTTTCCCGTTATATTTGTTTCTTTGACATTGATGAATCTATAATGAATATGATGTGCCAATAAGCTCCAGTTACATGTAGCTGCGGCTTTTTGCCCTTGGCAGTAGTCCTGCAATCTGAATCCAGGAGATGCAGCTCTGAATCCAATATTTCAGAAGAATGAAGATGTTAGTGAACTCTCTAGTACTCGATTGTGTGTAAATGATTCCAAAAAGTCCCAAATCTAGTCTTCAAAACAGATACTTAAAGCATTTTTTTTTTAAATTGGGCATAATGCTGCATTTTCTATATCTTGTAGCCACCTCATACATGAAAACACTAGCAGTTGTCATGAATCTTTCCGTTTTGGTGCTTTTTTGCCATTTCCTTTGTTGCGCCATTTGTCCCGGAAGCAATCAATTTGGCATATAGCGGTGTTTAGAATGTCTATAAACACATGATCACTAATAAATTTTGTTAAACTGAACATTTCTGTTACCTTTGTATATAACTGGACCAGAAAAGCATAAATTTGACAAGTTGCAGCATTTTAGTTTGGCGCTATGTCATTTTTTATATAAAACGCTAAGCCGAAAAAGTGGAAAAACCTTATTTTGCTTAGAAAAATCTTAAAAGAGTAGGCAGGCCATTTTTGTGGTGCTGTTTTATAGACTCCATTAAAAGCTACAAGGAGAAATTTACAGATTATTCCAATGCATGAGGAAATAGTGGCTCTTCAAAAGTTTGCGGCTAACCATTTGATGGAAATGGCTATTTCTGCCTTTTATAAAAACACCACAGGTGCTAATACTCATTCTTTAAGTTTTTAAGATATCATTGCCAAACTGTGTTGCATGCAGCCTGAAATTGAACTATAGGAGTTTTGAAGTCTGTTTTTGGAAAACAATTATATGCAAAGACTGTTTTGAAAAGAAAAGCCAGGTAAGTGTTTATATGAAACATAATAAAAACAACTGTGGTCTTGGGCCATATTGGGTTCTTGGATTGATGACTTCAGAACCGTAATCATCAAGAACATTTAAACTAAGAGACAAGAATTGCCTCTGCATCTTAATGTGTTCTCAGAAGAGAATCATAAACTGTAATAAATATCTTTTTAATTTTGATTTGCAGGTGAAAGTGGTTAAATTTTATGAAAAAAAATCATTTGAACACGAGTGTTGTTTTTTGAAAGTGTTTGTAGAACATCTTTATTTCCTTTGCAAATCTTTCTTATCATATTATAAATTATTGAAATTGTTTTAAACATCTTGCAGAACTGTTATTTGTCAGTATTGTAGAATTACCATTTCATCTTTTTGTACCATATGATGGTATATCTTCTTTAGCTTAAAACCTGTGGTCCTGATTCCATTATATTTCCATTTTTCATAGATATATGTTAAATTTGTATATTAGTACAAAAAACAAGTTAATGGCTCGTTCCAAGACAAAAAAATTAAAAAGTTGTCAAAACGTTTAATCTGTGAGATTGCAGCTTTAAAGTGCAAATGCATTTTAGTGCAACAAAAACCTTTTAATGTCAGATTTAAAAAAAATGTACAAAATGATTCAGACCGTTCGGTACTGACTTATTACTTTTAATTGACAAGGGCGTGCAACACTACTACAAGCACCTGATGTAACCATTCATCCAAGTAACATAGCAGTTCGACTAACAATTTTAATCCGTCTATACAAGTTTATAAACACGTTTAAATTCTTTGGAACTGACAGGAAACACTTTTCTGAATTAAATACACATGTTGCAATTGTTTGATTGAAAAAAGAAGATTTTGTTAAGCTAGAATTTATTTCAACTGACTAACGATTATATCGCATAAATGTCCTTGTCGTTGTTTGTTCATTGCTTTTGCCTAAATAGTTTATTGTAATTCGTATTCAAATCGTTTGTGTTAGTACTATTTTGTCAGGTTGCTTTAAATAAATTGACATTAGATTGACATCCTTTAAGAGATGTTTATATCAACCCAGACTATTAAAACATAAACAAACCATAAATGTCAATGAAGCGGAATAACAAAAGATACTAAAGAGTTGAATGCCTCTTTTATCTTCAGGGTATCCATGCAATAATGAATATGGTAACGGAACTTGTTTGATGTTGATAGCTAGGTATTGTTTTCTAGGGAAAGCATTACTCTCTCTCCCTCTCTCATTCTCTCTCTATCTCTCGTAACAATGCTTGCTGAACAGATTTCACAACGATGACAGTGATGTCTCAACAGTAAGTGCTGAGAAAAAAGCGTTGCGGACAAAAATAGAGAGAGATAATTCAAAATGTATTGATAGTCATACTGATACGAAGAATAAACACATTTCTTGAAACATATATTAAGTAATATAGAAAGTGATGAATATTAGTCTGCATTTATAAAGTTGATCAAACAATAATTTAAAAAATCTCACCTGTTTGTGGCAAACTAATTTTGTGAAGATAATGCAGCATTAACTGATTGAGATATACAAGTCAACAAAATTATGACAGCCATACTGAATGAGATTGGAACACTTTTTATGCAACGCACTATGTGGAAAAAACGGGCAAAACATGCGGATGTTAATGGACAACTAGGAACGGTAGGCAACATTCCTGTAATGCTCGTTAAATTTCTTCCAACAATTATGTAGAAAGCGGAACATTTGACTTTGCCATTACACCGGCTTTATGTTGTTTAAACCTTGCTAGGGAGCTTGTTTCTGTAGTTTTTCACATACTATTTGACATTTAACCAGTGCAGGTAGAACATATGTATTGTACATCGAACTGATGGATGGAACATGTGACCGAAGTTTCATAACTTTCCTTCCGTAAAAATACGAGATGACACGAAACGCAACGATTAAATCACTGAGATTGCAGTGTCCTATGACCTGGAACCTTCACCGTTCCAACAGCGGTTCTGCACATATCTAAGTTCAGTGTGTGAATCAAGTCTCATGAACTTCCTTCATTGGAATACATAATGTTAAGGGCTTCCTGTATATATTAGTATTATGTTTCCCCCATTTATGGGGAGACATGTTGTTTTTGCTCTGTCCGTCAGTCAGTCAGTCTGTGAGTCTGCACGTCACACTTCGTTTCCGCTCAAAAACTAAAGAACGCTTAGAACTAGGAACTTCATACTTTGTATGCTAGTTGGTCATGACTAGTAGATGGCCCCTATTGATTTTCTGATCAGTAGGTCAAAGGTCAAGGCCGCGGTAAACTTGAGGTGAAAAAAAGGTTTCCGCTCAATGACTAAAGATCCTTTGGGTCCAGGAACTTCATACTTGGTATGCTAGTTGTTCATGACTTGTAGATGACCTCTATTGATTTTGAGATCTAAAGGTCAAAGGTCAAGGTCGCGGTATCCTTCAGGTATAAAAAGATATGTTGGTGACCGTAAGCTTAATACTGGTTTCTGCTTAATAACTATGGAACGTTAGTACCCAGGAACTTCGTACTTGGTATTCTAGTTGGTCATGACTAGTAGATGACTCCTATTGATTTTGAGTCAAAGGTCAAGGTCACCGTGACCTTGAGGTGAAGAAACGGTTTCTGCTCAATAACTAAAGAACGCTTGCACCCATAAACTTCATACTTGATATGCTAGTTCTGGGATCAGGTGGTCAATAGTCAGGGTTGCGGTGAAAAAACATTTTACGCTCAATAATTAAAGAATTCTTGCACCCAGGAACTTCATACATGATATCCCAATTGGTCATGTCTAGTAGATAACCTCTATAGATTTTAGGATCAGTTGGTCAAAGGTCAAGGTTGCAGTGACCCTGAGGGAAAAACATTTTCCAATAATTACTAAAGAACATTTGCACCCATGAACTTCAGTTGGTCAAAACTAGTAGATGACCCCTATTGATTTTAGGCCAGTAGGTCAAAAGTCATGCTGACCTTTAGGTAAAATAACGGTTTCCGAAGAACAACTAATGAACACTTGGGCCCAGGAGCTTCATATTTGTTATTATTTTGATTTTGAGATCAGAAGTTCAAGGTCACAGTCATCTTCAGGTGAAAAACAATATGTTGGTCACCAGTCCGTCTGTCACACTTCTTTCTGCTCAATAACTTAAGAACACTTGGACCCAGGAACTTCATACTTGGTATGGTAAACTAACGGAATCATAGCAGTTAAAGTAGGTGTAAAACAATGTTACTGTTTCTCGTATAACTTGAAGTTGAAAGCTTATCGACCTTATTTCCTCATCTTTGTTGTAGTCTTGTTATGGTGCATCATCAATAATATGAAAGTTTGTGCGGCATATCTCCTTATTATTATAATCAGACGATTAGAGCATTCAACAGACATTCGGGCTTTACCTTGTCTTACTGCCATTAAGCTTATCTCGGTACACTTTCAATCGATCAAAAGTTCAATAACTATCCCTGCCAGTCGATATATGAACAGATTCTTGTGGGGGTGTTTTTTTTCTTAGTTTTTATTAGGGCAAAAACAACCAGACTGTTCTTTCTTTGGCGAACAGGCCATCATAAGTGTTATGACAACCTAACCCAACAGAGGAAGAGAAACCAGCAATAAACTAAATAGAACGCACTGAATGTGCTGAGAGTTAGGGGTACTATTCCCCCTCTCTTCTGGCACTTACTGCTGCTTTGATTTAAGGAGAACAGGCAAGTAAACCAGTTACAGCTTTTTATCAAAAACACTTTCAATTAGCCCTAGATACATGCATCACTCAAAACTAAATAAATCTGATATTTTGTGTCTGAATTTCCATGTCTGTCATTCAAGTACCTGTGTGTCTGTAATTGTAAGGCGTTTTGACCCAAAATGCAATTTTCCAATGGTTTTAAATGAACCTGGACCCAAATGGCATTTTAAGCAACAAATGGTGTTTAACACATCTTTGCACACATTTAAAGTTTTCGAGGTCGAATTTTCATTAAATAGACATTTTGCGTTCGTTAGTAAGCAGACGATTTAATTTGTAGAAATAGGAAAACGTTGTAAAAACCAGGAAATAACATTTTCTGATCAACCGGACAAGATCAACGCATTATAATATAATAGTGATAATTTGCCAGAAATAGTGATGGCTGTAAAAAGAATCTGTGATCATTTCGGTTACTTGAACAGGAAATAGAGCAATATCCGTATATTCCCTATAAGGAAATATCGATAATAAAGTCAGTATGGATTTTGTTTTGTGTTGTCATATATATGAATGTGATATGTGCTTCATTATCGAGTGTGGCAATTACTTGAAGAATATAATTAAGTTTTTTCCAGATGTATCTGCGGTGTATAACTAACCTATAGATGTTTTGTTTTTCAAAGAGCACATGCGACAGGATATGAAATGAAAGCGTAACAACAAAACCCAGAATTTCGATCCCATTAACCAGTATAATTATCTGACCCGTCATTTTATTGTGATAATGTAATACACATTGATTCAGTAAATACGTAAGCGATAACGATGGTTGTGTTATGCTGTATAAATTAGGAAAACACATTTGAGAACATTTCCAAAGTTCAAAAGTTAAAGCAGTCATTCTTATTAGTGGTGATGTTTCTACATTGAAGAGTGTTTCAGTTACAAAACCAACAGGCGATAAGAGTATTGAAATATACGCATTTAATTGAACTGAAACTGGCAACACTGAATACTTTCGATGGAAAAAATATTACACATGCGCAAAAATTCATCTGAAATCGAAACAGTGCTACGAAGATTATTAGAACGTATAGATGTTGCCATTACCTTTTAACAGTACGAACGTGACACTGAGCTCTCGGTCACCGTCGCCAATGTCCACGCTTCATTTATGCACGTACCAAGTTCATGCGATACTTAACGCATCATTCAACCGTTCACTACACTTAGATCTTATGAAATGACATGTCAAACAACCGTGTTTAAAGGTATGATGAAATGGGAGAAGACATTTACAGATGTATGCATGCATGAACGGTTTGATCACTTGAAAATGAGACACTTCATGCTAATTACTAAAAATATGACTTAATCAATATTGAAGTTGAATTTGTAGACAACAGGATAGGTAGAAATGTTGACAAGTACAAAAGAAACACATTTTGCCCTACGAAAAGTTCAGCGAACAAAACATTGTTTTCACAAAATGATTTATCCGGGCATGTAAGTGCAAATCCATTGGTTACTCAAACGGTTTGGTTCAGATAAATAAATAAACCAATGTCCTTTTGACTCATTTCATATCTTTATCGTCAGGCACAGCTGAGCTTGGTAAGAGGTTGTGGGTAAATGTAACCCCAAACATTCTCTCAACTCATCGTCTACTTTGAATGACTGATTGTTCAGCTGTAATAAATATATGTTCAAAGTATATATATTAGTTATTACTGTACATAGTAAATCTGAGATGTTCTTCTTTCCACTGCATTGTGTCCTTTGTTTCTCTTCGCAATTGCCCGTGAAAGAGAAAACGTTTCCAAAAAAAATAATTCAAACAATAAAAACACGTCATATTTGCAAACGGTCAAATCACAGCCCGTTTCACTTTTACATCGAAATACCAAACTTCGTGAAAAGGAAACATATATATATCGTAAGATATTTTAGGTCTGAAAAGTGGGAAAAGGCCGTAGTTTTATAACGTGCCCGGTTAAAAGTACCAACGCACTGGAAAATGCAGTTTTCCAGTGATATCTTTAATGCAGAGCGCTACGCGAGAGAGCCACATTGTACCATTTTACAATCGTTTTCGTGATCAAATTTCTTAAAGTACTGGGTTAAGACAGTCGGGTTTTTTTTGGACCTAATACAAAAGGAAGAAATAAAGCTATCGTGATTTAGTTCGTATGGTTATTTAATGACCGCTCGACACGCAAACCGGGCAGAATAAAGTACAATGTGAAGACGCAAGCGAAAATTAATTTGTCAACGGGCAGGCACGTATTTGCTCAATCTGCCTAAGGATGGACTTGACATAAACGACATGTTGTTTAAAGTTCTCACAATTACATTTGTTATTGAAGCAATGTTCAATGGAAAACAATTACATAAGTTTGTTTACTAACACATTTACATTGGTGCTATTTGTTTTAATTTATGTTGACAGTATAAGGCTTTTTATGAATGTGTAAATGTAACCCCAAATACGTGTAAGAATAGAAACACAAACTGGTCTGTTGTTGTAAATGTTATGTTATGTTATGCGTTTCCTTTAGAAACTGACATGCATGTTACTAAGATGTTGAAAAGTTGCAACGATAGGCAGTATGAACAGTTCTCGAAAATGTATGCCAAGCTTGTTAAAGGACACTACCAACACTTAATGATAGTGGAGTATGGCTAAGGAAAAGTATGGAATGTCAAAAGGATGGTAAAGACTGGCTCATAGATACTACGGTCTGGCTCAGGGCTAGTGCAGTCTGACTTATAGATTATACGTTCTGGCTCAGGGAAAGTAAATCCGGTTCATAGATAATACGGTCAGGATAAAGGTAAGTAAAACCTGGCTCAGGAATATTAAATTCTGACCAAGGAAAATTAAAACCTTGCTCAGCTATATTCAAGTCAGAATCATGGTTAGTTAAGTCATACCTATGAATATTCAAGTCTGGCTCAGAAATAGTAGCCTGGTTCATGGATAGTATAGCCTTGCTCATGGATGGTAATGTCTTGCTCAGGGATAGCTAAAACTTGCCCGGGGAAGTAAAATCTGGCTCCACGATAAAAACGTCTTGCTCAGGGATACTCAAGTCTAGCTGAGTGACAGAAAAGTGTGGCTTTGCACGAGTATACCCCAACAATGGAATGTGCCAAGAGGATCAAAGATCAAGCCAGTTCCAGTGAATATGCTATAGAAGCACGACCACGTGAAACTCAAAAGGCAAACCTCTTATTTTCTGGATGGATACACAAAGCAAGAAAACAAATTTAAAATTTATTTTAAGAAATGACAAACGCACACACAATTTACTTTGCAATGCTTTATTCCAAACATGAACAATTAGTTATTCAACTGTATTAAACTGTATCAAAAGCAGAATCATAAAATATAACTGATCTATAAATATCAGCATGCCATTGTGCAGATGTCAAAATAACCTTACAGAGATCAATTAATCTGATACGCATTACTTTTATAAAGCACTAGGAAAACGGAATATTTTAAATTTTGAATTTTACTTTCACAATTCCAACTCTAGAACTCAACGACATGCTACATCTGTCTAATCTTAAAGGAATGCCCCTGGTGTCTAGAATTTGACTATAGGTTTCTACAGTTTCAACACCATTTGGTGAGGTACAGCTATGATGAGCCTTATCAGTTCAGGTCATCTGATGATGATCCATGTTCTGGTGACACTGTTAAGGTTGTCAAAATACACCAGTAATGCATAGTACAGGTTAAAACAATGTGTCATTTTTGTATTGTGTACCTGGTAAAATATATCATATTCAGAAAATCAATTGAATGTGTTAAAACACGTACATTTTTTACAAATTAACAATAAATATGTTCCGTTCAAAATGTATCTTACCAAAGGATGCATCGTTTCACGGTTCAATGGTTTCAATTGATGAAAAGAGTATTAATTGCTACTTTTCTTGTCCTTGAAAAATGTATACTGGAAGAGTGCGAGATATAAACAAACTATTCAAATTTTATTTATACTTTTAGATAACAAAATTGGAATCCATTCGAAAATATTTTGTACGTTTTCACCTGGCTTTTGAGACGCTCAGTATAAATTATGATTTTTTTTTATTTGTGTGTGCTGTTTCTGAAACAATAAACTGTATACCACTTAAAGCAATTGGTGCAATGTCAATGTCCATTGCAAGTGCATGAATTTCTTTTTAAATACTAAATCCTTTATCTACCATATTCATAATAGCATCCCAATATTATATAAAAAAAAATTTTAATAACATCATTATATCCCGATTATTCAGTTAATGCCTTATCTGAAATAGATCCATTAGATAGCTCTGACACAAACATCGAACAACCATTAGGATCACAACCTACCAAACCCTTAATTGTTGTTGAAGATTTATAATCACCGTTTAGTTGACTTTGTAATGACAGTGCACTGGGTGATTGAGCTTTCACTTTTGTACCGGCTAGTATTATCAATGTTGTTCGAAAGTCATTTTTTTATAGTCTTCTCGCAATCTTTTTAGATATAATTGTTCCCCTATATTGCCCAATGAATAGCTGACCGTGTTCCAAATACATAATATTAATCCATACATCAAATACTACACTAGTAAGTTCAATGGAAATACCAAATAGTGTTGCAATATTTCAATCGTAAATGCAACACCGTTAGATTTAACACAGGAGTTTAAATCATTAAATTTTTGTTGTCCGATTGGCGCAGAGGCTGGCGCACTTCGTCTTACCAATGAGCTTGGGATCGAGTCCCGGCCTGGGAACATGTGAATTTGGTTAATGGACATATCCGGCTACTCTGGTTTCCCCCTCAACACAAGACAACACTTTCTCGAAACAACGTGCCAAAGAGAGTGACTTAGAATAAGTTATCGTAACTATTCACAATCGTTCTACAATATAAAATAGTTCAACTAATTTATTAAATGATAGACTCCTACTCCATTTGGGAAGTTTTAACGTTTAAGAGCAAGGCCAGTTTCTGATCACTGCTTGTGATTTTTGCGAATTCATTGTTTATACACAATAAAATGTGCACGTTGTAGAGCTAATTATACCGGATATTCGTTCTATTACTTAAATTTTAAATCAATTGTCAGAATTTTTTACCAAAATCATGCTACCCTACATTGCTTCCAAACGGCGTAAAACTGTATGTACTTACATGGAAATTCGGAACAGTGTCCTGGACCTGCTTTTCTAGGATTCCTCAGGAAGTCATGTAATAATCAAAATGCAAAGTAAGGATATTCTCCAGTTGGTCCATTTCCTCCAACGTGCTTTAATATGCATAATATTTACACTATAATAAGGTGTCAACTGACAATTAGCATGTTTATAAAAGAGATCAAAGTTTAGGACATAGGAACGTTAACAATGTAAACAATTGCAAGTAAATTAGAATTATTATTTAATTATTTGTATGTTTTGATCGTTAAACGATACAATTACATTTTGAGCAGACGGCTTTGTGCTAATTTATCCGGTTCAAATTTCGTTGATCGTTTAATAAAGTACGTTTAAGGAATATGATGGTCGTCGAATACTCCAAATATATTTGACTTCTAACATGTTTTACAAGTCATATTTGGAAAATACGCCTTGTCCCTAAAAGATTATACTATGGTAAAGGAGGAGAATATTTTTCCCATTTACTCATTTTATTATTGACATAGCAACCAGTGTTCTGCATGGACAAAACACTTTGTTATAGCAATTTTGGTAGGGTAAGTCCAGGATGATCAATCCTTCATGAAGAAGAAGAAGAACGTTTATTCATCGAAAAAGTATATACAGATGATGTGTTTGAAATAGGTCAATATGACCCCTGATCAAACATTTCAACAAAATACTATACAAATAACACAAAGACGAACAGACACATACATGTACATTGCATTTACAAAATGGTTATTTGACTAGTGGCACATTATGGTTTAATTGCCTAACAAATGTGTAATAACTAAGTTATGCAGAAGGTTATTCGAATGCCTTCTCAAATGTATATGTTAACACTCTAATTGCATCCCTACGATAAAAGCAAATACTGGCGTACGCAACATCAGAATATTTCTGAGAGCAAAAAAGCGATGCATGTGATTGGCAAACTGATGCTTGATCGCGGTGAAATACAGGTGATACAAGTTCCTGTATGCTACATTTAGTTGTGTTTGAAGCAAATGTATTGTTGTTACAAAGGCTTAGTATTGAGAATTATTACACGATCCTATGCATGCACCAGTTGCCTCATAAAATGAGTGGTTCTAACTTGTTTACATCAAAATTACAGTATTTTATTCATCAAACTAGTTTCATAATTTCTCAAATGGATTGCCCTCACGTATTGAGGTAAGACTTGGAGACTCTTATAACACCTGTAATCTAACATCAATGCATACTAATACAACAAAACATCATGGTGATATCTATTTTTAAGCAAAATGTTCTTGTTTTGTATTAAGTTTTTTATTCTGAGCAATGTGTATATGCATTTGGGTTGAGTGTTATTCTCATTAATAATCTACCTTTTGAATAAAATTGCTGAAAATCAGTTGAAAATTAAGATTTACAGTATGTAAAGATATATACAAACATTGATGATGATATAAAATGAAGAAATCTATTGGTTATGATAATGCATACGCAACGTAGCGACCCGGGTTCGATGCCGGGCTACAGCAGTTAATGCTTCACTGCGAATGTTCTATTCATAAATGTTTTTTCATGAAGAAATTCAGCATGTATTAATAAAGTTCAAGGAAAAAGTACGGTGATGGTTACGTGAGTAATGAAAAAATAGGCTAAAGAAACAGTTTTTTTAATCAAATGATCGAAAGACAACACATGACGTCGCAGGAAAAACGATGTAAATATATTGTCATGTTAAAAATTTAAATTCCCTTCGTTACTTCTTTTGCACTTTCAGACATGTATTTGTGTCAATATCTTTGAAACAATCCACCTGCTTACATTGACTTGATTCCAGAAAATAAATTATTCTGAATGCTATGCCTTTAATGTGTATTCTTCATGTTGTCCTCATTTGGCATACTGAATATGGACAGTTCACAAATTTTGAAAGAACACAACTTTTATGACCACAACCTTTCAAACAAAACACATTTCATACATAGTTTTATCGTCATTGGTACAGTTGTTAGTGTTTATCCGAAATATGACCAACCCATTCTCTGGATGGATATTTTTGTATTAGTGTATTTTGTGCTTATGGTCAATATTATGGGGTCTATGATTTGTTAATTATAACTATGGCGGTTGTTGGAAGCCCAGATTACTAGTCACGAGGAATATGTTGCATGGGTGGTTACATTCGTGTTCAGCATATAGTATGACTTTCAACAAATGTCCTTTTCACTCAATGTGGTTTATAATTTATGCATTCCCCATCCTTGTTCGAACTTTTCATGGACAACACTTATTCAGGAGCAAGTCAAACAATAACATATTGCAAGTAATGAGATGCATTTTTTTAGTTTGGTTTGTGAAAACGGTTTAACAATAGAAATAAATCAGGCAATGAGTCTTTGATTCTCTATAATTTTTAAACACCATTTAAAACTTTTGTAAATAGTTTTTAAAGTAATACATACCTATAAGCGTATCCTTAACATAACAAAAGATAATAAATCAAAACAGAATTTACTAAAGACCTCACAATGTGTCAACTTGATTTTGTCGTTTTCGCACATACATGACAATAGGTTCACTGTGTAATATTTCGGCAAAAATAAGACGAAGCTATTATATTTCACAAACATTTGTTCACCAGACTACATTCAGTGTAACTTGAATTATTGGTTTGACCTGGGCAATCCTTCCAAGGTATTAATTGCAGAAAAAGCAAATAGTTTGTAGTTACAAGATCATTTCTAAAGGTGATTGAACCAAATGTCTTTGTTTTCAAACGCTCCGAACACTTATGTTTGTTTTTGTCTTCACATTCATTTCATTATAATTATAGTACATGTCTGAAAGATGTCTTAACTATGTAATGCGTGCCAAGCTGTACTTTAATCCTATAAAACTATTCCACACTCACTGTGTCTGTTACTTTTTGTATGAGGATATGCTGACCGACACCAAACACGTTAAGAGCTTTAAATCCCATAGTGTTGGTGTCCGGTCAAATGTATTCTGATTTATAATGACAACAAAGGAACAATATGAAATTATTTTCGCAATGATGCTACAAACTTATAACGTTTGTTTTGCCTTATACATATATAACGGAACACAAAAAGAAAATGATAATTTATCAAACAAACATGAATATTAATAATTATAAATTATCGTGCAATCTTAAAAGGCATTAATTTTCCCTCATTGTACAGCCCTATTGCAAAGTATTTAAACAAATTTCAATGCAAGTACGCGTGTTGTGTCAAGATTACGATAAGGACATGCTGTGTGTGTCACAGTGTCAGTTTTAATGTTTTTATTGAAATACCTGTATTGTAATTATCAAAACAAGAGCTGTCACAGTATGTGACGAATGCCCCCGAATGTGACATTGACCTACGAACAAGGTCAGTACATGAAAAGTTGATCTTGCCTTTACGTGTCAAATACATATGGCAAGTTATTTTAAATTGCCTCTGAACATAAAAAAATACCACCCATACTTGACAACCTACACTGTTATGTCACTATATTCAGAATTCCCTTGTGAATAAACACTTAGTGTATCTTTCACCTAAGAGGTAGGGACATGGGTCTTGCACACGACACGTTGTCTTCGTATGTGGAACACATGTAGCAAGTGATTTTAAAATCTGTCCATACAAGAGAAAGTTACAGCCCGGACACGACAACCTATACTCTATGTCCTTATATGAAGCACTCCATTGTGAATAAACACTAAGTGTGACCTTGACCTTTGAGGTAGGGACACGGGTCTTGCACGCGACACGTCGTCTTGGTATGTGGAACACATGTAGCAAGTGATTTTAAAATCTGTCCATACAAGAGAAAGTTACAGCCCGGACACGACAACCTGTACTCTATGTCCTTATATGCAGCACTCCATTGTGAATAAACACTAAGTGTGACCTTGACCTTTGAGGTAGGGACACGGGTCTTGCACGCGACACGTCGTCTTGGTATGTGGTACACATGTGGCAAGTTATTTTAAAATCTGTCCATACAAGAGAAAGTTACAGCCCGGACACGACAACCTATACTCTATGTCCTTATATGCAGCACTCCATAGTGAATAAACACTAAGTGTGACCTTGACCTTTGAGGTAGGGACACGGGTCTTGCACGCGACACGTCGTCTTGGTATGTGGAACACATGTGGCAAGTTATTTTAAAATCTGTCCATACAAGAGAAAGTTACAGCCCGGACACGACAACCTATACTCTATGTCCTTATATGCAGCACTCCATTGTGAATAAACACTAAGTGTGACCTTGACCTTTGAGGTAGGGACACGGGTCTTGCACGCGACATGTCGTCTTGGTATGTGGAACATATGTGGCAAGTTATTTTAAAATCTGTCCATACAAGGGAAAGTTACAGAGCCGGATGGACGGACGGTGCGATTTTAATATGCCCACCTTCGGGGGCATAATAAACATTTAATCTATTACGTATAGCTTTATTTAATAGTTTGTCCTATTAACAATTGAACTTTAAATGCATTCATTAAAGCGTAAGGTTATTATAACATGAGATATATTCTATTAAATAGTTAGCTTGTCCCGTTAACAATATCATTTAAATATTTTAATCCATATTTGCATGCAATTTTACACAATAACAGTACCTATTTACCTCCATTGTTTGCGGACCAAGGATAGAATAAATATTTATATATGAGGGTGATTGAAGGAAGCTGAAGCATAATAAATTCGATTGGAGAATACGCGTAAGCAGGGTGATAAATGCTAGTGCTACACATAACACAGGTGATCACTTAAACATGAATGGAAAGTTGAATTTGGCACCGTTCTCAGGCAGAGAACATGTATTTAAGTACGAGTCGTCCTTTAAAGAGGTAAAGATAGAATTGAAATGTTTTAAACAGTTTGATTCTGAGCAAGTTTTGAAACAATATTTGAGAAATACCTTGGAAGAACAGGCGAGGAAAACAATCTTGAAACTCAATCGACACTACAGGAGATTATGAAAACTGAAGGAAACTGTGCCTTTGGTAAAGTTACTAGCAACCACTCAATGTGTATCAGAAATCTGGAAAGAATGAGGGTGAGAAAAAGTTGATGATGAAAAATACATGTAGGAAAGGACTAGGAAGTGATGCGCTAAGATTATCAACAAGTGCTCACTTGACATCACAATGAGCTCAATGTATTACGAAGAATTGAAGTATAAGGTGAGGAGTGAGGAATATGAGATACGGTGATAATTGAATTGCGCACTCGGTAATAAGAAAATAGCGCTCATAAGTTAGGACATTGACTGAAAATATTATTACAAGTGTTAAAGTTCAAACCAAAGAGACGAATGGATTGATATACTATTTGATGAAGTGAGAGTTTTTGATTTGAAGTTTGAAGAGTTTGTGACAGGGTGATATTTTATAGTATAATGTAACCTTAGTTAGTTTTACTTTGGGTTCATTAGAAGAACAGCTGTTTTCCGGTTTCATGTTAGAAAGTACAGATTATTATTTACAGTAGTCGAAAGTATCGAGCTATATCAGGTTTTTAGAAGCTTTTGCATTATAAATTAATATTGCAATAGATTGCTAAGACATCTATCTGGATGTAGAGATATGTAAGTAGGATGTAGCCTTTGTGTGTTGTTGTATTGCTGTCTTTATTCGTGATGAATAATTTGGGTTTCGTCTTTGACATTTTTGCGGGCTGTTTGAATATCGTTTTAACATTATCATTAACATTTCATTCTTGACAGTTTCACATCATCTCTATTGTCACTTTAACAAATGCATGGTTCTTTACAGCTACAGTTTAACATTACACAGAGGTCACGGAGAGAGGTGTAGCGAGTGTGTTGGGAGGTAAAGTCTAGAGTACCAAATACTTTGTAAGTATTGTATTAGTATTGTTTATTGTTTTGTTTATTCTATTATTTAGAATATAGGCAATGCAGTCACTCATAAATTCATAAATAAACATATTATCGAACTTACCAACTTTTGTCTACACCCAATCATTATTTAAAATGAAGTAGGCGCAAAGTTACAAGATGAACAAAGCACACAATGAACCGGACACTGACAGGACGTATGAGAATCGACAAGACCAGGGACCAAACAGAGGGGCAAGGATTAGAGGGCAAATTCAGACGTAGAGGAAGAGGTGGTTGTGGTAGAATGAGAGGAGAGGTGGGTCAGAATAACAAGGAGCTTGTGGACAAGACACAGGTTGGTATAAATAATTTTAACCAGTGAATGTCAGGTTCGAGTGGCTGGCTATCTTGAAACCTATCCAGAGAGTGATGTGAAATTTATAGACTTATTTGCCTGATAGATTAATTGGCCTTTCTTATGAATCTGAGATTAAGTTTAATGGTATAATGACAACTTCACTGGATCTATGATAACATTAATGAGCATGACGATGCCATTATATTTTCCTCTATGTTCGAACAGCACTTCGAGCGACTTGAAACAATCTGCCACTTACTTGTGGAAGTCCCACACTTGAAATCTGAGGCATCGATGTGTTAATTTCTGAGAAAGGAAGCGACCCAATTTGATCATCTGGTGTCCGATAAAGGAATTAAAACAGACCCGTCTTAAAATAAAGGCCGTAAGGAACTGGCCTATCCCTGATTATTACATTAAAGAGGTACGTAGTTTTCTAGAGTTTGTCGGCTACTCACGGAAGTTAATTGAAAATTTTGGATGGATCGTACGACTGTTGAACGACCTCTTAGATGGATATTCAAGAATAACTAGAGGAAGCCCGTCTTCAGCTAGGGATATCCATGCTCCTGTCTTTGCTTATGCGGACTACAGTAAACTTTTCAAGGTCCAAATAGACGCTTTATCCATTGGCTTAGGTGTTGTACTTTACCAGGGGTATAAAGTAGTTAACAAGGCTATGGCCTTCGCAATATGAAGTCTGAAACCCTCCGAGCGGAATTACTTTTAAAGACAGCTTTAATTGATACGTGTATGTGTTCTTCCGTTCGTGGTGTATACAGATACCAATCCGCTAACCTATATTCAGAGCACTGTAAATCATGATGCCTATTGTCAGCGAATGGTATCAAACTATGACTTAACATCAATTACAGCTGAGTGAAGTTGAGCATTGGCGCTGAAGCCCTTTCGAGACAACGTCCTGTGACGCCGACTGAGTCTGAATTACTCCACTCTGGGAGTTCCCAGATAGTAAACAAAACTGTAGTAATGGCTTGTCTGTGCACGTATATCGCTTGATCTTCAGATGCCGAGACTGGAGTCGAGAAAAATGTTGATTTGTCATAAATGATGTATTTTATTTTGTCATAATTAAGAGAAGATATAGCTTTATACTGTAAAGCTTGATATAAATTTTGCTATCCAGATCTTAGTAAGTCGTAGATGCATGACGGCGTTAGTTTTAAGTCTGAATTGGCTGTTATCCAGTTTCGCCAAGTTGTTTGGGCAACGCCTAGTTTTGCCCAATAATTTGGGTTTGTGCGCATGACTAATTGGGCGGCGCCTAGTTTGAACACAAACATTATCACATAGCGACTGGGGCGTAACAATTTTTAAATCTCATTGCAGTTCAGGTGTTATAATAATAACATACCGGTCGGGACGTAACAATATTAAACTGATTTAATGTTTTAATTCCAAGCTATGTTCTTATATAATTGCGCCAATCATTAGCGTAAGTATCTATGGAGATTGTGAGTTAATACGAATATATCATATAAATCAGAAAATATTGATATATAAACATAATGGACATCTCATTCAATATCACAAAATTAAAAATCCAAAGTATCATACTTATAAAAATATGAAATCAATTCTGCTTTCATTGATTATCGCATGTTTATGAGTGTACACGTATATTTTGATGGCCATCTGTGACACTATGTTGGGCTTAGTATGGCCCTATATGCTTTGTAGTTAATATAACTAATTTTTCTATACTAGTTTATATTTCTACGTTTCAAACATAGTGTTTGCAGAGCAATCTCCAAACTATTCAGCTTCTTTTATGAAACAAATGTTTTATTTTATTCAGATAGCACTGATAATCCTCACTTTTAAATCAAGTTTCAAAAACGTGTCTACTAAGTGTCTATGCTACGAGAATAAAATGCTTTAGTATCGCAATAGGCGTCAGGTGCAAGAAAATAATTATTTCAGAAAAAGTGGTATTGTTTATTGCGGTTTCCAGAATGTATTACATTTCCCGAGAACAGTACTTAAGCGTTTAGCACTTGTCTCAGTGACACAAACGCATAGCAGAAAGGGCTCTTAAATCTGGTAGCAAACAATTTAAGTTGATGAAATATTTCTTAAAAGTATTGTTCAGAAAGGTACTCAATACATGTGATGAAAAAATGGGTTCTTTTTATACGCATTATACAATAAAGGATAGTCTGTATGGCATGTTTTAAGGTGCAACATTTCTTAAAAGCTTAAAATTGAAATGCAGTAAATAACGAACTTATAAAAAATGGTTTACGTATTTCAAGATACACATTCACAATACCTGCATGCATATGACTTAATAAATGTCCAGAATCTGTAGAAGAGTTCAATTTCAAGTGGTCCAGCCTTAAAACATTTTTTGTTAAAGTTCATAAAAGTACTAACTTGCTTTCATATTTAAACATTAATTTGTAATTAAAATTTCGCTTGAATTGGAGCTCCAATCAACGACCGTTGGTCTTTATGATACGTGCGTGACCAAATGCGCTCGCTTGCCAACTTATTATTACTCCAATTGCAAAACATAAACATAACATTGTCATTACAGCCACCAGTATAAAAAAAAAGTGTATACAATTATCCGTGATTACTCTTAAATAAGATTTTATCACAATTAATACATTTCTTTCAATATACCAAAAAGGATGAATAAAATGTCGAAAACAATGTTTTTTTATGAAGGATAACGCGCTGAATTTGAAAACAAAATGTGCAGAAAACACGGTATTTTTAACTTATGAGACGATAGTATTATTTTAGCAATCATCAATCAATTAATATTTTGCGTGTTCTGCTATTAAACACACGGTTGAAATCTTGTTATCACTAATTAATACTTTCCATAAATGCATTTTTGTTAATAAGCAGTTTAAGGTTTATCACTCAATCGCTATGTTTGTTATACATGTGAATGTATTGATTTTAACAAGAGTGTCATTTTAAGTTATGAAAAACAAACAAAGGTAATTAGTTACTGCTGAAACCATGGAAGCGATCATTCTTGTAAGCATATGTTAAGTTTTTAACCTTAAGTTTGCTAAAGCTACCAATATACACTTTATCGCTCACCTGATACACGGCAACAATGATGTATTTTTTTTTGTTTGACGCAGGTGGAAGTATGTTAGAATAATTACGAACACAATGAATCATAAAAAGTCAATTCAAATACACGATTGTCTTAGTATATATAAAATATTATACCCAGAAAATATTCTTGGCCAGTTAACATTTTCGAAACTAATTAACTTAAAAGTCTTAAAATTATTACTTCGTTTAAGTTTAAAACCAATCACTCGTGTTCGTCTAATAAACGCCTTTCCATAAATACAAATAACGCTTTTCTAGGTGCTTGCACCAAATGTAACTCAATGTTATGCACATACACATACTTATAAATACTTTACTCTTGATTTCAGAAACGCTTCTAAAAAACAGTGTCTGAAATGTGACAATTCGCGATTTGAGAGGATATCTATGCCAATATAGCCCAAACACATTGACATGATAACTCTTTTTATGGCGTTTAATCCTGCACACTGTATTTTGCTGGTGGGTCCGTGATTATTCACATTGAACTCCCAGGAGAATTGCAGAAATTGTATAAGAACTTTCTGTTTCAGACAGTTCGCTTCTTTGCATTGCGTTTTCGTCCAATTATCAATAGCGTTTTCTCATGCGTTTTTCTGTAATCAAAATTTCAGGAAATATAGTGCAATTATCCGTAGATAAGATAAGGCCCTTCCGTCGTATGTTCATTGAGTTATTACCTATTATTGGTGCAAAGTCCGTGACTTAAACATACATATTGTTGTTCTTTTGTACATTTTTATTCCAATTGTAAACAAGAATACGATCATAGAAGCATACACAAATGCTTACATGAATGACACCGACGATGGATCAGATACGAATATCTAGATGCGAGTTCGTTATTCTACAATATTCAGTATTCATACTTTCAGCAAATGATGGGTATATTTCCTGATCGATGCTTGATACAATCGAATAGCGGGGCTGTAATTAGATAATTTTCGACTTAATTCTTATTAAGGTTTTCGTTTCTGACATTTAGTTCAAACTTGCAAACACCAACGTGTTGACTTTAACAAAACACCAAGTACTGAATCAGTAACTTGTTTGGAAATTAACTTAATTGTATTGAATATTTGACAACTTTTGTTTTTCTCATCTGTATCATCACGTTTATATTCTGGAAATGAATTATTTTGACAATCAATTAAAATAGATAGTGCAATTATGCTCGAAGATACTAAGTCATTGGAGTATATTTGAGTCAACTGGACATTTTTTTAAACCCAGTGATTATAGAGCAACATCTTAACCATTCGGCTTATTTTATTAATCAATATGTTAATAGCCGAAACTGACTTTGAACATTTTAGGGAAAAAGCAGTTATAAAAAGGAATCTTAACGATTATATGTTCAAAATAAAGAAAAACTGAAACGTCTAGGAATTTAAATTGCCGTAGATGGAAAATAATTTCTAAAGAGGGAACGAAGGCATTCTGTTATTTGCAGGTGAGTACAATCGAACGTTCTTCGAACGAATTTAACCGTGTCCTTACTTGAAATTGCATGAACGAACCGCAATACTAACAAATTCTATACTTATATAAATAGTTTACTCTTTATCCATAGAACGCCTTTAAAAAAACATCCTCGTTCTCAAGTGTGCCAATTCGTATATATACGGTATAATCAAGCCTTAACGCATTGTTAAGATAACTCCTTCTGTGTCTTTAATCCTGCCTATTGTAAGATCCTCGGAAGTTTTGTTGACGGCTCTAAGATGTTTGATTATTTGCATTAAATGGACTCCAAGGAGGGACGCAGAGATTGTACAATAACTCTCTAGTAATTTATTTTAATTAACAATAGAAGTTTGCCTGTATGATTAAGCTTTAATATATCTTGCGATACAGTTAGGCCCTTTTATATCCAGAGGTCTATTTTCCATTATTTGTCCCACGATGAATTTTTTACAGTGTATAATGCTTTAGAACATTTAAAATCAATTTGTATTTACAAGAAGGATCTAGAAGCAAACACAAAAATGTACGTCAAATTAAACACAAAAACATAAATCAAGACATTTGCTAAATATGGTTTTGCTTAGTTTAAACTTATTTATTCTACATTGATTTTCAAAGGAGTTGTTGCATTATTATATAATAATTCACTGCCGCTCGCACGATATTACGCGTGAATGTGGTATTGTGACGTTGGGGAACCCAGAGTCTGTTTGTACGAAAAAACGCTCCGTCAATAAAAACTATTTTTAAGATTTAATACATCATATCAGCAAAACATACATTGAATAATAAACGACATGCATACAAACCTAATAAATACACATGCATCATATATTCCATGTGTCAATTAATTAAACCCCATACATTTACAAAGGGTGTCAAATCCACGATGCAAATATGTATAAATATCATGGCTTCTGTCCTAACGAAGTGCACAAATCTATACAAAAATACTACACAAATAATTTAATCGATGTGTTTATAATCTAATTAAATGTTGATTTAAATGTCAGTGCAGTCGGTTTTCAATAACTTTTGCTATAATATATTATATTAGTGGACAACCGTTCTATAGCACACTCCTATGTTATAATCAAATCATTTTTAAAACATGTCTTTTTGTGTTCCTGCCTACATCAGTTGGTTAAGATACTACTGTCAAGATTCAAAAATTATATCACTATACTGCTATTAAACAAGATCCGTATTTTGAATTCTGTACTTAGATGCTGTGATTTTAAAATGTCTTTGACATGTACCTATATCTATGACATTTATTTTAATTATATGTTTATATCTATGATTAACATTCCATCAAATGCATTCTTAAACTAGCTGAACTTTTCAAGGAAACATCCAACCTTACGTTGTTTGTATCTGCATATTTAGCAAATCCTTAATATGATCGTTGAACTCGTGATCGCTGCTAGGGAAATTGTAAATTTAATCTTAACATCTTCAAGCAAAAAAAAATGAGACACTTTTATAGATATGCCAAGAAGAGCATTTATACAGCCGTTACTTTATTTTATGAAGACCTACTGTACATAACAGCATGTTTAAAATTAAAATGATCTTACAAATGAGTAATAAATCAGTAATAAATGAAATGATCGCAATCATGTTCTTGAAAAAATATTATAACAGTGTTCTATGAATTTAGGAGTTGTACAGCTTCTACTGTTCCGCACGAAAGCTGGCCGTCTTCTGTCAGTTTTACAGCCATTGGCTTCATTTTACCCTCGGGTTTGAAATTGTTATTTGTAGAAAAAAATCCGTTGGTATTTTCTGAACTACAGCTTGAGCAAAACATACGAATACAAACTTTTCTAAATCTGCTTCCAAATACAATATAGACAACGATATTCATTGACAACGAAACGTAGGAAATTAGCAATGTGATCTGTTGAACGGCTTCATCTAACAGAGAATACTCCGACTGGGCGCTTGGATCCAGTAAAGCCGTGATCATAACTCTTAACCTATTCACATGGGACGGTAAAATCAGACAAAAAAAGGAAATGGTGACTGCAAATAACATTTTAGTTATTTTTGCCATGGGATTTACCCGCCTTGCTGTCGGCGCTCGAAGCTTGTTTCTTCGTTTAAAGGCTTTGATTATACTGCAAACAATCGCGGTCATCGCACAGATTATGCACAAAAGCGGGATAACTAATGTTATAACTGTGTCAGTATATACCATTGCCTGAATTGTGTCGTAAAATGCCGGGAATGCCACACAGAGCGGTGACATCGTCCAGAACGGAAAATTATATAATCCGATTGCTAGGCAACATAGAATAGCCACGCACACCCTTGCAATGTTTGGAGTACAGACACTATTTACAATAAAAGGCCTGCATATTCGTATATAGTTTTCTGCTGTAACGAAAACGACAAGCCATACTGAGATGCAGCCACATACGTTAGAAAGGAATATAATTATTCTGCATGAGCCATCTACAGTGCCTAACTTTAGCTGAAAGATTCTTGAAAGCCATATGACGACCAATGTTAATAAAAAGCCATTGTCTGATAATCCCCTTGCGGCTAGAAACACGCTGCAGGAATTATTCCTTAATGATTTAGTGAAAAAGATGACCGTCGCAAATGTGTTTCCAGTAAGTCCAAATACGCAGATGATAGGTATTAAGTATATCTGGATCACATGAGTTATAGGGTGCATGGGTTGTCCGTCCCTCTGGGCCGTCGATGAATTGTCTATGGAATACGCATTTGTAACCTGGCCCAGGCCGGATGTATTTTGGTAGAACCATTCAGACATGTTGATGTCTCACATCAAGGGAATATCTGAAAATATAAGGAAGTGATTAAATTCTTAGTTTCGTGTATGATCTTTGGTCTGACTGTGTATTCTCGTTTAGTTATATATTTATTTGTTTTTAATTTCTGTTTCACCGATTGGTCACGTAGATATAGGTAGCTATCAAATGTAACCTAGACCTGCGTAAATCTGCACTCTATTTTGTTTGGCCTAAGCCGTACCGTCAATCCAATTCATTTTCCATATTTACTTAACGTAAGTCTCAGATGATATATTGACCAAGAATCCTTGTTTTCATTCGGTCGGTAATCGGATGGCAATACATTATTCATCAGCAATCAGGTTCGATCTATCTGATGAAACAAAGTTAAACGTTATCTTTACAATCAAAACTGTATCCAATACTGCATACTGATAGAACGTTTGCTTCTCTTTCTCAAAAATAACAGCATCGTTCTTTATGAAGGTTTGAGTTGGTTAAATATCCTCGATTTAATTGTAGTTTAAAAAAAATGAATACCAAAATGTACAAATATTAGTATTACACAAGGTTGGAAAAGAATAGAAGGGGGCAAATACAACTGATATCAAAACCATTCTAGACATACTATGATACACGAATACATAGGGGAATCCCGCTATTTCAGTGCTGGTTACGACAGCTTGACGATTTGAATCTTTGGCCAAGAGCAGCCTTTTTTCTTAATCAAAAACCAAGAAATATACGTACACAGGCCGTCAACCAAGTTTTAGTGAAAATATAGGAAAAAATATAGGAAATTTTGTCGAAAAATATAGGAGGTTTTGGCATTTTCTGGGCAAAATATAGGAATTTTAAGGTTGACAATCAACATTCAGAGGTATATAAGTGAACATTTACTTACTTATTTATTGGCTATAATCATAAAATTTGTGTTTCACTAAATCCACATTCCTTAAAGGGGCTATACACCAGATTGGCATCAAACAAGTTTTTTTCTGTAACAAATCTCAGGACAATTATTTATTTAAGTGCCAGTTTTGACCCAAGGGGCATAATTTGAACAACCATGGTAGTGGACCACTAAAAAAAGCCTTATTCAAAATAGCAAGGATCTGCATAGCTGTTTCAGACAAAAAAGTTTTTAACATTTCCCAATTTAAGTATACCAAACCTGTGAACCCTGGGTATGGCCAGTTATTACCCCAGGGGCTTAATTTGAACAAACATTTACAAGCAATTGTGACTTTACATGTAAACTTGGCTAGAAATAGACTTTGCTTATGCAGACTTGACTAATAATAGACTTAGCTAAAAATAGCTTTTTTATACTTTCAAGACCCATAATCCAGGCATGCATGAGCGGATCTGGCTGGTTTTAAAAGGAACCAAGCTTTAATGGATATTTAAATACTGTACAAGTTTCATCGAGATACAATCAAAACTGAAGAATGTATCATGTTCACAAGCAATTGTTTACAGACGCAAATACTTTTTTTATACTTTCAAGGCCCATAATCTAGGCATGAATGGGCAAGAAATTGTTTACAGACGCACATTCTACGTACTAACTACCACCGCATAAGCTCTTCTGGCCTTTGGCCTCTGATTTCGAAAACGGGTCCCCCAAATAGCTGTCCAGTATTGTATCCA
Organism: Mya arenaria; assembly: GCF_026914265.1. NCBI lineage: Eukaryota > Metazoa > Mollusca > Bivalvia > Myida > Myidae > Mya > Mya arenaria. Next base: position 27,591,891 of record NC_069136.1, on the reverse strand, counting down.
CTGTGCTACGAAGGCTTACCCTTAACGGTTGGAATAGTTCAGCTATATACCTAACTTGGTAATATCGACTAGCCAATCACGCATAAGTAAAATATTTTACTAGGTAGACATACCTAGTTAGTAGTAATCTTTTTTAATGGAAAAATACCAAAAACAAACGCGAAGTTTCAATGCATTTTACATATCGATACCAAGTTAATGTCAGTTTTTCGACAATTTTCTCTTTTTTTTCGCTATTTCATCATACAGAGTATAGCCCCTTTAAACTTCTCCATCAAGGCAGACTATGATGCAGCAACACAACTGTGGTCACCAAAGTGGACTCCTTTAAGATTTGATGTTCGTCATACTCTTCATCAAAGGTCTCCAGATGGATAACCAAGGGTGTACAACAGCAATTCTGAATGATGGTGATGGTTTAGAGGATAATGACAGTCTTAAACTGTAAATAAACACTATCTAAAGGCAGTATCCATCCTTTGAATGATTTCAAACATATCCCAACACCACTTTTAAGAAAAATATAGGAAACAAATCCAAAATATAGGAAATATAGAAGGTTTTGAAAAATATAGGAAATTTCTCAAAAATATAGGAAAATATAAAAATATAGGAATTGGTTGACGGCCTGCGTACATATTTGAGTGTTTTAATGTTGACTTGATAGATGCACTTTAGAACACATTATGCGAGTCCCTTTAAGGTAAAGTCTACAAAATTCAGAGCCGTATTGACGCCCAACACATGCGACGTACTTAATGTTCTCATAGAGGAAATGCCGTCGGTCTTCTGTTATATAATATATAATTATACGAAAGTTTTCCTTTGAGAGCTAAATGTCCACCTGGGTCCCAAAAACATCAATAGAACGAATCAAAAATGCACTTCTTAATGTGAATTATAAACTCCTATATGTGAACTCATATGGAAAGTCATTTAAGCTGATTTAAAATATATTACAAATACCGTACTGCATTAACTAATAGCGTCAGGGTACATTAATTGGGTCACCATTTTTATTATACCCCAACAAACGAAGTTTGAGAGGGTATATAGGAGTGAGCTTTTCGGTCGGTCGGTCGGTCGGTCGGTCGGTCTGTCGGTCGGTCGGTCGGTCTGTCGGTTTTCATGGTTTCCGGACGATAACTCATGAAAGGCTAGACAGATTTGAAAAATATTTGGTACACAGGTATAACATCAGAAGATACAGGTCAAGTTCGATATTGGGGCTGGTGGGGCCAAGGTCAAGGTCACTGTTACTAAAAATAGAAAAACGGTTTCCGGACGATAACTCATGAAAGGCTTGACAGATTTGAACAATGTTTGGTAAACAGGTGTAACATCAGAAGATACAGGTCAAGTTCGATATTGGGGCTTGTGGGGCCAAGGTCAAGGTCACTGTTACTAAAAATAGAAAAACGGTTTCCGGACGATAACTCATGAAAGGCTTGACAGATTTGAACAATGTTTGGTACACAGGTGTAACATCAGAAGATACAAGTCAAGTTCGATATTGGGGCTGGTGGGGCCAAGGTCAAGGTTACTGTTACTAAAAATAGAAAAACGGTTTCCGGACTATAACTCATGAAAGGCTAGACAGATTTGAACAATATTTGGTACACAGGTGTAACATCAGAAGATACAGGTCAAGTTCGATATTGGGGCTGGTGGGGCCAAGGTCAAGGTCATTGTTACTAAAAATAGAAAAACGGTTTCCGGACGATAACTCATGAAAGGCTTGACAGATTTGAACAATTTTTGGTACATAGGTGTAACATCAGAAGATACAGGTCATATACGATATTGGGGCTGGTGGGGCCAAGGTCAAGGTCACTGTTACTAAAAATAGAAAAACGGTTTCTGGACGATAACTCATGAAAGGCTAGTTTTTCTTGTCAGCAGTGTAACTTCTAAATTACTCAACAGATTTAAATAAAACAATACATGCATGATAAAAGAAGATGCAGTGTGCAGTAACCTTGGAGTTATGGCCTCTTTTCAAAGGAATGGTTTGCCATTCCTGTGTCCAGGCGGCATTTGGGGGTATTCGTCACTCCTGTGACAGCTCTAGTTTCATGTTCTTTATTGGTTTTAAGGGTTTATTTCGGCGCGTTCACTTTAATAACGAGCATAAAACCACACGATGCTCGGAATGATCGATTTGACGCGGTATGACGCGGTTCGGATAACATTTAGCGCGATTTCCAAATAAAAATGAAATGAAACACAATTCATTTCAAAGGAACATTTTAAGGATACACAAAGTTAAAGAATATTCGATAATAAAGGATTTACTGAGGTAACAAAACGTGAAAGTCAAACAAAATTAAGAAGGAAGCTTACTAGCTTATACAATGCCTCCCTTCTGTCACTCTATTAAGCCTGTAGCAATGGTATAAATTCTGTTAAAATTTGTAAAGTTTTATTCGGTTAATATCAAATGTATGAAGTTGTAGGTGGTAAAATGCGTTGGACGTATGAAAGTAGCCAAGGAAAGAGAAACGTAAAGAAACAGGAAGAGGTCTGTAAGGTACAGTAAAAAGGGTATGCGATCTGAGTTCGACATAGTCCCCTTGTGAAAATTTCAAACTTTTTGTTTAAATATTGATTCGACCGTTTGGTTGAATTTCAACATGCAATAAATAGAGCAGTGGTAACGAGCTAACTGAACCAGAAATGATTCCCCAGCACCACATTTAAAAACAATATCTGATGATGAAACTTAAAATAAGTCGAGAAGAGATTCGGAGGTTTCGGTAAAATGAGTAGCGTAACGGATGACTTGTGACAAATTGAAAAGTTGTCATACGGACTCAATCTTTTGTACATATAAGGACTAATTCATATAATGGTTAAAATCTCATGTAATGACTACATCTTTTATACCAGTATCAACCGCCAGTGATATTGAGTTGGTAATGGATTCATGTAAATATGAAGACAGCTTTAATTGATACGTGTATGTGTTCTTCCGTTCTTCCGTTCGTGGTGTATACAGATACCAATCCGCTAACCTATATTCAGAGCACTGTAAATCATGATGCCTATTGTCAGCGAATGGTATCAAACTATGACTTAACATCAATTACAGCTGAGTGAAGTTGAGCATTGGCGCTGAAGCCCTTTCGAGACAACGTCCTGTGACGCCGACTGAGTCTGAATTACTCCACTCTGGGAGTTCCCAGATAGTAAACAAAACTGTAGTAATGGCTTGTCTGTGCACGTATATCGCTTGATCTTCAGATGCCGAGACTGGAGTCGAGAAAAATGTTGATTTGTCATAAATGATGTATTTTATTTTGTCATAATTAAGAGAAGATATAGCTTTATACTGTAAAGCTTGATATAAATTTTGCTATCCAGATCTTAGTAAGTCGTAGATGCATGACGGCGTTAGTTTTAAGTCTGAATTGGCTGTTATCCAGTTTCGCCAAGTTGTTTGGGCAACGCCTAGTTTTGCCCAATAATTTGGGTTTGTGCGCATGACTAATTGGGCGGCGCCTAGTTTGAACACAAACATTATCACATAGCGACTGGGGCGTAACAATTTTTAAATCTCATTGCAGTTCAGGTGTTATAATAATAACATACCGGTCGGGACGTAACAATATTAAACTGATTTAATGTTTTAATTCCAAGCTATGTTCTTATATAATTGCGCCAATCATTAGCGTAAGTATCTATGGAGATTGTGAGTTAATACGAATATATCATATAAATCAGAAAATATTGATATATAAACATAATGGACATCTCATTCAATATCACAAAATTAAAAATCCAAAGTATCATACTTATAAAAATATGAAATCAATTCTGCTTTCATTGATTATCGCATGTTTATGAGTGTACACGTATATTTTGATGGCCATCTGTGACACTATGTTGGGCTTAGTATGGCCCTATATGCTTTGTAGTTAATATAACTAATTTTTCTATACTAGTTTATATTTCTACGTTTCAAACATAGTGTTTGCAGAGCAATCTCCAAACTATTCAGCTTCTTTTATGAAACAAATGTTTTATTTTATTCAGATAGCACTGATAATCCTCACTTTTAAATCAAGTTTCAAAAACGTGTCTACTAAGTGTCTATGCTACGAGAATAAAATGCTTTAGTATCGCAATAGGCGTCAGGTGCAAGAAAATAATTATTTCAGAAAAAGTGGTATTGTTTATTGCGGTTTCCAGAATGTATTACATTTCCCGAGAACAGTACTTAAGCGTTTAGCACTTGTCTCAGTGACACAAACGCATAGCAGAAAGGGCTCTTAAATCTGGTAGCAAACAATTTAAGTTGATGAAATATTTCTTAAAAGTATTGTTCAGAAAGGTACTCAATACATGTGATGAAAAAATGGGTTCTTTTTATACGCATTATACAATAAAGGATAGTCTGTATGGCATGTTTTAAGGTGCAACATTTCTTAAAAGCTTAAAATTGAAATGCAGTAAATAACGAACTTATAAAAAATGGTTTACGTATTTCAAGATACACATTCACAATACCTGCATGCATATGACTTAATAAATGTCCAGAATCTGTAGAAGAGTTCAATTTCAAGTGGTCCAGCCTTAAAACATTTTTTGTTAAAGTTCATAAAAGTACTAACTTGCTTTCATATTTAAACATTAATTTGTAATTAAAATTTCGCTTGAATTGGAGCTCCAATCAACGACCGTTGGTCTTTATGATACGTGCGTGACCAAATGCGCTCGCTTGCCAACTTATTATTACTCCAATTGCAAAACATAAACATAACATTGTCATTACAGCCACCAGTATAAAAAAAAAGTGTATACAATTATCCGTGATTACTCTTAAATAAGATTTTATCACAATTAATACATTTCTTTCAATATACCAAAAAGGATGAATAAAATGTCGAAAACAATGTTTTTTTATGAAGGATAACGCGCTGAATTTGAAAACAAAATGTGCAGAAAACACGGTATTTTTAACTTATGAGACGATAGTATTATTTTAGCAATCATCAATCAATTAATATTTTGCGTGTTCTGCTATTAAACACACGGTTGAAATCTTGTTATCACTAATTAATACTTTCCATAAATGCATTTTTGTTAATAAGCAGTTTAAGGTTTATCACTCAATCGCTATGTTTGTTATACATGTGAATGTATTGATTTTAACAAGAGTGTCATTTTAAGTTATGAAAAACAAACAAAGGTAATTAGTTACTGCTGAAACCATGGAAGCGATCATTCTTGTAAGCATATGTTAAGTTTTTAACCTTAAGTTTGCTAAAGCTACCAATATACACTTTATCGCTCACCTGATACACGGCAACAATGATGTATTTTTTTTTGTTTGACGCAGGTGGAAGTATGTTAGAATAATTACGAACACAATGAATCATAAAAAGTCAATTCAAATACACGATTGTCTTAGTATATATAAAATATTATACCCAGAAAATATTCTTGGCCAGTTAACATTTTCGAAACTAATTAACTTAAAAGTCTTAAAATTATTACTTCGTTTAAGTTTAAAACCAATCACTCGTGTTCGTCTAATAAACGCCTTTCCATAAATACAAATAACGCTTTTCTAGGTGCTTGCACCAAATGTAACTCAATGTTATGCACATACACATACTTATAAATACTTTACTCTTGATTTCAGAAACGCTTCTAAAAAACAGTGTCTGAAATGTGACAATTCGCGATTTGAGAGGATATCTATGCCAATATAGCCCAAACACATTGACATGATAACTCTTTTTATGGCGTTTAATCCTGCACACTGTATTTTGCTGGTGGGTCCGTGATTATTCACATTGAACTCCCAGGAGAATTGCAGAAATTGTATAAGAACTTTCTGTTTCAGACAGTTCGCTTCTTTGCATTGCGTTTTCGTCCAATTATCAATAGCGTTTTCTCATGCGTTTTTCTGTAATCAAAATTTCAGGAAATATAGTGCAATTATCCGTAGATAAGATAAGGCCCTTCCGTCGTATGTTCATTGAGTTATTACCTATTATTGGTGCAAAGTCCGTGACTTAAACATACATATTGTTGTTCTTTTGTACATTTTTATTCCAATTGTAAACAAGAATACGATCATAGAAGCATACACAAATGCTTACATGAATGACACCGACGATGGATCAGATACGAATATCTAGATGCGAGTTCGTTATTCTACAATATTCAGTATTCATACTTTCAGCAAATGATGGGTATATTTCCTGATCGATGCTTGATACAATCGAATAGCGGGGCTGTAATTAGATAATTTTCGACTTAATTCTTATTAAGGTTTTCGTTTCTGACATTTAGTTCAAACTTGCAAACACCAACGTGTTGACTTTAACAAAACACCAAGTACTGAATCAGTAACTTGTTTGGAAATTAACTTAATTGTATTGAATATTTGACAACTTTTGTTTTTCTCATCTGTATCATCACGTTTATATTCTGGAAATGAATTATTTTGACAATCAATTAAAATAGATAGTGCAATTATGCTCGAAGATACTAAGTCATTGGAGTATATTTGAGTCAACTGGACATTTTTTTAAACCCAGTGATTATAGAGCAACATCTTAACCATTCGGCTTATTTTATTAATCAATATGTTAATAGCCGAAACTGACTTTGAACATTTTAGGGAAAAAGCAGTTATAAAAAGGAATCTTAACGATTATATGTTCAAAATAAAGAAAAACTGAAACGTCTAGGAATTTAAATTGCCGTAGATGGAAAATAATTTCTAAAGAGGGAACGAAGGCATTCTGTTATTTGCAGGTGAGTACAATCGAACGTTCTTCGAACGAATTTAACCGTGTCCTTACTTGAAATTGCATGAACGAACCGCAATACTAACAAATTCTATACTTATATAAATAGTTTACTCTTTATCCATAGAACGCCTTTAAAAAAACATCCTCGTTCTCAAGTGTGCCAATTCGTATATATACGGTATAATCAAGCCTTAACGCATTGTTAAGATAACTCCTTCTGTGTCTTTAATCCTGCCTATTGTAAGATCCTCGGAAGTTTTGTTGACGGCTCTAAGATGTTTGATTATTTGCATTAAATGGACTCCAAGGAGGGACGCAGAGATTGTACAATAACTCTCTAGTAATTTATTTTAATTAACAATAGAAGTTTGCCTGTATGATTAAGCTTTAATATATCTTGCGATACAGTTAGGCCCTTTTATATCCAGAGGTCTATTTTCCATTATTTGTCCCACGATGAATTTTTTACAGTGTATAATGCTTTAGAACATTTAAAATCAATTTGTATTTACAAGAAGGATCTAGAAGCAAACACAAAAATGTACGTCAAATTAAACACAAAAACATAAATCAAGACATTTGCTAAATATGGTTTTGCTTAGTTTAAACTTATTTATTCTACATTGATTTTCAAAGGAGTTGTTGCATTATTATATAATAATTCACTGCCGCTCGCACGATATTACGCGTGAATGTGGTATTGTGACGTTGGGGAACCCAGAGTCTGTTTGTACGAAAAAACGCTCCGTCAATAAAAACTATTTTTAAGATTTAATACATCATATCAGCAAAACATACATTGAATAATAAACGACATGCATACAAACCTAATAAATACACATGCATCATATATTCCATGTGTCAATTAATTAAACCCCATACATTTACAAAGGGTGTCAAATCCACGATGCAAATATGTATAAATATCATGGCTTCTGTCCTAACGAAGTGCACAAATCTATACAAAAATACTACACAAATAATTTAATCGATGTGTTTATAATCTAATTAAATGTTGATTTAAATGTCAGTGCAGTCGGTTTTCAATAACTTTTGCTATAATATATTATATTAGTGGACAACCGTTCTATAGCACACTCCTATGTTATAATCAAATCATTTTTAAAACATGTCTTTTTGTGTTCCTGCCTACATCAGTTGGTTAAGATACTACTGTCAAGATTCAAAAATTATATCACTATACTGCTATTAAACAAGATCCGTATTTTGAATTCTGTACTTAGATGCTGTGATTTTAAAATGTCTTTGACATGTACCTATATCTATGACATTTATTTTAATTATATGTTTATATCTATGATTAACATTCCATCAAATGCATTCTTAAACTAGCTGAACTTTTCAAGGAAACATCCAACCTTACGTTGTTTGTATCTGCATATTTAGCAAATCCTTAATATGATCGTTGAACTCGTGATCGCTGCTAGGGAAATTGTAAATTTAATCTTAACATCTTCAAGCAAAAAAAAATGAGACACTTTTATAGATATGCCAAGAAGAGCATTTATACAGCCGTTACTTTATTTTATGAAGACCTACTGTACATAACAGCATGTTTAAAATTAAAATGATCTTACAAATGAGTAATAAATCAGTAATAAATGAAATGATCGCAATCATGTTCTTGAAAAAATATTATAACAGTGTTCTATGAATTTAGGAGTTGTACAGCTTCTACTGTTCCGCACGAAAGCTGGCCGTCTTCTGTCAGTTTTACAGCCATTGGCTTCATTTTACCCTCGGGTTTGAAATTGTTATTTGTAGAAAAAAATCCGTTGGTATTTTCTGAACTACAGCTTGAGCAAAACATACGAATACAAACTTTTCTAAATCTGCTTCCAAATACAATATAGACAACGATATTCATTGACAACGAAACGTAGGAAATTAGCAATGTGATCTGTTGAACGGCTTCATCTAACAGAGAATACTCCGACTGGGCGCTTGGATCCAGTAAAGCCGTGATCATAACTCTTAACCTATTCACATGGGACGGTAAAATCAGACAAAAAAAGGAAATGGTGACTGCAAATAACATTTTAGTTATTTTTGCCATGGGATTTACCCGCCTTGCTGTCGGCGCTCGAAGCTTGTTTCTTCGTTTAAAGGCTTTGATTATACTGCAAACAATCGCGGTCATCGCACAGATTATGCACAAAAGCGGGATAACTAATGTTATAACTGTGTCAGTATATACCATTGCCTGAATTGTGTCGTAAAATGCCGGGAATGCCACACAGAGCGGTGACATCGTCCAGAACGGAAAATTATATAATCCGATTGCTAGGCAACATAGAATAGCCACGCACACCCTTGCAATGTTTGGAGTACAGACACTATTTACAATAAAAGGCCTGCATATTCGTATATAGTTTTCTGCTGTAACGAAAACGACAAGCCATACTGAGATGCAGCCACATACGTTAGAAAGGAATATAATTATTCTGCATGAGCCATCTACAGTGCCTAACTTTAGCTGAAAGATTCTTGAAAGCCATATGACGACCAATGTTAATAAAAAGCCATTGTCTGATAATCCCCTTGCGGCTAGAAACACGCTGCAGGAATTATTCCTTAATGATTTAGTGAAAAAGATGACCGTCGCAAATGTGTTTCCAGTAAGTCCAAATACGCAGATGATAGGTATTAAGTATATCTGGATCACATGAGTTATAGGGTGCATGGGTTGTCCGTCCCTCTGGGCCGTCGATGAATTGTCTATGGAATACGCATTTGTAACCTGGCCCAGGCCGGATGTATTTTGGTAGAACCATTCAGACATGTTGATGTCTCACATCAAGGGAATATCTGAAAATATAAGGAAGTGATTAAATTCTTAGTTTCGTGTATGATCTTTGGTCTGACTGTGTATTCTCGTTTAGTTATATATTTATTTGTTTTTAATTTCTGTTTCACCGATTGGTCACGTAGATATAGGTAGCTATCAAATGTAACCTAGACCTGCGTAAATCTGCACTCTATTTTGTTTGGCCTAAGCCGTACCGTCAATCCAATTCATTTTCCATATTTACTTAACGTAAGTCTCAGATGATATATTGACCAAGAATCCTTGTTTTCATTCGGTCGGTAATCGGATGGCAATACATTATTCATCAGCAATCAGGTTCGATCTATCTGATGAAACAAAGTTAAACGTTATCTTTACAATCAAAACTGTATCCAATACTGCATACTGATAGAACGTTTGCTTCTCTTTCTCAAAAATAACAGCATCGTTCTTTATGAAGGTTTGAGTTGGTTAAATATCCTCGATTTAATTGTAGTTTAAAAAAAATGAATACCAAAATGTACAAATATTAGTATTACACAAGGTTGGAAAAGAATAGAAGGGGGCAAATACAACTGATATCAAAACCATTCTAGACATACTATGATACACGAATACATAGGGGAATCCCGCTATTTCAGTGCTGGTTACGACAGCTTGACGATTTGAATCTTTGGCCAAGAGCAGCCTTTTTTCTTAATCAAAAACCAAGAAATATACGTACACAGGCCGTCAACCAAGTTTTAGTGAAAATATAGGAAAAAATATAGGAAATTTTGTCGAAAAATATAGGAGGTTTTGGCATTTTCTGGGCAAAATATAGGAATTTTAAGGTTGACAATCAACATTCAGAGGTATATAAGTGAACATTTACTTACTTATTTATTGGCTATAATCATAAAATTTGTGTTTCACTAAATCCACATTCCTTAAAGGGGCTATACACCAGATTGGCATCAAACAAGTTTTTTTCTGTAACAAATCTCAGGACAATTATTTATTTAAGTGCCAGTTTTGACCCAAGGGGCATAATTTGAACAACCATGGTAGTGGACCACTAAAAAAAGCCTTATTCAAAATAGCAAGGATCTGCATAGCTGTTTCAGACAAAAAAGTTTTTAACATTTCCCAATTTAAGTATACCAAACCTGTGAACCCTGGGTATGGCCAGTTATTACCCCAGGGGCTTAATTTGAACAAACATTTACAAGCAATTGTGACTTTACATGTAAACTTGGCTAGAAATAGACTTTGCTTATGCAGACTTGACTAATAATAGACTTAGCTAAAAATAGCTTTTTTATACTTTCAAGACCCATAATCCAGGCATGCATGAGCGGATCTGGCTGGTTTTAAAAGGAACCAAGCTTTAATGGATATTTAAATACTGTACAAGTTTCATCGAGATACAATCAAAACTGAAGAATGTATCATGTTCACAAGCAATTGTTTACAGACGCAAATACTTTTTTTATACTTTCAAGGCCCATAATCTAGGCATGAATGGGCAAGAAATTGTTTACAGACGCACATTCTACGTACTAACTACCACCGCATAAGCTCTTCTGGCCTTTGGCCTCTGATTTCGAAAACGGGTCCCCCAAATAGCTGTCCAGTATTGTATCCACTGTGCTACGAAGGCTTACCCTTAACGGTTGGAATAGTTCAGCTATATACCTAACTTGGTAATATCGACTAGCCAATCACGCATAAGTAAAATATTTTACTAGGTAGACATACCTAGTTAGTAGTAATCTTTTTTAATGGAAAAATACCAAAAACAAACGCGAAGTTTCAATGCATTTTACATATCGATACCAAGTTAATGTCAGTTTTTCGACAATTTTCTCTTTTTTTTCGCTATTTCATCATACAGAGTATAGCCCCTTTAAACTTCTCCATCAAGGCAGACTATGATGCAGCAACACAACTGTGGTCACCAAAGTGGACTCCTTTAAGATTTGATGTTCGTCATACTCTTCATCAAAGGTCTCCAGATGGATAACCAAGGGTGTACAACAGCAATTCTGAATGATGGTGATGGTTTAGAGGATAATGACAGTCTTAAACTGTAAATAAACACTATCTAAAGGCAGTATCCATCCTTTGAATGATTTCAAACATATCCCAACACCACTTTTAAGAAAAATATAGGAAACAAATCCAAAATATAGGAAATATAGAAGGTTTTGAAAAATATAGGAAATTTCTCAAAAATATAGGAAAATATAAAAATATAGGAATTGGTTGACGGCCTGCGTACATATTTGAGTGTTTTAATGTTGACTTGATAGATGCACTTTAGAACACATTATGCGAGTCCCTTTAAGGTAAAGTCTACAAAATTCAGAGCCGTATTGACGCCCAACACATGCGACGTACTTAATGTTCTCATAGAGGAAATGCCGTCGGTCTTCTGTTATATAATATATAATTATACGAAAGTTTTCCTTTGAGAGCTAAATGTCCACCTGGGTCCCAAAAACATCAATAGAACGAATCAAAAATGCACTTCTTAATGTGAATTATAAACTCCTATATGTGAACTCATATGGAAAGTCATTTAAGCTGATTTAAAATATATTACAAATACCGTACTGCATTAACTAATAGCGTCAGGGTACATTAATTGGGTCACCATTTTTATTATACCCCAACAAACGAAGTTTGAGAGGGTATATAGGAGTGAGCTTTTCGGTCGGTCGGTCGGTCGGTCGGTCGGTCTGTCGGTCGGTCGGTCGGTCTGTCGGTTTTCATGGTTTCCGGACGATAACTCATGAAAGGCTAGACAGATTTGAAAAATATTTGGTACACAGGTATAACATCAGAAGATACAGGTCAAGTTCGATATTGGGGCTGGTGGGGCCAAGGTCAAGGTCACTGTTACTAAAAATAGAAAAACGGTTTCCGGACGATAACTCATGAAAGGCTTGACAGATTTGAACAATGTTTGGTAAACAGGTGTAACATCAGAAGATACAGGTCAAGTTCGATATTGGGGCTTGTGGGGCCAAGGTCAAGGTCACTGTTACTAAAAATAGAAAAACGGTTTCCGGACGATAACTCATGAAAGGCTTGACAGATTTGAACAATGTTTGGTACACAGGTGTAACATCAGAAGATACAAGTCAAGTTCGATATTGGGGCTGGTGGGGCCAAGGTCAAGGTTACTGTTACTAAAAATAGAAAAACGGTTTCCGGACTATAACTCATGAAAGGCTAGACAGATTTGAACAATATTTGGTACACAGGTGTAACATCAGAAGATACAGGTCAAGTTCGATATTGGGGCTGGTGGGGCCAAGGTCAAGGTCATTGTTACTAAAAATAGAAAAACGGTTTCCGGACGATAACTCATGAAAGGCTTGACAGATTTGAACAATTTTTGGTACATAGGTGTAACATCAGAAGATACAGGTCATATACGATATTGGGGCTGGTGGGGCCAAGGTCAAGGTCACTGTTACTAAAAATAGAAAAACGGTTTCTGGACGATAACTCATGAAAGGCTAGTTTTTCTTGTCAGCAGTGTAACTTCTAAATTACTCAACAGATTTAAATAAAACAATACATGCATGATAAAAGAAGATGCAGTGTGCAGTAACCTTGGAGTTATGGCCTCTTTTCAAAGGAATGGTTTGCCATTCCTGTGTCCAGGCGGCATTTGGGGGTATTCGTCACTCCTGTGACAGCTCTAGTTTCATGTTCTTTATTGGTTTTAAGGGTTTATTTCGGCGCGTTCACTTTAATAACGAGCATAAAACCACACGATGCTCGGAATGATCGATTTGACGCGGTATGACGCGGTTCGGATAACATTTAGCGCGATTTCCAAATAAAAATGAAATGAAACACAATTCATTTCAAAGGAACATTTTAAGGATACACAAAGTTAAAGAATATTCGATAATAAAGGATTTACTGAGGTAACAAAACGTGAAAGTCAAACAAAATTAAGAAGGAAGCTTACTAGCTTATACAATGCCTCCCTTCTGTCACTCTATTAAGCCTGTAGCAATGGTATAAATTCTGTTAAAATTTGTAAAGTTTTATTCGGTTAATATCAAATGTATGAAGTTGTAGGTGGTAAAATGCGTTGGACGTATGAAAGTAGCCAAGGAAAGAGAAACGTAAAGAAACAGGAAGAGGTCTGTAAGGTACAGTAAAAAGGGTATGCGATCTGAGTTCGACATAGTCCCCTTGTGAAAATTTCAAACTTTTTGTTTAAATATTGATTCGACCGTTTGGTTGAATTTCAACATGCAATAAATAGAGCAGTGGTAACGAGCTAACTGAACCAGAAATGATTCCCCAGCACCACATTTAAAAACAATATCTGATGATGAAACTTAAAATAAGTCGAGAAGAGATTCGGAGGTTTCGGTAAAATGAGTAGCGTAACGGATGACTTGTGACAAATTGAAAAGTTGTCATACGGACTCAATCTTTTGTACATATAAGGACTAATTCATATAATGGTTAAAATCTCATGTAATGACTACATCTTTTATACCAGTATCAACCGCCAGTGATATTGAGTTGGTAATGGATTCATGTAAATATGAAATGGCATAAGGAGGTTTGTAAAAAGTACCCATCAAAAGAAGTTTAGTGTTTATGCGTAATTCGAGCCAAAAACATTCCACCTCATCAACTTCAAGATCACATCGCTTAAATACAAATATGTCAGAATTAATACAGACTATAAATACTCCATGGTTGTCAGTAGATCTGTATCTTCTCAAAGGAGTATGAAAGGCATGAAATAGCAATGCTAGGCGTGGGCAACGTTTTTGCTGCCGTTAAAACAACTACCTTTCATCTACCAATATTTACACCTCAACTTCCATTCCTTAAATGAACTGCTTTTCGGCAATTGCGTTCATCAATCGATGAACGCAACATCTTCGGATATGTTCGGATCGTAATTCATTGCATAACAATATACATGAAAGCTATTGATCTTGTTATTGGTTGTATTGTGTCTGTAGGTCCCGTAAAATATAGATCAACATTTTTAAAAGTGTTAGTTTATTGTATTTTAAATATATTGGTACCAGAAGTGTTTCAATTTTACGTTTTTAAGTGATTTCAAGTGGTTGATCTTTTCCCGCGTTATTGTGACGTCATTTGAAAAAAAGTTTCCGGTTATAGTCGGGTCGTTCTATTTACAGAATGGGTAAGAACGGAGTACTGAAAGGTTTTCTTAAATGAAATAAAGTATTTTTTTTAACAATTCTTGAATGAAATAATGAACTAGTGAACAAAGTACGCGTGGAGTCCTTCGGACTCCACACACATTGACCAACCCAATTGCGTTCATACCCCGATAATGACATCAACCCCGCAATTCATTCCTTAATTAACTGCAGTAGAGGCTGCAGAAGAGAAGGTCGACGACAGAGATGATGAAGGACCGGGATGTTCGTGAACCACACCGGAAAGAAGTAATAAACAACCAACAAACTAATTCAAAATGAATTAAATGTTTTACTATCTTTTGCTTGAGCTATATAACGAACAAACCGACCCTCATTCGATATGTGCTTGATTCAATAGAAATTAGTATTGTCATTGCAAAGGACACTTTACCGAACCTGTTTTTTCCTTAAATATAAATCTAATAATATTTTCATGCATGATTTTTTTTTTAATATGGTTTATAGTTTTGGTAAAACATACGCTGTTCATGTTTCATATTGATAAATTTCTCTCTGGAGTATGAACTAATGCATTTTCTCATATGTGGTAAATGACCTTTATGTTTTTCTGTGAAGAAAGCGTTGTCAATGATCAATGTGCGAGCGGACAGGGTTTGGAAAATTAACCTGTAGTCATGTTAATACATAAATAATTCGTATATTTTACTTGATGATGAGTTATTTTGGTAATAATCTACGATAGTTGTGCTTAAAACTGTTGAGCTCCTAACATCATTTGTAAATAAATTGTACACATATCACTGAGACAAGATTGCGCCTTGATTGTACATTTATGTTGCAATAAGAAAATATTAGATTATTGCTTAAAAGCACGTATGGCCTACAGGGCTATGATTAAGTATCAAACAGGGATACATTATATGCAAATAACAATGGAATGTTAAATAGAAAAATACAAATTGAATCATAAAAAACAATGGCGCCTAATTTTTGTTCATTAAGGATTGGAAATTTTGCCATATATGTGCCATTTCTAGAGAAAATACAAAATAACATTCTTATGTCAGACGATACTTTTACAAACAGACAGAAATTTATGATATTTTTTTCAAGGAAGAAAAATGGAAATTGTTAAGGACATTCATACTTACCATATTTACTCCTTCCTGTAGATTGAGATGATAGTTATTTGACTGCATTATAGCTAAATTAGAACTTAATATAGGTTAATGTTGAAACTGTGAGGTTTTAACTGGCCCTTCCATTATGGTTATCCAAACATTATATTTACTTAATTTGGCACTAAGATGTTTGACCAATCAAATTTTGTAAATTAACGCGTTGTCTAAATACACATACAATTAAACATATTTTACCATGTCTGCTTAACACAGAAGAAATCTTTAAATATATATATATACTTTGATAAGTTCTGTCAATGATGATTCTATATCAACATTACTGATGTGTATCTATCTATATATTACATACATATTATATATATCAACTGTAAAGAACACATATATAATAAATACTTATATATATTGAACAGCTTGATACCGATTTTTTGTCTTCATATAAAAACAAAAACTAGTTGAAAACATTGGTCACAAGATACATCATGTACACAGCTTTAAATAAAAAAGCAAGACACAGGATTTTTTGTGACCCATAAGTCTGTAATGAAAAGCTTGCTTGTTGTAATTTAGCGCTATGGACACTTAAGCAATTGACTTCATTCGGGGTTTATTATGAGGCGTCTAAGTATGATTAGAACTTTATTATTGTTATAGGAAAGCAGTTTGAATAGAAATGCATAGCTTTAAAAAACGAAAAAGGCGTTTTTTAAGATTATTTTATAAACGTTTTTCTACAAATAAAAAATAACTTAATATCTAAAAACACAGTTAGCGTTAGAAATAGTTCTTTTTCTGAATTCAGGCTAGTATCATTTTCAGTAAAAACCGTTTTATTTTGTATACAAGCTTATAATAATGTTATACTAGCACAACGCAAATAGTCGCAATTGAAACAACAATCGCCGCCATTTTGATGTTCATTTATCTGTGAATACTTTGCTTTATAAATATAATTAGGTTCATATATTAAGTATTCCAGAATTTCGTAAAATAACATATTTTCCTGAACGTTATACATCATATAGTACCAACTAAGATAGTGTTGAACAGCTCTAGCTCTTATTTCTCTTAAATCTTTATTTCTTTAATGAAATCAAAAATCTTTCGTAATTGAAAAACCAAAATATTATGATGCTCAATTAAAATGATACGATATAAGTGAAAAAGTGTATAAAAAGATATGACAAAAACATGTATACACAGAATACTGTTCACAATATCATTATTAAATTGGAAATATAAATATAACAATGTTTTGTATACTTAAAAGGATATTTCATGACAGCATGAAAGAAACTCCCTTCAAACATTCAATTAGACAATTAGAACAATATTTATACATATGTTCTATTGTGCGAAAATCATTGTTGCGCCATGTTTCGAACAATGAATTATTGTTAATACCTTAAAGGGATTTTCCATTTATTAAAGTCAAACTAAATATATCGCTCATAATGTTGTTTTAACTATTTAGAAATATATTATAAATTTTCAATAAACCTTTAACATACTGATATTTCCTGCTAAAGACGAAATGCAATCCGTGTAATTCCAAAACATACAAACATACATTCTAAGGTCCATGAGTTACTTTTAAGATCAGCATCTTACCATAATGTTATCCTATAAAGAGCCAATCGGTCAATGGTAGAATAAATCCCTCCATTTCACTGTTCTAATGCTAATATAGCCTTTCCTACATCAGGATGCCGCAGGACTCGTATGGCGATACGTTTTCTGTTGCGAATCAGTGTTTACGATTTTCCAATAACAATTTTCCAGTGTATCTTTGTGGAGCGTGATATTATGAAAATGTCGTTGTTTCGACAAATATCATAATGCAATCAAAGGACATTTGAAATGGTTTCTACTCAAACCTGAGATCTGTCTCGCTATGGTACCATGTAAACGATCAACTCTTCATATTATATAACAAGTCCGTCAATATTTAATGGACTGAAATTATTTTAAACGTCAAAAAAGGACATGTTTTTTGGGTCATGGATTAAATGCTGGTTCATAGTGTAAAGATGAATGTTAACAATTACTTTAAATTTTTACAGTTTTTGTATTGTTTATATTTACAATTTGAAAAATAAATAAGTCATATGACATTATATGTATGATACATTACCCTTATACTAACTAATTGGCGAAAACATTTTAAAACTACAATATTCTTTTAAAGCATATTATTAAAATCATATCCTAAATAACAACTCATCATCAAGCAAGCAAGATCGAGTACTAAAGTATGTATGCTAGTTTCAACCAAAACAATAATAATAAACGTTGATAAATTCCTTTTTAAATTTTCCTGTTCGTATGTTACATAAAATCATCCGAAAGTATCTGTTTACCATGGAACAGTGGATATGCTTTTCGTCTACAGACCCGCGTACCCTAGTTTGACTAATGCTGACGGTGCAATGTTCCTTTTAAATGTTTCATGTAAAACTATTTTGATGCGTGTGTGGTCTGTTTGTTGTGGTTAATATGGCGGTTATACGTGTATGCATCTAGTTCTATGTCGGAGTAGTTTGACTTGTGCCTCTAAACAAGGCTTATTTCTAATGTTAATACACGGCTTGTCCCTGTAATTTTCATTGTATTATCAGCTTTTGAACTCGATATGTCAATGTGATAAGATGAAAACTGCCGCTTTATGGTTTTTTATATGGTAAGCTAGAAATGAGATCCAAGTAATACGATAATATATCTTGCACTTTCATCTGCTTCTTAGTAACGGTTGTCTTTGTTTCAGTGTCAGAGTACTTTCAATTGCGTTGTACTTAAACATTAATTAGTTAGGTGGACAGGAGGACAAAAGATCAACTTATTTACAGGACACAACAGAAAGTTTAAATGCATGAAAGAAGATATGATTTTTTTTTAAATATTCATCAACAAACACGAACATAATCGAAACTAAAAACAATTGAAAATGATAATATTTAATCTTTTAACCATTTTTCCAAGAAAATCATTGTCGATTATACTTTATTATCAGAATAAAATAATGATATAAATTTCATCGTGCTTGAATTTCTACAATGTCATCTAGGACTATAAGCAGGCATATGTCGTTATACATTAGACTAACCAAGCTGACCTTGTTTAACAAGCAAGTTATGGTAGAACAATTTCAGATTAGCTAAACTATTTCTTTATTTTATAGACTCTAGTAAAGCAATGTAAGTTGACACTTTGAACGTTTCCTATACTTCTCATACAAATACGATGCTGATTTTGTCTCCATGGTAGCCCGTCAACCTGTTATATACCATTCTTCTAATGTATCGCTTAACATGAAAACAAATGCGAGAATATTTATTTAACAGACGCTGGAAATAGCCACATGGACGCGAAAATGGATAATAAAGAAATATTTGTTTATATATTGGAGGTTAGCAGTTCATCATTTAGATTCCTGTTATGTTCCTCGATTATTGCCCAGAGGACACAATCATCTCGTTACTCGTTGTATAACTTAAGAAAAGACTTGATAATTACGAATGTGTCCATCAATATATAATGAAAATCTGTCTAGGTCTCCATTAAGCAACAATGAATTGGTTGAGCGTTTGACGTAAAAGATGTTCATTTTCTCCCAAATAAGATTTACCGTATTAAATACAATTGTTTTAATTTACCAAAAAGGATTAATAAACTCGAAAACAATGGTTCTTATGAAGGATACTGTATTTAATTTGAAAGAAAGGTGCAGAAAACACGGTATTTCTACCTTATGAGACAATAGTAGATCACAGTAAATCTTTAAGCTTTCACCAATCATTTACAATTTTTGCGTTTTTTGCTATGAAATACACAACTATCAACTTGTTATCAGTTTTTAATTTTTGCCATTAATGCATTATTTAGTTAGAAGTTAAAGGTTTATCCCTCAAAGTTATGTTTGTTATACATGTTATGTGCTTATTTTCAATAAGAGTGTCACTTGAAGTATTTACATACATAACATATATGTACTCCCTCTGTAACATTCATTAAACATATTACATAATTAATTGTGTAACCCATTTGATTGCTGAAACAACTGTGCGATATTGTGATTATAAATTGCAAACCAGTACCGTAAATAAAACCTAAGTAAAATATTGGCTGAAATAATGAACCTTCCAAGAATGTGTTCCAATTTGACCAGTTTCATGATTCCCTTCCGAGAGGCTGGCAATACGGGGAAAATGAAATAGGTCTATGTTCCCTAATTATAAGATGTGTGTAACCAAGGGGTCAATAATCCAGCTGTACTTCAGATCACGGTGCTCATTTGGAAACTAACATATCAAAGCTAGCAAGAAAGGTAAACAGCGTTTACCTGGGATGTTATAGAGATGCATCTAGTTGCACAGAACAGGTAATATAGCTAAGTGATCCACACAGAGGTCATTGAAGAGAATTATTCACTTGTGGGCTTAATCGACTTTCGGGTACTCAACCTCACATATCCGAACAGTTTTTAAATAATGCATTGTTCATCAGCCGTGTTAATACCTTATCATTGTCTGTATTATTTTTTCAACGATCAAAGCGTTCTTTTGAACAGCTTTACACATATGTTTTTGTATAGATAACAAAGAAAAACAAAACTAGGTGAAAACAAGGGTCACAAGATACAACAACATGTACACAACTTTCAATAAAGAAACAGGACCCAGGCTTTTTTGTGAGCCAATTAGTCTGACAGTTCTGTAATGAAACGCTTATTTGCTGGTTGTAATTTAGCGCTATGAACACTTCAGCAATAGGCTCCATCAGAGCTTTATTATGAGGCTTCTAAGTGTGATTAGAACTTTATTATTGTTTTAGGAAAGCAATCCGCATTTCCAGTAAGAACGTTTAGAGTTTAAATGGAAATGCAAAGCTTAACAAAACGAAAACAAAATCTTGATTCAAGATATGGTTCTTCCGTTAAGCTTTTTTCCGACATTAACGTATTCCTACAGTGAAAAGATAAGTTTAATATCTGAAAACAGTTTGTTTTAAAAATGGTTCTTTTTCTGAGTTCAGGATAGTAACAGTTTAAGTAAGAACCGTTTTCTATTTTTATACAAGCTTATTATAATGTTTTATACCAGCACAACGCAAAAAGTCGCAATTGAAACAACAAACGCCGCCTTTTTGATGTTCATTTATCTGTGAATACTATGGTTCATGAATATAACTTGGTTCATATAAGTGTTCAAGAAATTCGCAAAATAACGAAAGTTTGCATAAATGTTCAAATGCAAATATTTTCCTGAACGTTATACATCATGCAGTACCAACCTAGATAGTGTTGAACAGCTCTAGCAAAGGAAAGGCACAAAGGGCACCTGAAATGGCCCGGAATATTCCAAAGCATAATGGCTATTCTAATAAAAAGTTAAATATTTCAGATTTTTTGCAGAATGGTTATGTACTAATTGAATGCAAGTCACAAACAAATTTCGGTGATTATGAATTAAGTAGTTTGTTCTTCTTAAATCTTAATTAATTATTGCAATCAAAATACTTTCGTAATGGAAAATTCAAAATATTAAGCAGTTCGATTAAAATGATACGATATAATTGAAAAAATGAATAAAAAAATATGACAAAAACAAATATAAACAGAAAACAAATTATTGATTATCCTTCTTCACAAATTATTTGATCCTCAATATAAAATGAAGAAAAATATGTTTTAGACACGCAATGTTTAAATGACACTATATTCTAAGTATATAACTGTTTATATGAGATATGAGATCGCCGCCGACACCTACGCCGCCATTAGAACTACCTATATGTGGCCTTAACATGCGACCAACAAGCTGTTCACAGAATCAATGTTGAATGGGAAATAAAAAAATAGCATACTGTTTTGTTAACTGAAACAATTATTTCATGGTAGCATGAACGAACCCCCCTCTCATACATACGTATTATTTTTACATAATTATGTTCTATTGTGCGAAAATCTGTGTTGCGCCATCTTTCGAACAATTAATTATATTGTTGATAACTTAAAGGGATTTTCCATTAATTAAAGTCAAACTTAATACTTTACTCATAATGTTGTTTCAATACAACAAACCTTGAACATACTGACATTTCCTGCTTAAGACGAAAAGTAATCCGTGTAATTCCAAAACGTAAATTCTAAGGTCCATGAGTTACATCTAAGATCAGCATCTTACCATAATATTATCCTATAAAGCGCCAACCGGTCAATGGCAGAAGCAATCCCTCCTTTTCACTGTTCTAATGCTAATATAGCCTTTCCAACATCAGGATGCCGCAGGACTTTTATGGCGATACGTTTTTTGTTAGGAATCAGTGTTTACGATTTTCGAATAACAATTTTCCAGTGTATCTTTGTGGAGCGTGATATTATGAAAATGTCATTGTTTTGAAACACAAATAATGTTATCATAATGCAATCAAAGGACATTTTAAATGCTTTTGCCTCAAATCTGAATACTGCCTAGTTATGGCACCATGTAAACAATCAAATATTCATCTTATTTAACACATCCGTCAATATGTAATGGACTGAAAGTATTTTTAACGCCAAACAAGGACATGATGGTTTGTTTTTGCGACATTGGTGTAATGCTGCTCCATAGTGTAAAGATGAATATTGATTTTTTTTTAAACTCTTACAGTTTTTGTTTTGTTTTTATTTACGATTTGAACAATAAATAAGTCATATTACATAAGGCATACGAATCTTATCCTCATACCCAATGGCGTGAACTTTTGAAAGTTATAATATTTTTCTTAAGCAATCTGAATAAAATCATATCCGAAATAAAAATTCATCATCATGCAAGTAAGACCGAGTACTAAAGTATGTTAATTTCAACAAAATAAATAATAATAAACATTTAGATGTTGATAAATTCCTATTCAAATTTCCCTGTTCGTATGTCACATAAAATCATCCGAAAGTATTTGTTTACCATGGAACAGTGAATATGCTTCCTGTCTGCAGACCCGCGTACCCTGGTTGAAATCGTGCTGATGGTGGAATGTTCTTTTCTACTTCATAACTATTTTTTATGATGATATGTAATTAAATGTTTCATACAAAACTATTTTGATGCGTATGTGGTATGTTTGGTGTGTTTTATCTATGTATGTGGTGTTAATACGTGTATGTATCTAGTTCATTGTCGTTTGAGTCCTTGTCTTGTGCCTCTAAACAATGTGTATTTCTTATGTTAATACACGGCTTGTCCCTGTAATTTTCATTGTAGTATCAGCTTTTGAACTCGAAATGTCAATGTGATTAGATTAAACCTGCCGCCTAATGGCCGTTCATATGTTAAGCTAGAAATGAGATCCAAGTAATACGATAAATTACTTTGCACTTACATCTGCTTCTTAATAATGGTTGTCTTTGATTCAGCGTCAGATTACTTACAATTGCGTTGCGCTTTCACAACCATTAGTTAGTAAGACAGGAGGACAAACGATCAACTTATATACAGAACTCCCCCCCCCCAGAAAGTTTCAATGTCTGAAAGAAGATATTAATTATTGCATAATTAATCATCAACAAACTCGAATATCATAAAAACTAAAACATTAATTTAATATGACAATATGTTAAACAATTTTCCAAGAAAAAGCTATGTAGATTATAGTTTATTATTAGAATAAAATAATGTTATAAATGCCATCGTGCTTGAATTTCTACTATAGCATCTAGAACTATAAGCAGGCATATGTCGTTATACATTAGACTAACCAAGCTCACCTTGTTTAATAATGGAAGAAGTTATGGAAGAACAATTTCAGATTAGCTAAACTATTTCTTTATTTTATAGATTCTAGTAAAGCAATGTAAGTTGACAGTTTGAACGTTTCCTAAACTTCTCATACAAATACGATGATGAATTTGTCTCCATGGTAGCCCGTCAACCTGTTATATACCATTCTTGTAATGTAACGCTTCACATGAAAACAAATGCGAGAATATTAATTTAACAGGCTCTGGAAATAGCCACACGGCCGCGAAACTGAATAATTAAAGAATAGTTCTTTAACATAGGAGGCGCAGTTTGTTATTAGCAGTGCATCTTTTAGATTCCTGTTATGGTCCTCGATTATTGCCCAGAGGATATAATTATCTCGTTACTCGTTGTATAACTTAAGAAAAGACTTGATAAATTCGAATGTGTCCATCAATATATAAGAAAAATCTGTCTAGGTCTCCATTAAGCAACAGTGAATTGGTTGAGAGTTTGACGTTAAGTATTCACTTGCATAACTTTTTTACTCCCTTTATAACATTCTTTTGAATATAACTCCGTTCTTCTGAATGATAATTTTCTAAGTTTGACAAAAGTCATCAAATAGGTTTAAGTATTATCTGGTTACATTCAATCGAGCCTTAAGTTAGTTTAAAGAGCGCAATAACTTGCCCGCCAGCGTACTAGCCACATGTCAATGGTTGAAAGATCCACGATTACATAATACAACACCGATCAAATTAAACAAGCGGACAATGTCAGCGTGATCATAGGTAACTTATCACTTCTACCTCAAAGCCAACCTTTCCCACATAGATCGTCAAATACCACTTATTACAATAAATAAATCATTTATTGACTATTGTAGGCCCTTCCGAGACTGTAAACGTATGACCGTATGGTACATTTAATTTTTTTGCATAGCTCAATGAATATAGAAATTTTGCTAAAATCGAATTCGTATGTGATATACATAAATCATACTGTTATTGTTGACGATAATTTGTTCGTTCGCACTGGTTATTATCTAGTTGCTGAACGATGTTACTCGTAAATTGTAAATAATTGTAAAATGCGAAGCAACAAACACAATTTTTTCATCATACAAACTCATTAATTTATACTTCCACTATAAACTGCTAGATCGTGTGAATTTTAGTGTCATTTTCATATGGTGTAAGTTAAATGCGACTTTTTATTACCACACTGGTTCTTATGTGGCAAGTTGTGAGATTTGGCGTTCAAATAACCCTGCTGTTTCTTACTTGGCAAATTTCTACTATGGGATCCTTTTTATTTTCATAACGCAATTCATCGAACATTGATAATGCTTTGTGATGCAGTCGTTACTGATTCCGACGAAATTTCGCAAAAATGTCATTTTCATTTAATGATTATTAAACTAAAAGCTGCACTCTCACAGATATATCATTTTTACAACTCTTTTATTTTTGGCTTGGAAAGTGCAAATTTTTGCGTAAATATCTTTAAACCAATAATAAAAGATTGCTGACAAAAAATCAGATCGTAGATTTTCATATTTCCGTTCGAAAATTAATGTTTATGGCTTAAACCGTTACTAACGGTTTAAGAAAAATGCATAAAACATCATTTTTTGAACTTAAATATAGAATTTTGCGATGTATTTTTTGTCAGCAGTCTTATATAACTGGTTTCCAAGGATTTTCGCAAAAATTGGCTCATTCCAAGACAAAAAATAAAAATGTTGTCAAAACGTTCAATCTGTGAGAATGCAGCTTTAACTTACATAGCGAATTATTGATTGCGAATTCCCGTGATGCAGTTTATGGTTGATGGCGTGAGTGATTCAAGTAAACTAGAACATATTCATACACATGAACCAAAATACACATGTGAATGGTTTGACCAGTGTGTCGGTTCACGTGTAGAAACATTTGTTACACCGCTGTATTTCATAATTATTATGTAAACGATTGGATGGCTGTAACAATGTGCAATGTTGTGATTCTAAACTGCAAACCAGTACCGTAATTAAAACCTAAGTAATTGGCTGAAATAATGAACCTACCAAGAATGTGTTCCAATTTGATCAGTTTCATGATTCCCTACCGAGAGGCTGGCAATACGAGGGAAATGAAAACAACCTATGTTCCCTGATTATTAGACGTGTGTACCATAAATATAAGGGCATATAAGACGAGGTCATCTGAACAGTGACACACAAAACTATAAGAGAAAAGAAACTTTCTCAAAACACTGTATTTAGATATTTTAATCGAATTATTTAAACACATGATTTTCAGTTTTCAAACGTCAAACAATTGATTATCGTGTTTAATTTGTCCTTTGTTATGTAAGTTCTCTATTCCTTGTTAAATATATAACGATAACAAGTATATTCGATACGGAACAACTCTGATTGTAAAATAATTATTATCCATCGGTACTTTAGTTCATGCTGCTAATTTGGAAACTAACAAATTAAACCTAGTAAGAAAGGTACACAGCGTTCGTTTTTACTCTTGATCGCACAAGGGATGAGATAGAGACGCATCTAGTTGCACAACACAGGTAATATAGCTAAGTGATCCACACAGAGGTTATGGTTGAAAGAGAATAATTCACTTGTGGGCTTAATCGGCTTTCGGGTACTCGACCTCGCATATCCCAACAGTATTTAAATCATACACTATTCATCAGATTTGTCGTGCCCCAAGTGCGAGGATACATACATTCAACTGCACATGTATAAGGCCGCGCTTATTTACCTCCGGACATATTGTTTTTAGACTATCTGCGCATGTGCGCAGGTAGTCTTAAGACCGCAAACTCCAAAGAACTACTTCTATTCATGTTGTTCAAACCCATTTTTTTGTCTCAATGCGCTCTATGTTTAGCAGAATGACGACGAAATCATAAAAATAGATTAGTTATATTGCGTTCCGAGTACGAGTTCTTGTTTGGAGTATCCGATTGATCTGTTATATGCAATGTCGGTATATCGTTTTCTGCCATGTAACTTCTTTAAACATCATTTTTATATTGTTAATTATATAAAACCGGTTTTCATTCATGATTTCGTCAATATTTACGATTGAAGTAAATGTTTGTGAGTAACGGAAAAAAGAAAGTTTACGGAAACAGGTATACAGCTCGCAATTTATGTACGATTTGGCAGTTGCTCTCGAAGACTTCACTTAGATGTATGTGAACCGTTGTGGTTTAAAACTCGAACCTGAAGCGACGGATCAGACATGATAGGTGACCAAACGTTAGTGTGATGCCGATCTAGATTGTTTATATATTTAAAATTGAAACCAGTCGTTTTATAACTGGTGGTGTGAACCAAGTGTTTCATAACGTTTGAGTACGAAACCTCCAAATGGTACTTCTAAACGGTTGTATCAGACGATAGTATCAGACGTTGTGTCTTTATCTCATTAAGTTCGCTATTAATCATCGGCAAGAACCCTAAGAGTAATAATCATCTGCTCTTAAAGGGCACGGACACAGACATAACACGTTTCATTGAAAATGTCGGAGTACCATAAGCCCGCCCGATGATGGTTATTAATGGAGTATTATCTTTATTTTTGAACTCTTAATATATGTTTTATTTTCCTTACAGGAAGTTGAACCATTACCAAAGACAAGGAGCAGGTTTTCCAGTGATATATTGAACATTTGCCTGACGTTGCATATGTATATCTTTGATATTTTTAACTTACAGTATAACATTTACTTCCTCATCAGGTCTATTGCAACATCCTTTAGGCAGTTAACATGACATTCATTTGCCAAATACTGCTGAAGTATGTTTGCAGCTTTGCAATTTTTGTAATGACTGAATTGGAATTTCAGCAGTCTGAAAATGCCACAATTCTCGAATTCTTAGATGTGTGCCCAGTAGTTCTACAAGTCGAAAAAGGTTGTGTTTGTAAATTATGGCTGTTGTTTACGATTTGAACAAGCTTAAAATTCACGTGTTACTAATGTCACATACCAAGAGTCCGTTGATACTTACTTTCAGACAAGGTTTTTGTTTTAAGGTTTAAAATGTATGTTCCAAGAAAGTCTCTCTATACCTTTACATTGACAATGTGCTTTTGCACGGATATAAACTTGATCCGAAGGTTATGATTTCAAAAACTTGTCATGTGAACGTTCGCGGATATTAACTCGATCCGCTGTTATGATGGCACAAACTTGCCAGAGTAGTTATAATTAAAAACTTTAATATTAAAGTTATAGAAATAGACGATTTGACCAGGTGAATTTTAAAGTGTTTTAAAAATATAAGCCAACTTAAAAAAAAAACTTTGTTCAAGAGGCACGGTTGCAAAATAAAATGGAATAGAACGTCCAGCTTATCCTACATTTCAAACAGCTCATGTGCAATCGGCTTAGTACAACTAATTTATGAACATATATTTTAGACTCTTATTGACAAAGCCCGGTCACTTAACATAATCGGGAAATAATGGTCAGTTCCTGTTCAATCGAACTAAAAGAACTGAAATTGTGTCCGAACTTCTTGTATTATTTTGATTCGTTTTTCTTCACCAAATGTGTTCCTCTTTTTATGGACAAAGTTTATGTTGATGTGGCTATATTTTCAAACATGTCATATTCTATTTGTATCTATTTATATAGGCATCGGTGCATTAGCGTATCACTTTTATTACAGTTAAAATGGAAACAACATTTTTGTCATTTTCAGGCAATTCACATTGTGTCATTACATCTCGGGCACTTCCAACTTTCCAGTCCGTGTATCTATAAACTATTTCAAATATTAAACAAAAAACGTGGTTGATTGAAAACATTAACTCTTTTACCCAGTGCTATACGAAGCAGTATACTCAATCTTCAAGAAGTTGGCTTTAATGTCATTGACTTCTTTTTAAATGTCAATACTTGCATTAACATGGTTTCTAAGCAATAATCTACGTGGCCTGTGATCGGCCTTTGATCGAAGATTATCCTGCACGACTACTGGTGATATATAGCAACGTTCAAAACAGACCTCGCTTAAATGTGAAATGTTATATGGTTGATGTCCTGCTACTAGCGAAATTACTGTAAGCCCGACTATATTGTGATCACTCATGCCAGACAATGACACCAGAATGTGTTCATTCTGCACTATTAGGTTATGTCTCTGATAGATCGACTAGTATACGTCTCCCTAGAGTTATTGTAGGCTTCTTAATAAACAAATAAAGGTTAACGATGACCATTAAGACAAACGATAACAATATTCTAGTGGTTACTCGTTTTCTCGTGAATATTTTAAGTTATGATATGAACGATATAAGACTTTCGCACTTTTATATTAAAGAGTCTTACTGTTTGGCAGAACATGATGAAAATAATGAAAAATGACTAATAATATTTATTTATGTTATATTTCATTCATTGCAGCTGTGGTTTGCCATTGGTGATGATAACTTCCGTTAAATGTGTAGTAATCAATGAATTTGTAATAGTTTCAAAGTTTTAGAATAAGCATGGATTTCACTGATACTTGACAATTAGATATGAACTATATTCCCTGAATGATTTACAATGTAATTTATCAGTTATTCCTTAATTTCCTGAGTACGATATATGGTTATTATTAGCAGTTAACATTACCGCAGGGAAATTCATTGGACAATATCAGTTTGTCTGTTTAACATAGCCAAACATTTTTAGGATAAACCCTTTGATCGTTTGACCAATATGAAGCCACATTTTTGGATATTGCAGAGGTTTTAGTTTGACCATAAATCTACCGATGGAAAGAAACAGTGCATAATACAAAATTTGTCAAGTATAACCATAAGCATTTCAATAATTACATGTGTTTTAAGATCAATTATTTGACACACAAATGAAACTGGGGTAAAGAGGGTAACTCATAACATGCGCCTTTTTCAGAATTAACGAGTCTTTAAAAATAAGTTTACCTCATTTAACTAGGAAATTTCATATCTGTGCATGCGAAGTATTTCTTCCGTTAGGCTTTAATGAAAAATTCGGAACACCAAAACTTAAATTATTTTATCGGCCAAATTTCGTAGAACAAAAAAGTAAAGAATGGTGTGTGTCCGTGGCAATTGTAATAATCAGAAGAAAAGTCGGTTAACCCAATCCGTCCTCATGTCCTAAAACCTGAACTGAAAAAAGATTCAGATATTTATTATTTATATGAAAAACTACAGAGACAAGCTCAAAAGTCAAAACATAAACCCCGTTCAGTTGCACAGGGTAAACGCCAAATCACAAAGTTCAGTATGAAGTTCACTGGGTGCGTAGAATGGAGAACTTTTGTTGAAAATATAAAATAAGTATATGCTTTAAAAAGATTCAAAAATGCTATGAATAGTTTTAGCATAGACATTGTTTGATTTCGAAGGGGCTTATGTTGCGCTTTTCTTTGAGATTATATTTAATATCAATGCAATTAATTTGGACAAAAGTGTAAACATTAAGTAATGTAACTGTTACTTAAACATATTAACAATCATCAATCAAACAGCTTCATGAATCTAAAATATTATAATGTGACTGACTGGCGCTGCTTCCTGGCATGGATTGGCAATAACGATAAACAATAACTTTAACCTTACTTACATTATTACGATGACATCTATAGATTTCGATGTGCCAAGTTTCTGAAAATTCTGACAGGTCGCGGAAATATATGACATTTGCATGTAAATAACCATTGAAGAAGGTTTCATGCATATATCACTATAATATTTATTGTCACTTGTAACGGAGTACATCTTTCACTATTCGTATAACATTGGTAACGTCATCATTTCGTTTGAAAATAACTTTCGTGTCACTTGTATATGTGGAGCCATCTTAACTTGTCTGTTTACGAAATATTGGTTCGTGAGATTTGGGAAGTAACACAGGAAATTATGTAAAGTAATTTACACTATGATTTTGTATTGAAATATTCATATAACATAACAGTTTAAGTATATTAGATATCGAATTTAGCAATATCTATAATGTTTGGCCAATAACTTTTCTTGAACCGCGGACTGACCCAAGGTAGAATACTTTTGCCGCGTCTTTTCGCTTGGCCGAGAAGAGAAAAACTGGCGAATGCAGCGTTTTCATTGGTGGAAGCTGACGAAGTTCTCCTGCGGTGGCTGCTGAATATGTATCCAAGAGCGGGATATAAAAAGAAACGGGGTCTCTGTTTGCATTTCTTAAGGCCTGACAACATCAAAATTTATACGTATTAACAAAACAAACAGTTACTTACTAAGACTTCTACGGATGGAGTCGCAAATGTAACTATATTGCTTTATTATTCGTTTATTATAACAAATATACATAGTTTCGACTTTTTATTCTCGTTCACAATTATTAACCTTCACAGACTAACGACTGAAAGGGGTCGCTCTAGCGAAATAATATCTTACATTTCATAAACGGGGTATAACAGAATACTCTTAATATATATTTAAGAAACCCTAAATCCACTCTACTCTTTAGTATATGTACATTTACCAATGACGATATGTATCATAGTTTGGTAATGTTTGTTATTGTCCTGCAATGTAGTGTCCCTTTGGTTGGCGTTTGTTTGGCCTTGATCGGCGTGATTTTCAACAAGATATTATATAAATGCAGGCTACTGGGCTTGGTTCTGTAGTTTCGGATAAGTTAATTTAGGATAGAATATGCTGGAGAACGTGTCTACGGACATTGAAAAGTAAACTTCTTCGGGAGTATGTCCCTCGAGCTGGACAGCTCTGTGTGTATATGTAGCTTAGCGGGTAAAACACAGATCAAACAACTCATGTTGTTGACCACATATTCTTGTTAAATGGTTTGCATTTTTCTTTCACTTTATCACATTGTTAGCTTTTACTTTAATTTTTTTTGCGGGAGAAATTGCTGGACAGACATTTTGCCAAAATAATAAAAAAAAATGCACTTGTTAAATCCAAACCAGGCATCGGACCCCACAATTAATATCATATCGTTGTTAATTACACAGTAATTTTTCAAATATATTGTTTGAACACATTATCAAAAATACTTCACTATCGTCAAACAATATATAAAACCATTATAAATACAAAACAAACGATAAGGCGGAGTCTTGCAAAGATGACAGTCTTGCAATGGTGATATTTATTGGGTTTAAAATGTATTCAAATTGGTAAATGTATTAAGGGGCGAACCGAAGATTTAAGTTTGAACGAAGTGGTAAAAGGGAGATAAGGCAGTCTTTTGGACGTGGGCCCCTCCCCGTCCCAGACCAACATTTCAAAAAACTTCAGTTGAAGTCGTAATAGATGGGATAATGGAGAAGTATGTCTTAAACACATCTTAAGTTAACTAAATTGGCTGTTGTTTGTTTTCGTGCATGCATAGCGTAAACAAGTGTCGTATAAGAATATAACACCTACACCTAAACCAGAAACGAGTACAGTAGTGGAATTTAAAGCAGAAATCCCGTTTAACTGCACAGGGTCAACGCTTAAGACATAGAGCACAAAGATAAACAATTCCAAACAAGAAATATGGAACAACAGCACACAACTCCACAAACAACACACTAGATATATCATATATAACAACTAGGAGTGTTTATCAAGGATTGTTAGGCACCGCCTTGGAACGGTCAGTAAAATGAAAATTTAATGGAGGTTTAAGGTATTAGCCGCGTAATACACACTTTTTTAAAAGCTTTAACCGACAACATAGCTATAATCACGGTACACTATGGGACTTTTATCCAAATTTTGAAGACTTTTTACCGTCAATTAAAAACGTTATTTATGTTTCATTACACCCACCCCCAAACTCCAATGGCTACAAAGAGCGACAAGTAAATATTTTGTCTATATTTGAATTTTTTTCGCATTATCAGAGATTATGAAATAAACACAACAGTTTCTGGTAAAATAAACTTCAGTTAACAGAAAACTAAAGTTCGAACGAACACATTATTGATACACATGGAAAAAAATCATTTTGATTGATCTTATGATTCTTCGGAAAATAGCAGTTTTTCGATGTTTGAAAATATATAGCAGTTTTATAAAATTCATAAAAAATAGTTAACTATAAGGCAAGCTGCTGAAATCATTTTAGATATTATCTATGATGTCTATTGAACAATTTAAAAGACAATTTATGATAGTTTACCGTCCAGTTTGAAGAAAATATACATAATGTCATGTTACCATACATTTTTATAGCTAATAAAATGCTTAAAAATCAACCTTTTTTCTTGTAAAAAATTATAAAGCTTAATTGGACTTATTCATAAAATGTACTCTTTCAAATAAAGAAATTTTACTTATGATACTAACTCAGAATACAGAGTTTAAAACAAATGAGTGTACTTTTAAACTAAAATATGTGAAGAAACAAGAACACTAAGTGGGCTCGCCCCTCCAAAAATATCAGAGTGAAAGTTCTCAACTAATGTTTTTTTTTAATATTATAACATGTAAACAATCTCTGTGGGTAATTTGATGTATATCAGTTTTATTTTGTCATTGGTATTCTAATAATTAGTTTTTTTTTCACAATAATTCTTCACTCTTCAACATTTGAAGTTTGGTCTGTTCCCATGCTTTGTACTTGTAGTGTGTGCACAGATGATAACTACTCAATGCTGAGTCAATGCTGATTTGTTTTTCATGCACCTTCAGGTACTTTACCCATCACGAATGTTTAGTGCTGTAAAGGAAAAAAGTTGTACTTTAAAGCCTTTCTAACTAATAAGTATAGATAATTATACTGCCATACATATACAAAATAAAATATAAACAGTTTAATATTTCTCGACATTATTTTGAAAAAACAACAACAAGCTGATACATACATGTATATATTTAAAGAAAATTATTAAATTTATCAATAAAATTCATCATCATCATCATCATCATCATCTTCATCATCATCATCATCATCATCATCACCACCACCACCACCACCACCACTTGACCACCATCATCACCACCACCACCACTACCACCACTTGATTATTGAATACAGTAGGTTTATAAAAACAAGAACCAAGTCAAATATGTTTAATATGAAATACTCACATCATCTCGATCAGATGCGACTGCCTTGTGGATGGACATGGCTGTCAAATCCGCTCTCAAGGATCCAACATAGTATTTAATGCAGGCTGGAATTCTTCATAACCCAGTGTTGTTGACTAAGTAATATTCAGTCATTTTCCTAAGAAATTAGACTTCTGATTATCAACCAGCAGAAACTACCACCGTAAAATACAAATGCACAAGTATTATACATTCTGCACTAATATCTGTTTTAGCCAAGAGTAAGGTTTGGTAAGCACAAATGTGTAGTTGTTGTGCATATGGTTGATAATGATTCACAACAGTATGGGGTTTTAACGAGACCTACACCAAGCCAATGAATGTCAATAGTATCCTAGCAGATGCGGCTTCAAGCCCCAAACCACATACAACTTTTTTCACAGGTTAATTTTGAAAATATGCATTTTGTAAACAAATAACGGGTATGTACATGTATTGTGGTATGTTAAAAATAGGTCACGACACGTACCAAAACACATCATTTTTAAACAAAATTTTAAGTCTAATATTTTTCTAAGATAAAACAATCAATTTAAAGATTACATACTCATATAATATCTTAAACATAAGTTATGTACATAAGTACATATAAAAATATGTAACATTTACATAAGTACATGTAAAATATTAACATGCTGTCTAAACATTTAGCTAATAAAAATGATTTAAGAATTCCAAAGATAAATTAAAAAAAAAAAACGTTTTTGAATACATCAACGTACAAAACTGCTCAAGGATACTTACATTCAGAGCCCTTTAATACGAATATCCCAGTTCCATGCCGTGTTGTCAGTTCGTTTTTTCGAGAGAAAATCTTCTCTTACGCGTATATTTCACTTATAATCCATGTTTAACTATAATGACTCAAATTGTTAGATGTATCGTAATCAACTGTCAGCGTGTACTTTCAGTGTTTATTTATTTTAAACGTATATTCATGAGAAAAACATCACAATGTTTCCAAATCCTACGATGTAGAAATTCCATTATTGACCTATGAATAGCCGGGAAATACCTTCTGTTTCTAAAAATAGCAACATCCGGTACAAGTCGAATACGCCCGATGTTCGTCGCGATCTGTTACGGCGAGTGGCGATATATGTCGATGTTACCCGATGTTTTCCGAGTTGTATTACATGGCTAATACCTTAACTAGTTTGTGTAAATCTTTTCAAAGTATGCATTATTTTGGGGAAACTTAATTAGTAATAAATAAAAACAAACAATAACACACTTATAGGAAAACCCAAAGTACTTCCATGATAAGGGATCCCGAGTCTTTCTGCAGACAGTAGCAATCGGAACATCTCGGAAATAATACGGGTTATAAAAATATATTCCATATTATTATATGCCTATCAAAATACTTTTCCATATCCAACAGTTAAAAATCAGCACGTCGTATTGAAAAATCCGTATCATGATACTGTCGTTTTCTGATTCCGTATCATGGGAGTACCGTGTGTAATCTCGGAACTATTTCCGCGTTGTTAAAAATAGCATGACCAAAAAAGCTGGTAAAACCTGTCAACTTTTAAATACATTAAATTAACTAACTTTACTCAATCTCCAGAAGCATGTTAATATTCAGGAACATGGTTCTCATGTTCTTAAAAGAATCATGAGGATAAGCACGAAGCAGAGAACACTTCTAATATATCTAGATAGCAAGGCACACATGCTTCGGTGAACTACATGTAGTTGTTTGCCATTTCGAACTTCATAAATTGTTGCATTATCCAAGTTTGTTATCATAAATATGAGCAGCTCGCCAATACAAAGGAGGCGAATTCACGTCATCGATAGAAATAGCGATTGACTCACGAACTTCCCTCAATTCTGCATATTTTGATCGTCAAAAAGTCCCACGAATATTTACTTTGTGTAAAATGGCCGCGTAACGTCTACATGAAATGACGATTAGTGTATATTCGTAAAATAACTACCGCCTTTATATTGTTCTGTTTTTTTGTTGTTGTTGTTGTTTTGTGCTGTGACATTTAATAATTGTTATCGTATTAGCTATTTTTAAATTTTGCTAAAACATAAAATATTTTGTTCTTATTTTGCTCAGTAAAGTGAATTCGTTAACTTCTGACTTCGTTTCGCTATAGTAGCCTCCCTTGACTTCATTATTCAAAACTACGTAACACATTCGAATTCATACGCGCATTTGACAGATGGCGGTAAAATTTACTCAAAATGAAACCGAAAAATAAACAGGAATAATTAATTAGGCAGGTATATAATCAATGAAATATTACGATAAAACGATTTTCTGGTGACCTGCATCACGTCTCGTTCGGTGAGTCCGTGGATACGTGTTTACACACCGAACTCGACGTGATACAGGTGTTACAGGTCACCTGAAAAGTGCCCTATCATAATATCTCCTATTTACCATGGCTGACAAAAGAGATGTTCAAACAACAAAGCCTAGGTCAGACCAAAACAGAATCAGGGGGTAACTATTACCACTCGTTTGTGTTTAAGTTTAAGTTAAGTTTTAAAAGGGCCCTAATGATGACCGGAAAGGTCATTGATTTTAAGTGGGTGGGGTAAATCTGCTTCCATTTGACACATTCTGAGATAGTAAAAATTACTTTTTGAGCATCAGCGTTCAGTGGCAAATCTTAAGAACATAAAACTTTATTTAATTTCTTTGAAATACAAATAAGTCTGAATCTGATTGTACTTAGATTGATAATATGTTAGACTTTCTTAACTCAGTATATTTATAAAGTTTTATTTTTTAGATGTCTTTAAACACGGACATATGGTGTTCGTGCTTAAACATATACCTCTTCTCCAAATATACTCTTTGACTGTCAGTGACATAGTTAAATATATTTTTTCATCAATATTGTGCGTGTGTTGGTAACAATCAGCTCAATGTTGCCACAATTGGATGCCGGTTTACTAATATAGCTCTCTAACTAATATATCATCCTGCTAGTAGTCTAGCGAAATTGGTTTAAACACGATAACAAGCACACATTTCTTCAAGGTTAAATTCTAAAATATCAATTGGTGGTTGCAGAAACATAGACAAATCGTGACATTTTAGCTATACCCATGAATGGCAGACATTTAAATGTTTATCTTATTGGGGGTTTTTTCTTATTGTTATTTTCAGAGGCCAGTTTGGTACCTCAGGTGCCGCTGAATTCCTGACGTGTTCTTATGCAAAATGGCAGATGGGGTTATGGTTGTTGTGGTTTTTTTTCAAATTCAGACAATACTGCAACAATAAAGGACTTTTTTAAGCAATCATATTCCTGCATGTATGTACAATTAATCAACAAAGAACGACAGGGTAAAAAAAATTGTAGTAGAAAGTCAACATGATAACACTTAAAGTTTTCATCAATTCTTAGTTTAGTGCAGCTGGAGGTTTAAAACTTGAAAAAAAGGTCATTCAGAATATTAAAACAAAGCATTAAAGCTGCTCTCATACAGATTGACAGTTCTACTCGGTCATTTCTCAAAAGCCTTTCAACTGAAATCGAAGTAGTAAGGAAGGTGATTCTTTAAATTAAATCTACACAAATATATAGCTTAAAGCGATAGTGAAAAAAATCGGCAGTTTTCCAGCCAATTAAAATCTGTTCTGTTATGCGCTACCTCATAGGACTAAAATGAAGAGAAAAAAATATACCAAATTCAGCTAATTCTAAGACATATTTTTTTTTCTTTTTTAATGTCAAAACTGTCAATCTGTGAGTAACTGTCACTAAAACGAAATATGTTTTCAACTTTAGTATCGCTATAAGCCATTAAACCTCAAATTTCGAACTTCAATATGAAATACTGTGATCTGATCTATTGTCAGCAGTCTTATAATACTGGTTTCTATACATTTGCAGAATAATTGGCTTATTAAAAGAGAATAATATTTTTTTTTTGTTAAAACAGTAAATCTGTGAGGATGCAGCTTTAAATTGGTGTGACACTTAAGGTTTTGTATGATTATTTGATGTTACAATAGATATCTTCTCATAAAGCAGCACATATGATGTATCAACACAATCCATTTCCTTGTTTATGGGCCTTCTTTGCTCTGATTGAAAATAGTGTTAATCGCCGGTGGCATCATCGCACTTTCGTATGCCCTTACTACTACTTACGAGGTCTATCTTGATGCTTGTTGGAGAAGGCCAGGTTGTTACGATTGCAGACGAAGGAATACAATTAAGAGTACCTAATGCAAAAACTTTTCAAAGATATGCGGCACCCAGTCTGCCTTAGCAAATAAAAGGTTTTAAACCGTGTGATCATAGAGTTTCACCATGAAAAGCATCATTGTACTACATCTTGGAACAAGCAATGAAAACATTAATTTATTTGAAATAAAAACACAATGTATACACTTGATAAAAATCTTCTTCCAAATGATGACCCTAGGTAAAATTTAATAAAAGTGACGTCGCAAGCTTAAACATTCAAAGCGAGCCAAACGAATGAAAAAAGGGTTTTAAAGATAACACGAATCTGCAACTTCTTTAATTAAATCCAATGACTAAAATTTCAATTATGTAAAGACAATTCAATTCAATTTGATATTTGTTATAAGGAATTCCTCCTTAAAAAAAAACAGAAGGCAAATAATTTTCAAAGTCCATTATATCCACGGCTTAGATAAGATCCCAGCAATTCATTGAGTCTATCTGCCCAACTAGCTGCTGGAAACATTTAATATTACGAAAAAATTTCAAAATCACAATAAAAATTGCGATGAGCAAAACTGTTAGGAATCAGCGATTAAAGACTTCTTTTGCAGTATTTTGCCACTAATTTGTTATAGTATAATATTAAATTTCGACTCGGCATGTTGTATTTATAACATATTATTGGCACTTCGTTATTCTTACAGTTTTGCGGAATGCATTTTTCTACATTTTATTCTTGAAAAAAACACATTTAAATTAAGGAGGTATATACCGTTGTTGCTATAAGAAAGTTTAATACGATATCTTTCGCGTGTATCCACATTACCAATAGTAGGATGAAGGTTATGTTTAGTAGTGATGGGCAATTGCCTTGCATAATCGATTAATCGGAGGCCCTGATCGATCGATTGTCCGATTAATCGGCTGTAATCGGACAGTATCACAAAAGCATAATTTTTTTATGTATATATCAATAAGAACCTTAGTTTTCAGGTGTATTTCATTTCTAATGCTTCAGTCGGAAAACAGGTATTATTTCTGGCATATTGAATAATTCTAATAATAATAATAATAAAATATTCAAAGGGTTATGAAGTAAGGGAACATTTCATGGTTAGGTTTACTTCAGTTGACTAATAAATTAATATTATAAAAATATTATCTTATTACATTATTATGTTATTTATAAAATAGTACATGGTTGACCATGGCTTTCGGTTGATAATTGCCCAAGTGCGAAGAAAAATTGCCCGATGTCTTATTCTGAATGGTACATATGTTTTGTCATTTGGACAAGTTTGTCAATGACTTGAACCGGTTTTGAAAATTAAATTGAAATACGTGGAATAATGAAGGAACTGTATGTCATATAATTACCATGTAGTCTGAAAGTGAAAATGATATATAACAAAATTGTATTGAATGGCATTAGCTGCGAAAAATACCGAGTGACTGGAAACTAAAAATAGCAAACCTTTTCGTAGGTGTTTTCAGAATAAGCCTGCATTTGTTTCATTCTTAAAATATTTCCTGTTTTACATCGGCTGATTGTGATGTCCATTTCAATAGGTGAGCACAGCTAGGGTCGATCACTCCTAGGAGCAGTTTCATAAGAATCTCGGCTTGAATGACCATAGCCATTTCGCTGCAATAATTATAATTTCTCAGCGAATAAAGTAAAACAAAACGTTTCAACAAAACATTTCCTTGTCTCATTGCTTTATGACCTTAACCGAATGTAAACATCCGGTACGGTTTCGGGTAGTACTCGTTACTGAAACACGAAAGGTGTCATTATTGGTAAAACTAATTTCACTATTATTGCACCGATAGTTCCATTTTAATCCCTTTAAAGCTTTTAATGATGTTTAAATGTTTGCCTACCAAGTATACGGCGGCCATTTTTATTTCCGTGAAAATGACGTCAGTGTGCACGTTCTCGTCTTTGTCAGGCAATCATGCCATAATCGCCCTGACGTGCCGTGATAATCTCACGGGCGGAGACGATAATCATTATTGCGGGAACGAATTTCTATAGTAAAATGTTACTATTTATAGCAATATATGTATTATCTGTAAATATTATATGTTATGCAGTTTGAATGGCTAATTTGTCCGCTCTTATAAATATGTTGATATGCTTATAAGTAAGGAGTTATTTTTCTTTTTGGTTGTACATGTATAAACATGTTCTCGTAACCGGGCAATCAATGGCCTCCCTGTGTGCCTTACATACTGTATTCCAGAAGTTTCCACATTTCAAAGTAGAATATAATTGATATTAGATGATTTTCAAGAGACATTTTCCTTGAGTAAGCAGTTAAATGTTCTATTATATTTATTGAAGGGGTAATGTTTGGGTTATTTCGAAGAAAAGAACAGCAAATTCATTTCAAAGAATTAAACTGTTGCAGAGTTAATAAGATATAATGATATTAAATTCGACGTTATGTCCGTTAATTAAAAATGTCTTCCACTAGCATTTGTATGGAAAAAGTAATTGTTGTTATGACTAATGCCACGACTAGCGTCAAACAGATCGACATTAACCGAGACATATGATTGATTTAATGCAAACTTTTAAGAACGCTGTCACACTTGCAGAAGAGAATCCATCTTAATATTAGGCAGAGAATATGGAGTGGAGGAGGTAAAATGCCATGTGATTTATTTAGGTAGTTGTTCTGACGGAACACTTGCATCCAGAAAAGACAGATTATTGTGCATTTGGCATACAGCTGGGATTAAATGATGATTTTATGCCCTGTATTATACCTGGAAATGAAATAGCACTTTCTACCCATGGCGTTATGACTCAATTAATCTGCATCTCAGACAACATTTACGATATATATTGAATGATGGACCGTTGCCTTTATTAAATGTTCATGCAGTTGTTTGTCCGCTAACCTAGAGAAAAACCAGACCTCATGAAAACTGCATATCAAAAGTACAACTAAAAAGCGCAGCAAACCGGTTACCAGCAATTTCGCAAAAGAATAGCATTGAAACCATTTAAATTCAGATTGGAGATGACCATCAATGGGGGTTATATATATATACGCTATAGCTAAATATCATCAACATAGGTTAACTTTTACCCTATTCATATAAAGAAAATAAATTTATTACACTTGACGCAGCTGGCCTTAACTTAATGTATTGTACTAGTTTTAAATGTTCTAGCCGAGCTATATTTTGAAAAAAAAAACTGTTGAGTTATGCACGAATAGTTAGACATAGGCTTTAAGAATAGTCTATTTTACAGAGCAGGGAAACATATTGCTAGTTGGTTTCGAACTAACGTAAGGTTAAAATATGATATCTACAGAATCAATTTTAAAAGCTTTCTCCCTTGAGACTATGAAAACAGTTTCGAAGTTCAAGTAAAGATGGGAAGAACAGTATAACGAGTCACCGAAAATGATATCATTGATTTCCACTTTATAGTGGAGTAAGAAGAAAGAAGTTCATCTTTGTTGATTAAGCATTAATTGAAAACTTTATTGTTTTCACTGTCAAATCATTTCATAATCATTTGTCTGAAAATTATTGGCAAAGTAGCTGAGAGATACGTTGTAATATATAAGCTAGCCCTGGCACATTACACTTTTTAGTATACTAGTACGTCTTTATTATGAATCCTTCGTCGACGGATATAAACTGACGAATGAGCTTTTTTAATTTAGAAAGGCGGATTTTTAAATAATATAAAATTAATGTATGCATTATAATCGAACAGTTCCTAATTTATTGATAGAGAAAATTTTGAAAAGAAACACCTCCACATATATCATAGTAGTCTGGAGTTCCTTCCCCTTACCCTATCGTTATCGGGTCAGGCAAAGACCAATAATGGCGGCGCCCTGTGGACACTATAAGGTTACCATTTATTTAATTTTGGTTGATCAAGTTAATAAAACAACGGCATTTGAACACTCTTAATATGCAGAAAATAATGGCACACTCGAGTTTTGGTGATCTCAAGACTGGAAAGAAATATTTTGACAAAAGTAAAGTTAAATTAATTCGGACGTTGTTTATGTTCGGATGTTTGTCAATTGGAAATGCATGCCTTATTTGACTTCAACTTCTCTGTGATGGTTAAAATGGTAAATTCAAATGAATAATGGAACAATGAAATTTAAATATACCACTGTATTTACTGCATGATTTGTTTGGTTGCATAAAAAAATAATGTTTTATGGTTTAGATTTCTCTGTTCTGATGTTGGAAGAGGTTTGCTGCTTAATGACTTGCATCACCTGATTTAAACATTCTTATTGACAAGTGTGTCCGTTTATTTCCATTTGTCATAAGAGCTTTCTATCTGGGTGTGTAAGCTTTCACCATTAATAAGAAGCCATGTCACCTCTGTCACTCCAGAGAAATGAAGCTTGCTTTGGCCAAAACAATCCTTAAAGTGTCCACTCTCTAAATTTTCCTTAACATACAAACGCTTATTACCAAAACTGATGAACTAAAATAAGGACGGGCATATTTTGTGACAGACACAGTGACCTCATCTTGTTATTTTGATATTTCTGCCCCAGTTTGATCAAGTCGGTGTGCATTACTTTGCAAATGCTGGTCATTCTGTCAGTAGACCAACGCTTGTGAAGCTGAAACTATGAATGCTCAAGCCTAACTTGGTACTCGCACTTGGTTGGGAGATTGCTCATGGATACAAGATGACTCCTTATTTGAGATCTTTATGTTAAAGGAAGAGAAAGGTAACAATAAACACATAAAGCTTGGCCAACTACAGAATGCTATGGCCAAATATATCTTCAGGATGACTGATGATATAACTACCTTTACCAAACAACAAGACAAAACAAGGATTAAGGCTTTTTATTGACAACAATATTTACATTGTAAGATAAATATATTGAATCTGTGTCTTTGTACCTGCTCGGCCACATCAGTTGCGAAGGTCATCTTACATTTTATCCTGGATTGGAATGGTTATAGCCTCACTGACTGAGCTCTCTGAACTTGACACACATAAACTGAAACAAACAAAGCTTCAAATCTGAGTAAACATATATTTAATGTTAATTCATCCCCATAACAATCTGAATTGTAAAAACATTGTTTTTTCTCATATTTACCTCTACTGATACTTATCTCGAGATCTAAAAATAAAATCTTAATATGATTTGCTGAGCGGGTTGTTGTGACATAAAAGTTTTCTGTTGCCAATAAAACCTCGAGTAACAATATTTCCCCTAACATTAAACTGGTTTAAAAATTGAGGAATGAAAATAATTTTATTTACTAGTGTTAAGCTTGTTTTTCTGTTATGTGTGCAGTTCTTTAAAGATCTGGTTTATAAGGAGGTTAAACTCTTCAAATGTAGCAGAATTTTTTCAATAATCCTGAAAATAAAACAAGAAAACTAAATCATCCTGTTGTATCTAGTCTCCATTTGTGCTCAGTAATCAGTAAAAGGTGCATTACGACACCAGAC
Source organism: Mya arenaria (assembly GCF_026914265.1). Classification (NCBI taxonomy): domain Eukaryota; kingdom Metazoa; phylum Mollusca; class Bivalvia; order Myida; family Myidae; genus Mya; species Mya arenaria. Next base: position 27,548,551 of record NC_069136.1, on the reverse strand, counting down.
AGTTCTATATGATTCCTTCAGTATCTAGATTAACTGCATTTAAAATATAGTCACAAGTTTATGTAGATCACAATTATCATTGATGGTCAAGAACGTGTAACATAAGCATGAACTGCATTTAAAATATAGTCGCAAGTTATACAGAATTATGTAAGTCACAATTATCATTGATGGTCAAGAATGTTTAACATAAGCAGCATTATGCTCTGTAGAACCTTTTAGCTCAGTTACCTGGTATTTGGACTACAGTTTTGGCCAGACGAGCTATCCCAACTATCTCATTCCAGCGATTTGATCCCTATGTTGATCTCTTGGTCTGAGAATTATAAAAGAAATGTGTTTAAGTATTCTTCGATGCACAAAATAAACCAATACTTTGTTCCTATATAATGCATTTCTAATATTCCATACAATACTTATAATTGCAATTGATCAAATGAGATAGTTAGGTTAGATTGAATGGCTAAAACTTTCCAAATACTAGGTAACTGTGGTTTTTAGCAATGAACCTATGTGTAGATTTAAAATCTGCTTTGAGTATGTAATAAAGAACCATTTATTGGTTATAACCAGAACTGTTATCAACAAAACTCCAGGTGGGGTCGAACTCGGGACCCTCTGAATCGGCGTATGATTAGCTAACCTCTCGGCCATTGCCACTAATACACTTAATTGAACTGTTTTATATTGACATTAATTCAGAGTGGATTTAAACCAAACCAGGTCAATGAAATAGTAGTTATAACTGACCAAAGGGGCAGGTTGTATTGTTTTGCCAAAGCCCTATGGTCCTTATCATTTCCCAAAAGGCAAAATTATTCCCAGGCTGATATATAAAGATGGGGGAATTGTTACCAGTCCTAAATCACAATCACATGCCTCTTGTTTCTTTCTAGTCAAGAAATCACAAAAAATCAATTGTGCCATCATTTTCTAAATATAAAAAGTGTTAAAATACCGTTGTTTAATTATACACCAGTCGAATGTAACCATGGCCTCCCCAGGTCCGGGGAATAGCGAAGACGTCCCCGCAACCCAGGAACCCTAGGTAAGGCCTATTCCCCGCTTTATTTGGCGCGAAGACAAAACCACCTCATTCACCACCCGGCACTGCAGGTCCACCAAGCAGGTCAAAACACGGCCCATTTCCCTGGCTATCCCTGGTATACCCCCGGACCTGGGGGAGCCGTGGTTACAATTGACTTGTGCATTAATGTGATTATAAAAATAAAATAAATGGTAACCTTATAGTTGCCATTGGGCCTGCCATTGTTGGCCTGATGTATATCGGTGAGCTGCAAATGCCTTCCGACATCAGAACAGAAGACTTGTGAAATTTAAAACATGAAACATTTCCATTTATTGTTTAAGTGACCAAACAAAATCATGCAATAAATACAGGGTTATACTTCTATTAACTTGTTCCATTATTAATTCGAACATCCCATTTTAACCATCAGTCTTAATAAGAGAAGGTGAAGTATAATAAGGCATTCATTTCCCATTGACAAACATCCGAAAATACACAAAGTAACGAATTACGTTAACTTCACTTTTGTCAAAATATTTCTTTCCAGACGTGATCACCAAAAATCGAATGTGCCATTATTTTCTATATATTAAGAGTGTTCAAATACCATTATTTTATTAACGTGGTCAATACAAGTAAAATAAATGGTAACCTTATAGTGTCCACAGGGCGCCCTCATTATTGGCCTTTGCCTGACTACTGTATGAAATATCAGTAATCAGGGAACCAGACTAATCTCATAGCTGCCTGCAAATGTATCAGGGTAACCCAGTCGTATTAAACGGTTTAAAATAGCATCACACGCTCATGACTAAATGTATTTATAGTAGTATGTGTCTTCAAAACGTATTCTTAATAAGTATGCAAGTGGGGGGGGGGGGTATTTTTAGTGTACATGTATGTCGCTATTTATAATCAAAAATATAATTGACTTCATTACCAACTGATGGCTGATGATAACTGTACTGTTAACTGATAATAATATATAATTATAAAAGACATGAAATATACGAAATCATAATATAAAGGTCGCGCTCTCATGACTGGCCAATTACATTAACTGTCGATTTTAAAAGAGAACTTATATATAAAAACAAATCGAAAATTTATAGTTTTTACATTAATAACTTTATTTCCATAGTAATCAAAAACATTATTTCATTACAATTTCCAAAATATGAAAGTGTACAAAACTTGCTCATGGAAATTGGCAATCTAGCACGAAATATATGTGTATTCACTTCCCGAAGGAGATTGACTTAAAAGTTTTCACTACGAATATTCATTGAATAAGCCCCGTTTTCCATGCGAGTTTATACAATGATAGTGATCTTATCAAAATCCAATAAAGGGCTGTCAATACTATTCTGATTTATTTAACGATCTCCCTCACAATGCTCCCTTGTTTCAGAATCTCATGAAAATGTAATAGGGACATTTCAAGAAGTATGGTAAAATTTTGTCAATGCCCGTTTCACAATGAATCCGTATAAAACTACCCTTTTCGTACGTGTGTAATAGTGATAGGCATTCATATGCTGCCTTTGCCAATTAAACTTATCTATATCCACACTTTACCACGCAAACTGTCAGTCTTATTCTTCCCAAAGGATACAGAGGATATCATTTTGCTTAGATAGCATCACCTTATTCGGACATAAGTACATATTCAAACACGAATGAACGTTCAATTGTGAAATTATTTCAAACGACGTTTACATATACGAGTACACTAGAGAAACAGTGATTGCACTGTCGACACTAACGAGAACGTGTGTTCAGATTGTGCGCCCTATATATGGATCTATAAACAAACCTTTAATTGAGCGAAACGTTAATGTTTCGCATACGAATACATTTTACTTGTAAACTTTTACTTTTTGGTGCGCATTCATTCTACTTGTAATTAATTTTCAAGCTTCAAAATCAGATACAATAGATTGTGAGTGTGTTATTTTATTTCATTAATTTTTTATTAATATTTACCAAAAACATTATCACGTGTACAGATTTTCTACCGTGGTAGAGATCTACTTTATCAGCGAGAGTTGTCAAAAATGCAAATAACCTTTGCTATTTCACATTCACTGCAAGACTGTTGTAAACTTCCCACTAAGCTTTGATAATCCTAGTACATTATCACCCTAGACGTTCGAACTGCCAACACTGGAGACAACCGTCCCCAAAATTAAAACAATAGGCGTCGTTAGGATCTGCAGTGCAGTCTGGCAATATGAAAATGTCGGAGCTTTGTAAATACAAATGCATGTAGAAAGCAGCATAATGTATTATATAGCCAATGGAAAACGGAATATTTTATTACTTATTATAAGAAATTAGCATATTAAACATTATGCAATTATCATTTAGGAAGGGCATCTTTATTAAAAGGTATGTAAAATTGAAAGGCAACAATTATATATATATATGCACACATTGAGATATGATTGATATCAGTTTTGAATGGAAATTTACCAGATATTTTAGAACACAAGCCATTCAAGCATAACGGTATCATTCTACTCAAGTGTCAAGCAAAAAAAAAAAAAAACCAAGTTATCATTCACCGATACTTCCGTATTGTATGTGCACCACTTCTGGAGGGATATGTTGCACAAGATTGCAATATTTTATGAAGTCAAGAGCCATTACCCTCGTTTGACAAAGTGAAATATCAAATGATTCGCAGGCTCTCTGAACAGCTTATCCTTACCTGCATTTCTATAAAGTTTTACGGGTGTAGGACAACAGTTTAAGAGCTACATATGAAATCATGTTTCGTTACTCGACTTGACCTCGAATGCAAGCCCTATAAGGTTTGATTTTATATAATGTCATTTTCAATAAAGATAAATTATCGGCTAACATTGATTATGATTCATCAAAGTACCGTTTTTATAGTTTTGTACATAATGCGAAATGTTATTTTTGTCACAATTGACATCAGCTATGAAAAGTAAATAATCTGTGACTTTTAAAACAACGGTCAAAGCACGGTAGATACCTATAAATACTTAACATATCTACTCCTCCAGCCGAGTTTGGATTTTGTTAAAATCTTACAAATGAAAATGTCTATTAGCAGGATGTATTGATTGTTCTTCACATTATATGAGGTAATCATCCACTGCACACTTAACGGTTTAAACAAGAATTCTATGATAGTGGGATGCCTTAAAACCTTTGGTTGAAACATATTTTATTGGGCATACCTACACAACTGTCAATATATAGGGAAAATTCTGTTAGTCGGTTGATCCGTGCTGTTGTATCACTTCTCGTTGATTGTGGAAGAATCCGTATCGCACGAGACCGAAGTTTTTATTATTATATACCTTCAAACTATTTCTGAATAAAAACAGCAAACTATGTTAACGTTTTAATTTCATCGAACCCACAAACACGTGAGTAACTAGACATAAAAGTACCAAGTTTGCATGTACAATACAAAATATGAATGCCGTATGAATATAAATAGTTCACGCGTCTCTGTGTGACGTCACTTATTAATTGACTTAAACGAAAGTAAACGTCCGCCATTTTAAAACAAGTAAACGGTTGAGCTATTGAACTGGTAAATGTTAGTTTTACTCATGGAACTAATACCTTTAAGGGCACCCAATCACTGTCACTATCGATTACACGAATCCATCCACGTTGACTTTGTTTTTCTGTGGCGATATGTCGTATTGGTTGATAGGATGTTAAAGTTGAGTAGCCGAGCATTTTGAAGGATTTGTATCGAACAACGCTAGTCCCGGTCTAGTGTATAATACGACAACGAAAGCTGCAGTGTGTTATACGGGATTTTTTGTCCGATCATTTGTATCTTTTAGTTAAAAAACCATTATTTTGACATAATAATTATAGGTATATAATAAAACTACATATTCCACGTCCACTTCTGAAACGGTAAAAATAAAATAAACAAGTTCCCCTCCTGGAAATCGTTCATTGCAATATTCCTAACAATTTGACGATATTATATAAAGAACTAAGTACATGTGCTTTCAAGCTACGCATTATCGAATAAGGAAATGACTGAAAAACAACAACAGAGAAAAAAAAATAGTTTGTTTAAGGGGATTTTTTTTCAGATATGTAAAAGTATTCGATATTACGACAAGATTTCGTTATTTTAACCATCAAACTGGTCAACAGTATACCTTAGTTTAAGTAGAATTCTACATGAGCAAGCCAGTAGCGAACCATTTAATGTCAAGATAAGCCCTGTTATTTCCCAGATTGAAACCAAAACATATTAGCCAAAATAATACCATTTGTTTTGTAAGAGAATGTAAATGCATGTAAATATATCCATCCATCTGCACAACTTTTTATGAAAGGTGCATTTACATCTGTGAAGGTTTTGCCATGCATAAAATAGTGTTTTACAATGCCGGCGTTTAGTTGACACTTACCTGTATTGGCATGCGGAAGAACGTTCATTTTTATTCGTGACGTTGACTTAAAGTGACACTCATAATTAAAATCAATACATAAACATGTATAACAAACGTATATTTTGACTGATAAACCTTAAACTACTTACTAAATAAATTGTAATGCATAAATGGAACATATTAACTACTGATAACAAAATTGTAACCGCGAATTTAATAGCGGAATGCGCTAAAATGATAAATAATTGGTGACATGCTTAAATATTTACTGTGGTCTACTATAGTTTCATAAGGTAGAAATACTGGGTTTTATGCTCATTTCTTTCAAAATAAACTCGGTATTCTTCATAAGAACCATTTTTCTGACATTTATTCATCCTTTTTTGAATTTTGAAACAATAGTATTACATGTAATTGTTGCAAATCTTAGTTTTGAGTAAGATTGCATCTTTAATTCTGCCGGACCTTACTATATGTTGTCGTAGATTCGTTTATAAGATTGCCATGATTAGTTTAATTGCAAACATTGACTGATTTAAATACTTCTTGTTGTTTAATGGATGTCCGACTATTACATTAGTTGGCCCTGGTATTTTGTAACCATTCATTCTGGACAAAGACACCAACACTTTTTTTCTTTTTGTGATAAAATGCTATTGAATTTGCAACTATATAAATATAACAAACGAAATGACTACATACTTATAAAAGATCTACGACTATCTGGTGGGAAGGTAGGCCTAGTACGTACCAATGACGATCAAGGCAAAAGGTAGCCGTACAAGAAATGTTGTAGTGGGTACTTGGTTATACTCGTTAATATTTCAAGTAATCTTATGAAAGAAATTTTTGGGGGTTCGCAGTTCTATGAGAATGGTCATAATTGTCGTTGAAAATGCATCCTTAGAACTGATGTATAGTTTTTTTCATACAATATGTACAAAACTACGCTATTACCATTTCAGTCTTTATGTATCGTCTCAAGTTCTGTCGCTTTTTGATACACCAAATAAATGCTGTAAAACAAGAAATTAAAAAATATCCCAATTTGTCTTAAAAAAATGTTTGGTTCCTTTTAAAGGATATCAGCAATTTATTACGGTAACCTAATGGAATGTTACAGGGAAAGTCATTGTTCTGTATAGCAATATGAAACATTATTAGAATGTTCCTGCCAATATAAATCATCTTTTCTGAATATTGCAATGGCTTTATTGTCACAATAAGCATTTCACGAACGCCTAAAGCTTGCATGATATATAATATGTCGAGGAATAGTCGACCTAATTGCATTTAAGTTAAAGGTACCCTCTCGCCTTTTTCTCTAAACATGTTATTTTTACAGAGATTGTAAAGAAAGTTATAATAACGTATACCAAGTCAACGACCTCCCATTTGTGTTTGCAAATACCAGATTTCGCAAACTTAAGTACCCTTTAATAACGATGTAATCGAATAGTACTGGCTTATAATTTAGTTAGAAGGCTTCGTTTAGGTATGATTTTGGTGTTTTTTGTTTGTGAAATATTTTTTGAAGTTTGTCATATTGACCTGCCAATTTCGGGCCCCAGCGGGGTTTTGGCAAAAAAGCACGAATTTTTTCACACTCCCGCGGGATTTTTCTACAGCTTTTTAAAAGCTGGGGGAAAATCCCGCGGGGTTTTAATAATACAAGATTTAAGTTATATTAGCACAAAACAACATCTTATATCAAAAGGAGCATTATGCCTCGAGACCGGAAGTGAAATAACGCGAAATAAAAAAAAACAGCTTTTCAGTACGGGGTTTTTTAGCAAAAAAAACGCAATCAATTCAAGACTTTTGTTTTTGAGCTTATATACATTACTTTTAAGTAAATTACTTTGATGGACTTTAGAGTCATTTCTTTCATTTGAGAATTCAATAAATTTAAAACATATTTTTCGGAAGAAAAACCCAACACAAATCAAGTATGCCATTTAACGAAAAATAGCACGATAAATGCACTTTAAAATTCAACTTTCCAGCGGTTGGATGTTGTATAAGATGTAAAATTGTCGAACATATTCATTTTGAGTGAATGTAATAAAGTTAACATGTGTTTTTAATATTTATTTTTTTTTTAACTTCAGATTTTAATAATTAGTTGTATGAAACCGTCGACATCGTCGATATACAGACGTCGTTTGATCTTATCGACCTCGAGATGGCCGACTGATCCCGATATTTCACCATTAATACTTAGTAATTTGTTTACCATTATATGTATTATTTTGACTATTAATACATTTTGAATTATCTCTTTATATTATGTTTTGTCCGCCACGCATTTTCTCAGCACTTACTGGCCAGAAATCACTGTCATCGTTGTGATATTTGTGGAGTTCCTGTATGGTAGGCATTCTTATTACAGAGAGGGAATTATGCATTCCCTAGAAAACAATACCTATCTATCAACATCAAACAAGTTCCGTTACCATATTCATTACTGCATGCGTGCCCTGATGATGAAACGGCACTAAATTCTTTAGTATATATTTTGATTCAGCTTCATTAATATTTATAGTTTGTTTATTTTTAATAGTCTGCGTTGATATAAACATCTCTCAAATGATGTTAATCAAATGTCGATTTGTTTAAAGCTACCTGACATGAAATTACGAACACAAACGAATTAAATCAGTACTATCATCAGCTATGCAGACAAGGATTATACTCGTATGTGCTCATATATTTATAGAAATATATCACAGCCAATGCAATTTTCTCATTTTGTATAAGATAAATTGCATATTACAAGCGTTTTCATAAAGCTTCCAGAGTAGCAAAAATTATGACTTAAACAACATTGTCAATTTAAAGTTCTGAAAAATCGATACGTTGAATTGAAAATGCGATAACCACTTGTAGAATACAAAATAAAAAAAAATTCTAGTACGTCGGGATAATTTAATAAGACTTGAGTAAATAATTACGTAAACTCACTTTTGTCTAAATATTTCTTTCCAGACATGAGATCACCAAACATCGAGTGTGCCATTATTTTCTACATACATGGGTTTTAAGATTGTTCAAATGTCGTTGTTTTATTAACGTGATTACCCAAAATAAAATAGATGGTAACATTATAGTGTCGATCGGGTGCCGCCATTATTGGATTACAATAGTGTTAAGGGAAGGAACTCCAGACTATGTTTGCTTCCGAGGGATCTATATACCAGACAAATGCTGTTCATATATTATAATATATACCAGACAAATGCTGTTCATATGATATAATATATACCAGACAAATGCTGTTCATATGATATAATATATACCAGACAAATGCTGTTCATATGATATAATATATACCAGACAAATACTGTTCATATGATATAATATATACCAGACAAATGCTGTTCATATGATATAATATATACCAGACAAATGCTGTTCATATGATATAATATATACCAGACAAATGCTGTTCATATGATATAATATATACCAGACAAATACTGTTCATATGATATAATATATATTACACAAGAGAATCTATTTAACCTTAGAATCATCATCATTCCCTTTTTGTAGTTCTATAGATAGTTTCGTTCAGAAAATCATCGTTTTGTCTATTATTTGTTGTTGCGACACAACTTCTCAACAATGATATCAGCAGAAAATATACGTATGTGCCAGTTACAATCACATGTATTCACTGTACATTGTGCGCCGAAACATAATATTAAGGAAACCTCCATGACGGAATAACAAATATTTTGTCTTCGATATATATACTATATCTACGAAATTCACCAATATTTATACACGTTCTTTGTGAACCTTCTGCCGTTCTATTTTGTCATAGATTTTTTATTGAAATGCATATGGTAATAAACATCTTCCTTAAGATTATAAACTTTTTAAGAGACAGTTTTTAAAAAAAATACTAGTAGATACTTCAAACGCAGTTCATTCAAACACAATAGTATGATCTTGCAAAGGTTAGACTATTTCATCTTATTTTCTAAGTAATTCTTCGTAAGAACTGGTTGAACAAGTCTTTCAGTAGCATTAGATGTGCTGGAATACGTTTCTACATTCATGAAAACATACACCAGTGAATCATGCCTCCCACGCCATGTATCTTTCACATTCACATACATTTGCATGGAAAAAATACTAAAGACTGTTTCACGTCAAACGGACCGACGAGGTATTTCAACGAATAGGTGTTTTAACGCCGCAACTAATACTTTAAAACGTTTTCATATATACTTCCATTAGAGAAATGCATCGCAAAGTTTAGCTGGAGGAAATGGAGCAGAGGAGGTAAAGTGCTATGTGATGTGTATTTGATGGTGTTCTTTGCTCTTTCGGAAAACAATCACTATCATCCAATAAAAGACAGTTTCTAGTGCAGTTGACCTACAGCTGTGATTTAATGCTGATTGTATGCCCAAAATACTTCTTTATACCAAGGGCGTACTGACTATGACTTTAACCTGCGTCATAAAGCAAATTGTTGTGTATTGAATCGGGGACCTATGTTGTTGTTTTTTTGTTGTTGTTTTTTTTTTGGGGGGGGGGAGTATTTTATCAGATTAGCTAGATAGGTTTGCGTACTGTTGGTTGACCCTTAACAAAAACAATTTGGTATTTTATTGCCCACACGAATTAGGTCAATGAATTGATATGCATTTTCTAAAGGGAAATTATATGTTTGAACAAATCAATAATTCACAATGTTTGTACTTATAACTAGAATTTCAAAAAAACATCAAGAGAGTGGATTTGTTTGGTCCTCCCAAAATGTGCCGCAAGCATGCGCATGTGCATCCAGCAATGAAAGTTTATGACTGCAAAGTTGACATAAGATGGGACGGAACACCAACCTCAGTGAAAAGTGAGGTAATTTAGCTTGAACACTACGAATATTCTGATTAAATTTTCAATGCGTTTTAAAAAACCTATTGTGATTTGATCACGATCCTTTAAAGGACTGACACTTCAATGCTGATTCCATCTAAATATTTCATTGTCTGGGAATCTTCTCAAAATCAAACAGTTAATGAATCACAATTCATCAGAATAAATATATAAGAAGCTATTACGTAAAAGTCCATTTCACAATGGTTTCTTCAGATGTTTCTGATCGAACAAAACCGCCATTGCGTAATTTGGAAATAAATATCCCGTTAACGACTCCGGCGACATTAAGACGAAATATAAATGGAAGAGAACGAAATAAAACAGAATGCATCATACTTGTTGAGACAAGAGATCGATGTCGTATCAATTCAATAGCACATTACCTAAACACAAATGATGGAATTGGTAACAGCGAAGTGACACATGCATGTTATTTCATCACTACTTATGTGCGCCTTGATCGGTACAATCTGCAACCAATTGTAAATACTCAAAAGTTGCCCAAAGGACATATCTCGGATAGCTTGTAGATTTAAATGTTTAGATAGGTTAATAGCATAAATTTGATAAATATAGACCATTCAATACATATTTCAGATCACTTTAACCAAACCAAAGAATTATCTAGCTTTATACAACTGGCTGCTGACCAACATATTTGATGGTTGTTATAAGATATGAGATATACATGAAACAAAAGTATACAGGTGCCTACGAATGTATTCTTTGTTAAAGCTACTGTGTTGCTCTTAAAGCCTGCTGCTCAGCTGTTTTTTTCATTCAGTTTAGATTCAATTAAAAGAAGCAAATGGTAATATTACAAGGGGATAATTCAGTTGAATCCTATACACTCGGTTTTCGAAGGTTTTACAACCGGGCATATGTCTTATGTAATGTAAATATGCATACTAACTTCAGGTCAAGGCCAGAAATTAAAATTTTACTACGGGACTTTTTTCAATGAACACAACTTATTACTTATGTCTTGAAGACTTTTTCTTTAAACGGATTTTATACGAACTAATAACATTAACATTTATTCATTAAATTGAAAAAATGCAATTGTACACTTGAAGAATATTTGTTTTCCAAATGTGTAGGTTTGTTTGAGTCACGAATACCCAATAACCTACTGATAAATTAACAAATAATTACATGTCATCACCATCTATGTAAAGGAATGTAAAGTCATGTAAATTGAAAAAATATCCTTCGAACAGTTCAACTGTCCATCAATGTCTTGGAAGGTTTAAAAAAACAATATTACGGAAAGAAAAGCCAAGACGAATATCCACAACTATAATGAGATCATTTAGTTCAGTTAACATAACGAGTTCCATTTAATAATATATCGTTTAGACGTCCTCGATTTCAATACCCTAATAAGAAGTCATTATAGTACCCAGACAGGAAAATGCAATATATCTCGTTATTGTGAAAATGTTGATATAACTGGACGTGAATAATGTCTAAATAAGTTGAAATAATTGGAAAGGAGGCTCCACGCTGGGGATAATTTTGTTTTTCAAATTTGATGATCAAATTCCCAAGAACAAAATGGGAGCCGACAATTAGCCATACTTTAAAGTAAGGAAAATATGCTTTTGATTTATTGCTTATCAAGAATGTTTGACTTAGTTATTCTTTTAAGTGATCGTGCTCCAGGCCATATTATAACAATAAAGTTTAAGGTAAACCGCTGCTCAGCCATCATAGTAAAGGAGAAATACCGAATCTGAGGTACGAACTGCCAAGGCTGTTTGGAAAGCTCGAGGCGTTTCACTTGCTCAAAACATGTAAAGTATGTGGTAATAGCGTTTAGGTCGAGAATTTCATATCATTGGACACTGACTAAAATAACCTAATTAGGGCTTTAAAATTGCCCAGAAATAAATCCTTGTTTATTGAAGGGGTTTGTTGCCAACAAAATGGATTTAAGGGAAAACCGTTATCACCATTATTTAAAATATGAGAGATTTCCTTAGTGATATTGACAATATATTTTTTGTCATGTTAAGATTATTTAACGTTGTTAAAGAGGTGTCCTTTAATAGCTATGTTTTCAAATTGGCCATTGCTTTCATATTAAAACTAGTTCCATTCATTTAATTGAAATTGTGGATTATTTTGTATAACTTATTTCACTTTAATGATAAAAATATTTTTTGGTACTGATAAATAAGTATAAGCCTTTATAAATGTGGGTTTTAATAAAAAGCTTCATTGTCACATATTTCCCTTTTTTAAAAAGCGCCGAAATATCGCTTATCTTATTCTATCTTTACACAAATCAACTGTTTTTTAATCATTAAAGTCAAACAAGTTGCATGAGATTTTATACGTTTCTTTTGTGCATCTGCCAAGTGGAAACTTATTGTACTCCTTTAAATGTTACATTTGTGTTAAATCTTATACCTTTAACAGTATTTTTCAGATCGTTGTAATTGTTTAACTAAAACGCTTTAACCAAATAAAGCTACATTTTCTTATTTATAAGTCCAGTTGTATTTTCAGTGATTAAGTAATAGTTATGCGTAAAGCAGCTCTAACCTTATTCTAAAATGACCAAGACTCTAATAGTGTTTTACAATAGAAAATCGACGTTTAGTTGACACTTACCTGTATTGGCATGCGGAAGAAACGATTTTTTTTAAATCGTGACGTTGATTTAATCCTTCGTGACCTTACTATGTGTTGTCGTAGATTCGTTTATAAGATTGCCATGATTAGTTTAATTGCAAACATTGACTGATTTAAATATTTCTTGTTGTGTAATGGATGTCCGACTATTACATTAATTGGCCCTGGTATTTTGTAACCACTCATTCTGGACAAAGACATCAAAACTCTTTTTTTCTATTTGTGATAATATGCTATTGAATTTGTAGGGAACTAAATAAATATATCAAACGAAATCACTACATACCTTTAAATGATCAATGGGTCTACGACTGTCTGGTGGGAAGGTAGGCCTAGTACGTACCAATTAATATTAACGATGACGATCAAGACAAAAGGTAGTCGTACAAGCAATGTTGTAGTGGGTACTTGGTTATACTCGTTAATATTTCCAGTAATCTTATGAAAGGAATTTTTGGAGGATCGCAGTTCTATAAGAACGTCCATAAAAAAAATGAAAATTCATCGTTAATACTGATGTGTATTTCTTTTTAAACAAGATGTATAAATTGTCTGCAATTACCATTTCAGCCTCTATATATCGTCTCAAGTTGTGTCGCTTTTTGATACACCAAATGAATGCTGTAAAACAAGAAGTTAAAAAAATATCACAATTTGTCTCAAAACATGTTTGATTCTTTTAGAAGGATATAAGCAATTTATTTCGATAACCTAATGGAATTATTTAGGGAAAGTCATTTTTCTATATAAAAATATGAATCATTATTAGAAGTGCCTGCCAATATAAATCACTTTCTCTGAATATTGCAATTGATTTATTGTCACAATAATCATGTAAAACGTTTTAACGTACGCCTAAAGCTTACATAATATAAAATATGTCGAGATATAGACGACCTAATTGCATTTTAGTTAAAGGTACCTTCTCACCTTTTTCTCTAAACATTTTATTTTTACAGAGATTTTGAAGAAAGTTATGTTAACTTATACCAAGTTGTGCGAGAGTGTGGTCTTAGAATGTAAGACAATCGGCAGGTTGTCAAACACTACTTGTTTTTGTACAAGATGGCCCTAAATCTTCCTTTGTACGTATACCGATAAAATAAACGATTCTCTCATAAAACGCTTTGCTTGTGGTTATTTAGATGGCATCATTGATCACCTCGCACAAGCATATTTATAACTGCATGATGGATATTACAAATGTTCGTTGTGTTCTGAATATCGAGTATAAGCTTTATACCTTGTAAGCAGTGCACACAGAAAGAAGTTCACACCTACTTATACTCGTCCAATCAGTGTTTCACATGTCAAATACAACTCTAGACATACGATGAAGTAAAGTTGCACGTGATATTAAAAATCTTTGTTACTAAACAGTCCATTCATTTTCTACACTATTCTCAAATAGATGCGATGGTACCAGGGTGAAATATTGCACAAAAGTTTGCTTGAATGTATATATTTTTATCAAATGAGCTGTTGCTCTTAACTCTTAAATCAGACAAAAATGATAAAAACGTTAAGACAGATGTCGAAACAGTATATTCGTAAGATAGTCCCTGAAGAGTTAAACCCGTTAATACACTTTTTGTTGATGACATAATACGCGTATTAGTGTCAAATTCATTGCCTGATTTAGAATTTTCAAATAAAACGATTAAAAGTCGTAATTTTTTAAATGATAGTTAAGAAACGTTGAGATCTCTAAGCAATTTAAATATCTTTAAAATCAAAACGGTTTTGCTATGTGAAAGTCCCCTACCAAAGTTTTGGACATATTATTATACTTGCAGTACGTATGTTTAGCTGTATCGATGGATGGATCGATTGATAAAATGTCATTTTTTTCTCCGCGAAATCTCAAAACTACTGCAAATGAAACTTCTCAAGATTGATAAATACCAAGCCTAGTTGTGAAAATGGCGTCGGCATATTCCGCTCGGGTATTTTTACCGAATATGGTCGTTTGATGTTTTACGGATGCTACAAATCAAGATTATTTAACTGCTGGAAAGCCAGTGTGGTTCTTCAAACTATGTTTGTTCTCATCGACTTCGAGATGGCCGACTTATCCCTACATTTCTCCATTGATATTTCAAGTAATTTGTTTACCATTACATGTATCAATTTTACTATCAATATATTTTGAGTTATCTCTCTATATTATATTTTGTCCGCCACACATTTTCTCATCACTTACTGGCCAGAAATCACTGTCATCGTTGTGATATTTATGGAGTTCCTGTACGGTAGGCATCATTCTTACTACAGAGAGAAAATTATGCATTCCCTAGAAAACAATACCTATCTATCAACATCAAACAAGTTCCGTTACCATATTGATAACTGAATGAGGGCCCTGATGATAAAAGGGCACTAAACGCTTTAGTATATATTTTGTTTCAGCTTCATTAATATTTATGGTTTGTTTATTTTTAATAGTCTGCGCTGATATAAGCATCTCTCAAATGATGTCAATCAAATGTCGATTTATTTAAACCTACCTGACATGAAAAAACGAACACTAACAAATGTGATTAGAACTACCATCAACTATGCAGACAAGGACCATACTCATATGTGATCATATATTTATCAATATCATCAATCACAGCCAAAGCAGTTTTCTCATGTCGTATTAGATATATTGCATATTACAAGCGTTTCCATAAACCTTTCAAGATAGTAAAGATCTTGACTTTAACAACATTGTAAATTTAAAGTTCTAAAAAATCGACACGTTGAATTGAAAATTCGATAACCGCTTGTAGAAAACAGAAGAAACTCTCTTTTTTTTCTAGTACGTCGGGATAGTTTAATATCACTTGAGTGAACAATTACGTAAACTTCACTTTTGTCAAAATATTTCTTTCCAGACATGACAGACTAACACATATTTTCTCTTCGATATATATACTATATCTACAAGAGTCATTTGTATACATCCTTTGTGTACCTTCTGCCGTTCTATTTTGTCTTAGATTTAACGAAATGTATAGGGTAATAAATATCTTCCTTAAGATTATATAAACTTTCTGGGAGACAGTTTTAAAAGAAAAAACTAGTAGATACGTCAAACACATTTCATCCAAACACAATAGTATGATCTTGCAAAGGATAGACTATTTCATCTTATTTTCTAAGTAATTATTCTATTCGTAAGAACTGTATGAACAAGTCTTTCAGTAGTATTAGATGTGCTGGAATACGTTTCTACATACATGAAAACATACACCAGTGAATGATGCTTCCCTTGCCATGTAGCTTTTACATTCTCATACATTTGCATGGAAAAAATACTAAAGACTGTTTTCCGTCAAATGGACCGACGAGGTATTTCAACGAATAGGTGTTTTAACGCCGCAGCTAATGCTTTAAAACGTTTTCATATATACTTCCATTAGAGAAAAACATCTCAAAGTTAAGCTGGAGGAAATGGAGCAGAGGAGGTAAAGTGCTATGTGATGTGTATATGATGGTGTTCTTTGCGCTTTCGGAAAACATTTAAAAGACAGTTTCTAGTGCAGTTGACCTACAGCTGTGATTTAATGCTGATAAAATGCTGATAGTATGCCCAAAATACTTCTTTCTGCCAAGGGTGTACTGACTCTGAATTAAACCTGCGCCATAAAGGAAAGTGCTGTCTATTCAGTCAGGGACCTATGCCTTTATTAAATTCTTTAAATATCATGTTTTTTCGACTTGTATAATTCGGAAAATACGGATACTTCCTAAATATATGTTTATTAGTTTATTATAAGAATCACTGCAAAGCGCAGCAAAACAGGTTCGACAAACTACGACCAGCAATTTCGCTTCATATTATTGATGTTAGCATAAAAATCCTGATCAAGGATTGACTACACATAGTGGGTATTATAGAACATAATAGAACAGAACACACATTCATTTCAACACATTACATCTCGTACATCAATGATTAAGGTTGTTGTAACCCACGGTCTTTTAACTAATTTAATAGTTGCTTGGCGGTTGTCAAGAATGGACTTAGGGGCTCTGGTATCTATATTATACATAGGATGTCACTCATTTTGTATTATCTTTAATGGAAAATACCGATTTTGAGTCACAAAATACCAAAGGTGTTTGGAAAGCTCGAGGCGTTTCACTTGCTCAAAACATGTTAAGTATGTGATAATAGTGTTTAGGTCGAGAATTTCATATATTGGACACTGACTAAAATAACCTAAAAAGAGCTTTGAAAAAGCCCAGAAATAAATCCTTGTTTATTAAAGTTGTTTTTTTTTTTGCTGCAAAAATAATTAAAGGAAAAACCGTTTCCACCATTACTCAAAATTTGAGAGAATCCCTTGGTGATAATGACAACATTAATTTTCTGTCATGTAGAGCTTATTTAACTTTATCTTTTAAACAGGTGTCCTATTATAGATATTCTTTCAAATTGGCCCTTCTCTTCATATCAAAACTTGATAATAATATTAATATTTTGTATAATTTATTTCACTTTAATGATAAAAAAAGATTTTTGGTACTGATAAATAAATGTAAGCCTTCATAAATGTGGGTTTCAATAAATAACTACGTAGTCAGATAAAATACCCCTTTTTTAAAAAGCGCCAAAATATCGCTTATCTTGTTTTATCTGTACACAAATCAAATGTTTTTTAATCATTTTAATCAAACTGTCAAGACTGAGTGTAAACTGTTCCACTTTAAACCTAACATTTGTTACATAAACATAAAGTGACACTCTTATTCAAAATCAATACATACACATGTATAACCCAATTGCTACGATGGCCAGTAACGCGCCTTCGGATATTTCTAAAGCGGACATCTCGACAATTTTGAACGTGCTGGAGAAGATTCACGGTCAAATTAACAATGTAGAAGCCGGACTAGAAACGCTAAATACTTTGGAGAAAAAGCTTACGATTTTGACAGATATTTGAAGAAGCTATGGACCATGGTGCAAGATTTAAATAAACATTTTGATGAGAAAATCAATATCATTGGTGAAGAGGCTGAGCATCTGGACTTCTGGCAATTGAAATGAAAATACAGTCAAACGTAGAAGCATTAGAACAGCAAAATTTTAGGATGAGAAACGAGTTAGTTGAATAGAAGAGGGTCCGGAGGAGAAACAAGCTGACACAAAGGTAAAGGTTTGTGAATTCCTAAAATCTAAACTTAATCTGGCACAGGAACTGCTTGCTGCACTGAAGATTGAACGTGCCGCACTATAGTATTGGTGCTCATAACCAGAATGGGGGTAATCCACGTCCTCGCAACATTGTGTGCAAATTCACCGAATTCAAAGATCGCGAAACGGCCCGAAAGCAAGGTCGGCAGCTGAAAGGCACAACCTTCTTCATAAGTGAGCAGTGCCCTGCTGAAATAGTAGAAGCTTCTACCTAAACTAAAGGCGGCCAAGCAAGCTGGAAAACGGGCCTGGCTAGTGTATGACACGCTATACGTAATGGGAGTCCGGAAACATCTGACTAGGATACATCGGAGAATGAACTAAAAATACTTGTCTGAAATGTTAATGGTCTAACGGATAATAAACTGTGTGACGAAGTTTTTCTAAAGATATTTACAAAACATAATGTTGTAATTTTATCTGAATCATGGACTTATTCTTGCTCTAGTTTAAATGTTGAAGGGTTTAAGTGCTATATTTTTTAGAAAATATAAACATAAAAAGGCAAAAAGACGTAGTGGCGGCAAAGTTACTTATGTAAAAAATGAAATAAGGAATATCAATTGTTAGGAATCATTTTGACACTATTGTATGGTTGAAAATTGATAAAAATACTTTTTATTGGATGATGATATATATTTATGTTGTCTGTATTTATGGGCAGATGATTCACCAATTAACTCTGTATATCATGTGATTTTCGATATTGTTAGTGATGATATGTATCATTTTGAAAATCAAGGGAAAGTATTGCTTGTCGGAGACTGGAATTGTAGAGTAGGTTAAAGGCCAGATCATATTTTGCACGATAATGTAGTATACGATTTAGACTCGGATGACTATTTACCTGACAAAACTAGAGTACGGGCCTCTCAAGATCAATTGTGTAACACACGTGGGACTCGCATGCTTGATTTTTGTAAGGCCCCTAATATGCGCATTGTCAATGGGAGATTAGGAAAGGGTAATAACAAAGGGTCATACACATACGCATGTAGCACTATTGACTACTTGGTGATGAGAGAAATAGATTTTCCAATGATGAGGCATTTTGAAGTAGGTCCGTTCAATACATTCAGTGATCATGCGCCGTTATTATTTGAAATTCGAGTTTATGAGGGTAAACTAGATACAACCCCGCGGCCTTATATTGAGACAAGTCATACATATTATAAGTGGTGTGAAAACAATAAAACCCTATTTAGAAGACATTTGATAGCGAATCTAAATACTATTAATACTATATTCAACGATTTGCACTCTTCACGGCCATGTGACATTGATAAATTGGTCGAAGAATTTTTGTCTGTCGTGCTCAAAAGTGCGGACCCGTATTTTAAGAAAACATATTTATTGCAAAACAATAGTAAAAGTTACATAAATAAATCATCAAATGCCTGGTTTGACCACGCATGTTTTACGGTCAAAAAGGCGTATTTAGAGGCACTCAATAACTTAAGCGTATATAAATATGAACTAAATAGATCAGTTTTGATAAAAAGTGTACATTTAGAATGCTTGTTAAAAGGGAAAAAAGAGTGTATAGGATGCGTAAAGCTAAAGAAGTGTACGAGTTGCGAAGTAAAAACCCAAAAGAATTCTGGAACCACTAAAACAAACACAGTCTTTCAGACAATGTTGACACCGAAACCATTAAGGAATACTTTGCCGGTCTGTTCAATGAAATACGCTCTACACAAATAGACGATACAGATAGTTGTATCAACGATACTGATTTTAATATCGATGATCCCACAATTGAGGCACTTAACGCTGCCATTACTCCTAAAGAAATTCGTCTTGCTGTAAAAGGTATTAAACGTAATAAATCCTCCGATTGATTATTTACTGAATAAGTTTTTTATCGATATCATAGATATTTTTATCGGTCATTTTACGGACTTGTTTAACATCCTTCTCGACGGAGGTTATTTCCATTTGTCTTAATCATACGGTTTCGTTGTACCGATAATAAGAAGGGTGACGTTAATGACCCCAACAGTTATAGAGGCATTACCTTAGTTAGTAATCTAGGAAAAATATTTACACGTATGCTCACTAAAAGAGTCGAAAACTGGATCGATGAAAATAACTTGCTGTCGGATGCCCAGTTTGGTTTTCGAAAGGGATCTAGCACAGAAGATGCAATATTTGTTTTACATAATGTTCTCGAAAATGCCATTTTTAATAAGTTACAATTACCATGCGAATTTGTAGACCTAAAAAGGCATTTGACTCTTTTTAAAGGAGGAATGCTCTGTGGTACAAACTTTTCAAAATGGGGTTGAATGGGCAACTACTTTGAATATTTAGAGCAATGTATTCTGTGGTAAAATCCTGTGTCAACATTGCAATTCCGTCTCCGATTTCTTTGATATTTCTATTGGTTTACGCTAAGGACAAAATAATTCACCGGTATTGTTTGCATTATTTCTAGAAGATCTAGAACTGTTTCTACAACAGAACGTTGACTGTGGTATTAGCCTATACGATTTATGTATTATGATATTGCTTTTTGCAGACGATATGGTAATAATTGGAAATTCAGTAGAAGACTTACTAAGAAGTTTAGACCATCTTTACGATTATTGCCAAACGTGGGGCTTAGAAGTAAATATAGCCAAAACTAAGTTTGTAGTATTCCGTAAAAAAGGACCGGTTAGGGCTTATGAAACTAGGGTCTATAGTGGCGTTCCACTTGAAGTAGTTGACAACTTTAAGTATCTATGCACAGTATTTAACTACATTGGTACTTTCGTTTGAAATAATCAATATGTAGTCGGTAAGGCTATGAACATATTAAACAAAAATATTAACAAATATGACGTACCTCCGAAGATTGCACTTCAATTGTTTGACTCATTTGTAGGTTCGATCCTTAACTATGCGAGTTGCGTCTGGGGGGTTTCAAAATCGAAAAATATAGAAAGGATCCACCTAAAATTTTGCAAATCGCTTCTAGGAGTTAAGCAGAGTACATGTACGGTGGCTGTTTACTGTGAATTAGGGTGTAATCCATTAAATATTAACAGATGCGTGCTAAATATTAAATATTGGTTCAAAGAACAGTCTAATCAAATTTTATTAAATTTGTAATACCGTAAATCAGTTGATTTAAGCGAGGAAGGCCTCACAACTTGGGCTTCTAACGTTAAATGTTTACTTGAGGAGAATGGAATTTTAGACGTCTGGGTTAATCCGAGGAATTGTAATGTCAAACTCTTTGCTCCAGTCTTTAAACAACGTTTAATCGATAGTTTTCTACAAAAGTGGCGTGCTGATATTGTCAACAGTGCGAAACTTAATAGTCTATGTTTGCATCTGCACTGTGCGTTTAGCATAGCTGAATATCTTTATTACATAACAGAACTAATAGAAAATACCTCACTCAGTTACGTGTACCAGCGCACAGGTTACGTATTAAAACTGGCGGGTACGGACAAAACAGACTGCCAAGAAATGAAAGATTATGTTTATTATGTTCAATTTTTTTTAAAGTATTTTCATGTAAAACCCAGCATGTTTAAATTTACTCAACTAGTTAGTAGTAATAACAAAACAACTATTGTAAATTTATGTAAATGTTTGGTACAGGCAAATAAAAGAGGCACCTATTAATCAATGATGTTATCTAAGTCGTAACCGTACAATCACTGTTGTGACCACTAATCATCTGCATTTCCATAATGTATCTAAATTACTAGATAAACAGCGTCTTATATCTATTATTATTCACAATATTGTTATAATACATGAAAATTCTCCATATTTCTTGAGCTATTCTTGAATTGTTATTGATATTGGCTACCTTGTAACGATGATCACACGCATGACTATTGTGTTTAATTGTATATATTTGTTTGACGAGATGCTTTGTTGCATAAGTCGAAATAAACTTCTGTTCTTCTGTTCTGTATAACAAACATCAATTTTGACTAATAAACCTTCAACTACTGACTTAAATTGCATTTACGGAAAATATGAGTTACTGATAACAAGATTGTAACCGTGTATTTAATAACAGAAAACGCAAAAATATTAAATGAATGGTGAATTCTAAAATATTCACTATGATCTACTATAGTCTCATAAGGTAGCAATACCGTGTTTTCTGCACATTTCCTTAAAATCAAACTCGGTATCCTTCATAAAGAACGTTGTTTTCGACATTTGTTCATCCTTTTTTGAATATTAAAAGAATAATTTTAAGTGTGTTAAATCTTATTTGGGAGTAAAAGTGCATCTTTAACAGTATTATTCAGATCGATGATTATACTTTTTATAACTAAAATGCTCTGGATAAATATAGCTACAGCTTCTAATTTATAGGTACAGTTGAGGTTACAGTGATTTATTAGTAGTTATGCATAAAACAGCTCTAAGCTTATTTCAAAATAAATACAGCTAAATAAATATAATCAGTATTTTAACATGACAGGTATTGACAGTTTTTAATTCAATCGTGCTCAGTATGCATTACCTTTCGTTGTCTATTAAAAGCGAAACTGAAATCATACACAATGTTGCGAAATCTAAACGTTTTATGTTAAATTCCGGAAAATTGTCAGACGCATTTTAGTAACATCAATGTTAAATTTAAAAAAAAATAGTTTCGCTCATATCATTCGGAATCACTTTACCATGCCTTTGTTACCCATTCTTACAGTATAATGATAATTGAAACATGTTTGCAACATCATTAATTGTATATTCTGTACCGTATATAGGTAATGGTATCATGTAACGGTGTTCATTATTTAAACAAAGACTGGTATTATTTATTTTCTCCTAATTAATAGGAATACAGTACGCAGTACAATTTTCTAGAGAACTTAAAGAACAGTGCATGACGTCACAGACACGTTTTTTTCTGTTTTGCATATATCTCATGTGCAAGCTTACGTTATAACGAGTAGATTTTCCCTTTGTTAGGCAATAAAATTCTCGCTTTTCCTAATTTTGTTTTGCTCTATTCTACAAAAAAGCTTTAGTTTGTAATCAGGAGATTTTGTGTGATGTTTAAGGGACATGACCAACAAATAAGCTAGAGCACTAATAACTAAATTATATATATTATTAAATTTTGAGGCCTGGTAAACCCAAGTTAATATGTTATCATTTGATTGAAAGTGTTTTGCCTACTGATGTCTTACATGAATAAACGACCAAAAGTATATTACATATTTATTTATTACAGTTTGTAAATTTGGTCTTTATTTCAACTGTAATCGGACGTACACTGACCTACTTGCATTTTGTTTACCAAATGTGCTTGTTGGGGGTCACAAGGCCTCCCAAATTCAAATTTTATGGGTCTGGTACCTTAAACAGATTTACAGGTGACAAGAACAGTTTTTATTTGTTTTGTGATCAATTGTGAAACTTGCATAATTATTTAATTAACCGCATTATTTGAAGGACTGAAAGATACAACGAGGACAAAACGGTGTTATGGCAAGGGCATTGTAAATTGGAAGTGAAAATAATTTGTATTCGAAAACAAAAGAACATACTAAAACAAATAATTCGTTTATTCGTTGAAACAGGAGTTTGAAAAGGGGTACGAGCTTTATACCAAATTAAGAAATAAACATACATTGTCCTTCAAGTAACAAATGACATCAAAACAACCAGTTTTTAATATTCAGCTTCTGTTAAAATACGGCTTAAATTAAAGCATCAGTTTCGACTTGTTATAAATAGAACATACACCATAAATTTGTTTTATAAACGTTACAGCTTTACGGCAGGGAGCTTCAACAATGCGAACATTCCGTGAAATCAATTATTTTTAAGGACCGTTTATATTAGTCTCCTCTGAATAAACAATACCTGCATTTCTCCTCTATAACTATCAGCGCGGTAGAGATATATTTCACCTCCATATCAGGAGGAAATAAAAAGTTTTATCTATTCAAGGTTGCGTCTGGTGCTGAATTACAATATTGGAAGAGGCACACACACACAAATATCATAAATTTAATCTACAGCTCAGCAGTATGGCAGTTACTACACTTAAACGCACATATAGATGTTTTCTAAACTAAAATCGTTTGATAGGCAATCGAGGATATGAGTGGAATGAATACCAAGGTTATTCAAAGTATCAAATTATTGAAACTCTTAATTCGTGATTTTGTCATATTGTTAAGCCTTATGATGAAAAAATACACTCAAACGTAATAAGTAGTATTTATTATAAAAATCCATAATTACACTAGCTTAAGGTCGCCGTTTTAAGATTCTCCATTATTGCACAAGATATTGCTTAAATGCACATCCAATTTGACAAAATTTTACTTTACTCAATATTCAAAACAAATATGTCAAACACGTATATTTTTGTAAATCAGAAACTTCTGCTCTGTTATCATTTATTTATATAACAAACCACACACAAAACTTCGTATACGTTGTCTTTCTCATTAAAAGATATTTCTTGTTGAGGTGAATGAGAAACATTGAAGTCTTTGCCGTTTCGGTATTGTCCTTTCATCTTATCATAGACAGATGTGTACGTCAGCTCAAGTGTGCAAGTTACTAAGTTTTAAATTATATGCAAAGATTGATGTACTTCTAAACACTTACTTACATTTTCTTTTATCTAACTACATATTGCTTCAAGTGCGATAACCACGACAAGCGAAACATGGCTACTGAGCTTGTTTCTGTAGTTCTCCACATAAATATTGGTTTGACGAATTCAGGGATTATGATCGCATAGATTATCATGACTGAATATAAAACGGAATAAAAGAATTTATGTCAGCTAAAGTATTACATATATTAACAGTACAGTATATAAAAATGAAAAAGCATAGAATAAAAATAATAATCGAGCATAAAATAACAAGAGGAAAGAGATGATGAACAACCAAGACTGAACTGTGATCGCTATTATGTGGCGAAATATTGACTCAAATAATTTCATACGCATATTTTAAAATGACATCGATACTTTGAAAGACGCTGTATTTACGATGTTGTCGATAAAAAAAGTCTTCTTTAATTAGATATCCGCTGAAAATATGCGCAGTGGAACATTGCAAAAGTCGTGAAGATCGCAGCTAGCATGGTGGGATTGAGCTTGTACATAGGCAAAAAGAAGAAAATATTATCTTTTGAGACGTTTCCGATTGACAAAAAGCATGCAGATTTTCTTAATAATAAGGCATCTAGAGGATCATTTAAACATCAATACTGTTAATCGAGCGTAATATTATTTCGTAAAGAGATTCGTCTAATTGTTTTAAATCTTTACTGTACAAGGAAAATCAAGCACCCGATAAAACATATCAACCTTGATGTTATGTACAACGCTTTTCTTAACCATAACGACCATTTGAATCGTCTTATTTCTAATAATGAAATACAGTAAAGAATATGAAAAAGCTGAAATTAGGTAAATCACATGGTTAATGTGGACTAGGGGCGGATTTTATAAGATCACTAAGCAGATTTTTACCAAAGTTTTAAATATGCTATTTTATCTAATTAAACAAACGGGTGTTTTCCCGGTCTCTTGGAGTAAAAGTATTAAAGTTATCATCGTTAAATCAGACTGAAAACAAGATCCGACTGAGGTATTTAATGAAATAATGTAATGTATAAGTTCTCTGGTATAATAAATGATCGTATTAATGCATGGACGGAGGACCATGGCAATTATTAAAGAGATCCAGGCAGGTTTTAGAGCTGGGTTTCTGTTGCCGACATTTTATTCTTCTGTCTGCAAAATGATTCAGAAATAAATTACAAAGCCAAAAGCGTTTAATTCCCAAATACTCTTTAAAGTGTTATGTTATCGTGCAGATAAAAGTATGATGGTTAAATATCAAC
The DNA here is from genome assembly GCF_026914265.1 of Mya arenaria. Lineage (NCBI taxonomy): Eukaryota > Metazoa > Mollusca > Bivalvia > Myida > Myidae > Mya > Mya arenaria. Next base: position 27,522,558 of record NC_069136.1, on the reverse strand, counting down.
ACTCCTGGCGTACATGTACAAACAACTACGCGTGCATTTAAAAGTGGAAGGAAATATAATTAGCCAACCAATTTAAAAGTACTGTTAGCTCCAGACACGGGGATACACCATATATTAAAACATCTTATACTTTAACTAAACTTATAACTTAAGAGAATTTGTGAATTTTTATTATGCTTATATTCGTCTCCTATTTACAACTTCCTCACTCTTTCCATACACAATTTATGTCTGGTATAGGTAGGTTGATGTGTAGATTCCCCTCATGCAATTAGGTATATAACCCTGTCATTTCTTCGTTACCTGACCACTATATTTTGCGCAAAGAAATCATCTGTTTGACCAGTTATCCAACATAAGGCCCTTGTCTCTCCAATTATAATTGTTTGGATCAAAGTACCCATTCTTAAAACGAACAATAAAGTTCAGCACCATATTCAACGGACTGTATGTTTCTGATCTCCTAAAGGAATTAGAACAAACTTGACTTCAGCATTGACCTGACCTCTCCCCATCCCCAATCTCATCGTTTTCTCGTCTCTCTCCTCTTCTTATTTCTATTCTATCACTAATTCCATATCACCATTATTTTGCTTCATATATCTTGTCATTACTCATTTTGTTAGTATTCGATCAAACCTAACACCCTTTACACCATAATAAGCAGCTTGACGCAATGACAAAAAGCGAGACAAGTTTGTTTAGATTTCCTCTCTTTTTAATTTATTTACTGTTTATTTATTGTGTTATGCATATATCACGTGTCTATTATTCAAGTTATACTACCAATGCAAATAATTGGTAATTAAGCTAAAATTGTGTACAAATTGTAATTGACAGAACCGACTAAACATTGTTTCACTCAAAATAGATAAAACAGAGAGAAAAGAAGGGTGGCACTATCATATTGATTTCGTAAACATTGTGTTATGCTGTATTCTTGGTCGAAGGCCTTTATTTACAATATAAATGTTACATAACCTTATATTATAATGACCACAATGGAGATAAGAGTTTTATCTAAACTCTTTTTTGTGATATCCTTAACATATAATGAAAATTCACATGGCATTTTTTTTCATTCATTAATATACTTAAATATCTTTCAGGTTGTTTAAATAACATGTGGTTGCAAACACAGACAATTTTATAATTGCAAATAAAAATCCCTTCTGCTTGTTGCAGCTCTTCTTGAATGAAACTATAAACTTACAGCATAAATCTTAAATAGGGATGGCGGATAGGGAAATAAATTAATGTTATATTAAGACTCAATTTTAATTCAGACCAGACAGACATATAGTAATTTACGAACAAATATCCTTATCTGCTTGTGCAAGTACATTTGTATGTCTTCTTACAATTTATCAGATGAGTTATTTCTTGAGAAATTATATTGCTAACAACACAAATCTGATTAAATGCATCCCCTGACATTTAAATATCCTATCTAATGAAAGCTATGTGACAACCAGAACAATATCTGTATACCTTACAAGAACGAGTTTCACACCTACATTACTATTACTTTCAACATGTACCTCGACAAAGTTGATTGATATACTTCATATTCTGTCTTGATTGACGACTGGTTTAATTGGTAGCTGAATAGACCTGAGATACGGTTACTGAAAAAAAGATATTTGATGCGTAGCAGCCAACCAAATGACGAAGACGTGCATATTCCTTGATCTATGATGAAGATATATAAACACGAGCATGTATCATGCTCATTCCTACGGACTCTACAAACTAAAGAGGCTGTAAAATGTTGTTAGCTGTTTTATTATCCTTCGGGATCTCTAAAAATATCCCAAAGAATCTAGAATATATAACACCGTTATCGGTGGTATTATTCTACGTTGACGGATCGAGTGCTGAACTAAGCATTAATGGAGATCGCATCCAGATATTTTACACACTTTATGTTAAAGAATAAAAGTAATTACATTGCATTTATTTTTTTTCCCGTAAAATCATTTCAACTGAACAATAGAGAGGCAGGCATTGTGATGCAGGTTATTATATCCATAAATCTTGTTCCGATCCCGTGGGATTACCGTGGATCTGTGACATCATATCGTTTGACAATGCTATTTATTCTTCAAATCAAAGCATTTTCGAGGCCTGGCGCGCAAATTAATTGCCTTTGTAAGGTTCATTTAGGTTTCGATTTAGCATTAGAAATTACCAGGAAACAAATGGCAAATAAACAGAAACTCAGTTTGTAATTAACCTATTTTGGTTTTTCAACAATACACCCATGGAACATTCTATAATGATATCGGGGCCTACCATATTTACGAGTAAAAATGTAGAAGTATGAGTTAAGTCACGATTTAGGTATATATTTAATGGTTTTAGTCGATTTGCTTATCATTTTCAATTTAAAATCCAGTTTTCTTTTACTAACTTTTTATTTAGTTCGTAAGTTGATTACGCCATCAAAAAATAAGAGAGAAATATTTTTGCTTAAATGTGTTTTCTTTTCCTGTCCGTCACGGTTTTAAAGTTTCAATTTTCTCCAGGTCCAGAACGACCAAATTTCATCATTTTAATGTCGCATACACGGGTTTATCCGTTTTGATGATATTGACATTTCATTTCCTACTTCTTGTACACTAAAATGCAGTAAATACGACAAAAACAATTGGAAATTGAATACTAAGACCGCACTATGATTATACACACACTAATTTACGTTTATTAGTTACGTAGTAATGTCTTCGGAACGACGGACTATGCCAAAACTGTTGAAAACACAACAACTGTCGGCTGGGAAAACAAACAAACATGAACTATAACTGATAACTGGGTAGTGTTCAGAGACATCTCGTGTTCAATCCTGCGTAGTATTAACAGCACCATCCAGTGTTTCAATCCGTTTGTGTCCGTTGCAATTCGAGCAAAAATGCATTTCTCGATTCATCCAAACATTCATCCAACTTCGTACTATAAGATGCTTATCAATGACATTTGTTATCTTATTTACTTATATATGTTGGTTGTAAACTATGTGTCTTGAGTGTCTTCTATATTTTTCTGGAATGAAACACTTAATCGGTCACCGTAGTTTGGTAAAATATCGCAAATAACTTATTAAACCACCATGCTATTGAATAGGTATGAAATTTGTACAAAACATTTTCCTTTTCGTCATCACCAAAGGTCTAAAAACACAATATATCTGGTTGGATATGTACGATTGGACATTATGTTACAATTATAGATAGAGCTGATATCAAATTTGACAATTCAAGGGCAAGTGAATGCAAAAATCTAAGACATTGATCAATTTGCACGTTAACATTCAATTTTTTAACAATTGTTAATGTTATATGTAATTCTCAAGTTACTAATAAGCAATGTAAATTAGGTGAAATTTTGAATTCAAAACGTTTTAACTTAACATAGATACTCCGATGTGTCTGTTTATCGAACTTGCTCAAGAAATAATGTAAATCACGAAAGGCACATCTTTGTTGGAGATTGGATAAACATGCTCAGAGCAGGTACAGAGCAGACAAGAATTGTTTCTTATTTTTAAAACTCCGAAGAGTCATTACTACATAATGAATGCGACTATTTTTCGATAGCTGTCGAGTCACTTTGAACACTGCCACTATATCAATGTCTTGTTCATAGCAGTACCTCATTTAAAACGGTCAGTAGTTAATTAAAACAACGGTCGTCTGTACTGTTTGTATCATGGTGATATCATAATCGTACTTTCATTTGCTACTATTATGTGTGTCATGCATTGTAAAACCGGGCAAAGTGAATATGGTGATATAATCACATAAAAAGGGCAAAAACTCTTCATAGAATAGTGCTAGATATATTGTTTGAGCGTGCTCATGATACTGGTGGGTAAAGTTTTGCTCCGCAAACTGCCAATGCTATCCTGTAAATAAGGAACAAAAATGACAACTAAGCCCTGTTCGTTATTATTTTCTCTGGCAATAATCTAACATCGAGCAATATACTCTTATGTATCTTAAGTGAATCTCTTTAAAATTAAAATAAAACGGCGTGTGTAGAAGATGGGTCCTCATGTTATTAATAAGTGCGCAATATAAAATAAGTTTTCATAACTGTTGTTGTATTTACAGAGCCGTTTTACCGCATCTATGAGATTTTTAGAACAATTTAATGACACTTTGTAGACAAAATATTGTTCCTTTTCATTAAAATAATTCTAATACATATTTAGCAGAGACACTCTGTCTGCAGAATGTATCTTGAGCGTGAATTTTGCATTTTTTTAGACTTTAAGTATCGTTTGACACAAGTGCATTATAATGAGTATGCCATGTCTTCAACTACTTTTGGGTTTAAATTAACAAAAATAAACCTAATCATTCCATAAGATTAACGTATGTTTGTATTTTGTGCAAAACGTAAGTTTTAAGACCCCATAAGATATATTCTCACTTCAGCATAAACTTCCGACTAAAACATTTTTAAAAAAAAATCTACAACTTTTTTAAAAGATAGAGTTGTTTTAAATTTGTTCAAGTTTGTCTATAAGTTGAGGCAAAATATATATTATTTCTATTTCAAGTACTAGAACCAAAGAAAACAAATATGGGTTTGTAGGGAATAAAAACCAGATATTCTGAAATTATTCTATGCTTGATATTTCGTGTGATGATAGTTCATATCAAGATCTACACACGTTTTCACCTTATATATTTGTTGGAGTTTTAAAACATTTGTATGGATCTTGTTTAGTAGATTGAAAAATAAACAAATTGGAGAAATAAAATTTACATTATTTTGTAGTACGAATACATGGCACATGTAGTTTATATCTAATCATGAATGGGTTATAACACTTGGTGACTGGTTGTGGGCATTATTTCCATATCGGATACGATCACCAGAAACAACATCAGTGGTATAGACTGTTTAAAAGTCCCTCGATCATTCTCAAAGGAAATATTGCAACACAAATCCTTTTTTCTTTCTCAGTGACAAGAGATGAACATTTCAGAAGTCTCATTAGAATCACTATGGGGGTCGTAATTACGGTCACGAGGCATTATTCCGCATGTACTTGTGAGTTATGGTTCTAATATTAAACTGTACTAATAGAACCTCACAGACTGAAAAATGGAATGTTTTAATCTAATTCATTGCACCAAGGAAGACGCATGCGTCCATTCAATCAAACTAAATAAGGAGCTAGTAAGGTAACACGAAAGGAAGTATGAAACTATTCTCTACTCGTATTGAAACTTTGTTAATCTGCACGTAGTTCTGGTCGACATTTGTATCACGCTTTGTGCTTCTGCCTCTTCGTAGTTATTATTGGCTAAAGTACCATAAATTATTCTTCTGTGCGTCATTTGGGTTAACACGTGTAAGACGCTTCGTCAATCTTATCATATTTCTGGTCGACAAGTGTATCACGCATTGTCCTACTTCACATGTTCTGGTCGACACATGTAACAAGCCTTGTCTTTCTGCACGTAGTCCTAGGTGACACATATCTCACAGTTTGTGTTTCTGCACGTAGTCCTAGTTGACACATATCTCACAGTTTGTGTTTCTGCACGTAGTCCTAGTTGACACATATCTCACAGTTTGTGTTTCTGCACGTAGTCCTAGTTGACACATATCTCACAGTGTGTGTTTCTGCACGTAGTCCTAGTTGACACATACCTCACAGTGTGTGTTTCTGCACGTAGTCCTAGGTGACACATATCTCACAGTTTGTGTTTCTGCACGTAGTCCTAGTTGACACATATCTCAGAGTTTGTGTTTCTGCACGTAGTCCTAGTTGACACATACCTCACAGTGTGTGTTTCTGCACGTAGTCCTAGTTGACACATATCTCACAGTTTGTGTTTCTGCACGTAGTCCTAGTTGACACATACCTCACAGTGTGTGTTTCTGCACGTAGTCCTAGTTGACACATATCTCACAGTTTGTGTTTCTGCACGTAGTCCTAGTTGACACATATCTCACAGTTTGTGTTTCTGCACGTAGTCCTAGTTGACACATATCTCACAGTTTGTGTTTCTGCACATAGTCTTAGTTGACACATATCTCACAGTTTGTGTTTCTGCACGTAGTCCTAGTTGACACATACCTCACAGTGTGTGTTTCTGCACCTAGTCCTAGTTGACACATATCTCACAGTTTGTGTTTCTGCACGTAGTCCTAGTTGACACATATCTCACAGTGTGTGTTTCTGCACGTAGTCCTAGTTGACACATATCTCACAGTTTGTGTTTCTGCACGTAGTCTTAGTTGACACATATCTCACAGTTTGTGTTTCTGCACGTAGTCCTAGTTGACACATACCTCACAGTGTGTGTTTCTGAACCTAGTCCTAGTTGAGACATATCTCACAGTTTGTGTTTCTGCACGTAGTCCTAGTTGACACATATCTCACAGTTTGTGTTTCTGCACGTAGTCCTAGTTGACACATATCTCACAGTGTGTGTTTCTGCACGTAGTCCTAGTTGACACATACCTCACAGTGTGTGTTTCTGCACGTAGTCCTAGGTGACACATATCTCACAGTTTGTGTTTCTGCACGTAGTCCTAGTTGACACATATCTCACAGTTTGTGTTTCTGCACGTAGTCCTAGTTGACACATACCTCACAGTGTGTGTTTCTGCACGTAGTCCTAGTTGACACATATCTCACAGTTTGTGTTTCTGCACGTAGTCCTAGTTGACACATATCTCACAGTGTGTGTTTCTGCACGTAGTCCTAGTTGACACATATCTCACAGTTTGTGTTTCTGCACGTAGTCCTAGTTGACACATATCTCACAGTTTGTGTTTCTGCACGTAGTCCTAGTTGACACATATCTCACAGTTTGTGTTTCTGCACGTAGTCTTAGTTGACACATATCTCACAGTTTGTGTTTCTGCACGTAGTCCTAGTTGACACATACCTCACAGTGTGTGTTTCTGCACGTAGTCCTAGTTGACACATATCTCACAGTTTGTGTTTCTGCACGTAGTCCTAGTTGACACATATCTCACAGTGTGTGTTTCTGCACGTAGTCCTAGTTGACACATACCTCACAGTTTGTGTTTCTGAACTTAGTCCTAGTTGAGACATATCTCACAGTTTATGTTTCTGCACGTAGTCCTAGTTGACACATACCCCACAGTTTGTGTTTCTGCACGTAGTCCTATTTGACACATACCTCACAGTTTGTGTTTCTGAACCTAGTCCTAGTTGAGACATATCTCACAGTGTGTGTTTCTGCACGTAGTCCTAGTTGACACATACCTCACAGTGTGTGTTTCTGCACGTAGTCCTAGTTGACACATATCTCACAGTTTGTGTTTCTGCACGTAGTCCTAGTTGACACATATCTCACAGTTTGTGTTTCTGCACGTAGTCCTAGTTGACACATACCTCACAGTTTGTGTTTCTGAACCTAGTCCTAGGTGACACATATCTCACAGTTTGTGTTTCTGCACGTAGTCCTAGTTGACACATATCTCACAGTTTGTGTTTCTACACCTAGTCATAGTTGACACATATCTCAGAGTTTGTGTTTCTGCACGTTTTTTGTCAACACGTATATCAAGTATTGGCCTTGTTCACATAGTCCTTCTACTTTTGAACAAAGTTTTCTTTTGTATCGACACGCTTCGCTTTCAGGCATAATGGTAATAAGAATCGTTAAAGAAGTCATATAAAAACAGTAACGTTATTTAATATTCATGCATAAACCGAGAATGTGACACCGGTTAAGCTTAAAACAAATCTTGCGAGAAGAAAGCGTTTTTTTTAAACGTATTCAGCACTTATTTACTAAATGTAATTTCTTTTCAATAAATGTTATATAACTTTAAAAAAGATGATCAGAAAGAATATACTACATTGATTCAGTTTTTCATTCGAAAAGTCCATTCTTGGTAAAACACGTCATACAAAAAGCAAGTTTCAAATGTCTTATGTAACTGTGTTATGAATAACCTACCCTTTATCGACGCTCAGAATGGTAACCAGTTGGTGGGGCAAACAACCGTGCAAATAAGTAGCGCACGGGTAAATTAAGCACCCTTTACATACAGGATAATTAATTGAAGGATAGAAGAATATGAATACGTTTTTCCAAATAGATATGCAGTTAACTTGCAATTACTATTGTCGCATAAAACTTTGGCGAAAATAAGTTAGTGCAAATCGATCTCGTTTCGCTGAAAATGTCCGAAATGTAAGTATCAAGATTCTGTTTAAGAATGACGTTAAACCACGTGGTGTGAAGACAGTGATACTATAAGTACAATTAGCTTGAAGACAAGTAAAATAAAAGTATTGCTATAAACCAAATTAACTGCAGTGATTTTCTAGGCGTTTTCTCTAGATTTTTTTAAGCCAAACATATTTCACTATATCAATGTCTTGTTCATAGCAGTACCTCATTTAATACGGTCAGTAGTTAATTAAAATAACGGTCGTCCGTACTGTATATATCATGGTAGTATTATAATAGTACTTTCATTTGCTACTATTATGTGCGTCATGCATTGTAAATCCAAATTTTTGTTCATTATTAGCAAGCACTTGACACTAAGTTTAAGTAGGAAAGTAGTTTGATCCCAACAGCTTTTCTAGTTTTCTGCCGCTTGGAGATATAAATATGACTTTATGAGCGGCGGAAACCGGTTTCATCTAAAAACAAATGTAGAAAATAAGTCCATTTACTAGAACTGTATTTGCCTGATGTTATATAACACGTCTACAATTATTGTTTATATATGTAGTTTTCACTTAACAGCCACATAAAAAACTATATACTTAATACACCCAGAAAACTGTATTAATAAAGAGCAACAGAGTAGTTGATGTTATATCACGTCTCCTTTTATTGCAATAGATATTTTACATTTTTACAGCTACATCACCAACTATATAACATGCTAAATATACCAAGACACATTATAAAAATACGAGCGATTATATTTTCGGTTTCATAGTACTGATGTATTCTTTGTTTATAGTTTACACAAAAATCTTCTTATTCTATGAGAATGCGATTTTTAAAAAAAATATCAACGGAGTGCTCTCTGATATAGAGATAAATCTTCTCGGCTAACTTACCGCTCATTCTTTATTGAATATTGATATGAAAAACTGCAGAAACAAGTCCAGTAGTCAGTTTTAACATTAACCCCGTTTAATGAAAAACACTTCTATTTTATTAACATCTATAATGTAAAAAAAACAAATTCCGACAAAGCACATAAAAAGTGAATAGAAGGATGAAATAAAGAGCATTAAACATTCGTCCCGCACGTACAGTCCGACCGGATCTAAAACAAATATCGTTAGAACACCATGATGCTGAAGTTTCGTGGTTGATGGTAAATTATTGAGGAGAGTATGAACAGTGCAAGGTCTAGCCTAATGAAGTAAAACAAAATATTCAGTAACTATATCTTTCTTTCCGATTTTGCACAGTGATTGTCGCCATTTACTTAATGAAAATGACCCTTGGGTTGACACACACCAAAACTCCACAATCATAACATTTAATTGAAATATATAAATATTTTATTGTATTCAGTTAACACGGATAATAGTATAGTTTCAAACAAAACTTAGATCTGCTTGTTGTAGCTCATCTTGAACGAAATTATATACCTACAACATAAATCTTATATAGGGATGGTAGGCAGGGTACATCAATTTCATGTTATATTAATCCTCAATTTAAATTTTGATCAGACAGACATACAGACATAAAAGTGCTTATATATTAATCTGTTTGTGCAAGTATGTATTCTTTAACTTAATCGGCTAAGAGTTTTTTGATACAAATCAAATAAAAATGGTTTTGGCAACCAAAACAATATCTGTACACCTTACAACAACGAGATTAACACTTACATTTATTTGAGATTTATGTATCTCAACAATGCTGGTTAATGTGCTTAATATGTTGTCTTTATTTACAGCTGGTTCCATTGGTAACTGCACAGACCCGAAATACGTTCAATGAAAAAGATCTATGATAAGTAGTAGCAAACCAAATAACGAATGCTGTGATACGATGCATATGCCTGATCAATGTCGAAGATATAGGAACATTAGCGTGTATCATGCTCATTCCTACGAATTGCGGAGGCGGTAAAATGTTGTAGTTATTTGTTCGATTGTCCATCGGGATCACTCAATATGTCCCGAAGAATCCAGAATATATAACACCGTTATCTGTGGTATTATTCTACGTACACGGACTGAGTGCTAAATTAAGCATTACCAGTTAATTAACAGGTTCAATCAAACGGAAACTGTTTGATAAAAAAGGGAGATCGCTTCCAGATATTTTACACACTTTATGTTTGAGTGTTAAAGTAATTACATGGCATTTATATTTTCCCGTAAAATAATCATTTCATCCGAACAAAAGAGAGGCAGGCATTGTGATGCAGGTTATTATATCCATAAATCTTGTTCCAATCCTGTGCGATTACCGTGGATCTGTGACAATATATCATTTGACAATGTTATTAAATCTTCAAATCAAAGCATTTTTCGAGGCCTGACGGGCAAATTAATTGCTTTTGTAAGGTCCATTTTGGTATCGATTTAGCATAAGAAATTACCAGGAAATAAATGAAAAATAAACCGAAACAATACACTCATGAAACATTCTCAGTCATCAGGGCCTACCATTTTCAAGAGTATGAATGTGTAATGATGAGCTAAGTCACGATTGAATGTCTCGCTGTCATGGTTTCAGTCGATTGGATTATCATTTTCAATATAAAAATAACGTTTTCTTACACTTACTTTTAATTGTTAGTTAGGTCTTTAGGTGATTAGACCATCAACGGTATAATAATTAAAAAAATGCTTGTTAACATGCGTTTTCTTTTCCTGTCTGTCACGGTTTTGTTGTCTTTAGTGTCACTGTTTCTCCAGGTCCATATACCTGTCTATCCATTTTAAGGATAATTACATTTCATTTCCTACTTCTTGCATCCTGAAATGAAATCAAATTCATAAACAATCAGAACTTAAATATTTTGCAAAGACCGCACTACGATTATACACACACTATTTAACATGAATTAGTTACATAGTAATGTCTTCGGAACGACGAAATATGCCAAAACTGTAACCGTCGGCGGGAAATACAAACAATTATGAAATATAACTGATAACTGGGTAGTGTTCCGAGGTATCCAGTGTTCCAATCCTGAATAGTATTCACAGCACCATCCCGTGTTACAATCCTGCGTAGTATTCACAGCACCATCCCGTGTTTCAATCCTGCGTAGTATTCACATCATCATCCCGTGATACAATCCTGCGTAGTCTTCACAGCACCATCCCGGGGTACAATCCTGCGTGTTATTCACATCACCATCCCGTGTTTCAATCCTGCGTAGTATTCACAGCACCATCCCGTGTTTCAATCTTGCGTAGTATTCACATCACCATCCCGTGTTTCAATCCTGCGTAGTATTCACAGCACCATCCCGTGTTTCAATCCTGCGTAATATTCCCAACACCATCCCGTGTTTCAATCCTACGTAGTTTTGACACCATTACCCCTTGTTTCAGTCCTGCGTAGAATTTACAGCACCATCCAGTGTTTCAATCCTGCGTAGTTTTCACAGCACCATCCCGAGTTTCAATCCTGCGTAGTTTTGACACCATTACCCTTTGTTTCAATCCTGCGTAGTATTCACAGCACCATCCAGTGTTTCAATCCTGCGTAGTATTCACATCATCATCCAGAGTTTCAATCCTGCGTAGTATTCACAGCACCAACCCGTGTTTCCATCATGCGTAGTATTCACAGCACCATCTCGTATTTCAATCCTGCGTAGTATTCACTGCACCACCTCGTGTTTCCATCATGCGTAGTATTCACAGCACCATCCCGTGTTTCAATCCTGCGTAGTATTCAAAGCACCACCCCGTGTATCAAACCTGCTTAGTATTCACAGCACCTTCCCGTGTTTCAATCCTGCGTAGTATTCACAGCTATATCCCGTCTTTCAATCCTGCGTAGAATTCACATCATCATCCCGTGTTCCAATCCTGCGTAGTATTCACAGCACCATCCCGTGTTTCTAATCTTGCGTAGTATTCACAGCACCATCCCGTGTTTCAATCCTGCCTAGTATTCACAGCACCATCCAGTGTTTCAATCCTGCGTAGTATTCACAGCTACATCCCTTCTTTCAATCCTGCGTAGTATTCACATCATCATCCCGTGTTTCAATCCTGCGTAGTATTCACAGCACCATCCCGTGTTTCAATCCAACGTAGTATTCACAGCACAATCCAGTGTTTCAATCCTGCGAAGTATTCACAGCACCATCCCGTGTTTCAATCCTGCGTAGTATGCACATCACCATCCCGTGTTTCAATCCTGCCTAGTATTCACATCATCATCCCGTGTTTCAATCCTGCCTAGTTTTCACATCATGACCCCGTGTTTCAATCCTCCGTAGTATGCACATCATCATCCCGTGTTTCAATCCTGCGTAGTATGCACATCACCATCCCGTGTTTCAATCCTGCCTAGTATTCACATCATTATCCCGTGTTGTTTCAATCCTGCGTAGTATTCACAGCACCATCCCGTGTTTCAATCCTGCGTAGTATTCACAGCACCATCCAGTGTTTCAATCCTGCGAAGTATTCACAGCACCATCCCGTGTTTCAATCTTGCGTAGTTTTCACACTACCATCCCGTGTTTTAATCCTGAGTAGTATTCACAGCACCATCCCGTGTTTCAATCCTGCGTAGTTTTCACATCATGACCCCGTGTTTCAATCCTCCGTAGTATGCACATCATCATCCCGTGTTTCAATCCTGCGTAGTATGCACATCACCATCCCGTGTTTCAATCCTGCGTAGTATTCACATCATCATCCCGTGTTTCAATCCTGCGTTGTATTCACATCATCATCCCGTGCTTCAATCACTTCACCTTCCCGTGTTTTAATCCTGCGAAGTATTTACATCACCATCCCGTGTTTCAATCCTGCGTTGTATCCACATCATCATCCCGTGCTTCAATCACATCACCTTCCCGTGTTTTAATCCTGCGAAGTATTCACATCATCATCCCGTGCTTCAATCCTGCGTAGTATTCACATCACCATCCTGTGTTTCAGTCCTGCGTAGTATTCACATCACCATCCCGTGTTTCAGTCCTGCGTAGTATGCATATCGTCATCCCGTGTTTCAGTCCTGCGTAGTATTCACATCGTCATCCCGTGTTGTAGTCCTGCGTAGTATTAGCATCTCCATCCCGTGTTTCAATCCTGCCTAGTATTCACATCATCATCCCGTGTTTAAATCCTGCGTAGTATTCACATCATCATACTGTGTTTCAATCCTGCGTATTTCAATCCTGCGTAGTATTCACATCACCATCCCGTGTTTCAATCCTGCCTAGTATTCACATCACCATCCCGTGTTTCAGTCCTGCGTAGTATGCACATCGTCATCCCGTGTTTCAGTCCTGCTTAGTATTCACATCACCATCCCGTGTTTCAATCCTGCGTAGTATTCACATCGTCATCCCGTGTTTCAGTCCTGCGTAGTTTTCACATCGTCATCCCGTGTTTCAGTCCTGCGTAGTATTCACATCGTCATCCCGTGTTTGAGTCCTGCGTAGTATTCACATCGTCATCCTGTGTTTCAATCCGTGTGTAACAGTTGCAATTCGAACAAAAATGCATTTCTCGCTGTCAAACATGCATCCAACTTTGTATTTTAAGACGCTTATCAATTAAATTTGTTATCTTATTTACTTATATATGATGGTTGTAAACTATGTCTCCTGAGTGTCTTCTTTATTTTTCTGGAATGAAACACTCATCGGTCAACCTATTTCGGTAAAAATATCACAAATAACTTATTAAACCACCATGCTATTGAATAGGTATGAACTTTGTACAAAACATTTTCCTTTTCGTCATCATCAAAGGTCTAACAAAAGTACATTCAATATATCTGGTTTGATATGTGCGATTGGACATAATGTTACAATTATAGATAGAGCTGATATCAAATTTGAAAATTCAAGAGAAAAATCAGTTAAGTGAATGCAAAAATCTGATACATTAATAAATTTGCACGTAAACATTCCTATTAAATTTGTTAACAATTGTTATAAGTTATATGTAATTCTCAGGTTACTAATAAACAATGCAAATTGGGTGATTCTTTTAAACTTAACATAGATAATTCGATTTGTTTGTTTATCGAACTTGCTCAAGAAATTAGGTAAAACAAGAAAGGCACTTCTTTGTTGGAGATTGGATAAACATGCTCAGAGCAGGTACAGAGCAGACAAGAATTGTGTCTTATTTTTAAAACACCGAAGAGCCATTACTACATAATGAATGCGTGCAATGTGATTTTCAATAGCTGTCGAGTCACTTTGAACACTGCCACAAAGTTTGTTAAATATTAAAAAAGAAACGCACAAGTTACAGAGCGGGCAAAGTGAATATTGTGATATTATCACATAATTAGGGCAAAAACTCTGGATGGAATAGTGCTATATACATTGTATATTGTTTGAACTTGATCATGGTACTGGTGGGCTGAGTTTTGCTCCGCAAACTGCCAATGCTTTCCTGTAAATAAAGAACAAAAAAAGACAACCAAGCCCATTATATTTATCTCTGACAAAATCTAATATCGAGCAATTTACTGTTTTGTATCTTAAGTTTGAAATATAAATACGACGGCGTGCGTAGAAGCTGAGTCCTCGTGGTATGTATAAGTATGCAATATCAGATTAACTTTTCATAAACTGTTGTTGTAATTTACAGAGCCGTTTTACCGCATCTATGAGATTTATTTTGGGTCTAAATTTACAAAACTTAACCTTGACATTCCGTAATATTAACGTATGTATGTATTGTATGTATGTATGTGCAAAACGTAAGTTTTAAGTCTTCGTACAATATATTTTCATTTCAGCATAAACTTCCGACTAAAACATTCTTCAAAAAGACTGTACAACTTTTTTTAAAGATAGTTTTTTAAAAATATGTTTAAGTTTGTTTGCAATTTGAGGCAAAAATACATTTTCTTTTTATTTCAAGCACAAAAACCAAATAAAATAAATATTGGTTTGTACAGTACAGTATGGGTTTTGTATAGTTTCAAACAATGACTACATCGTTTCTTTGAAAAGTGTTTGAAAAGTGCTCTGAATTGTTTTCATCTGTCTGCAGATAGAGTTGGGATCTCTAACCATTGAAGTACTTGGGGTTTACCTATAAGTTTATTATTATTTGTTTTATTATAAAGATTCCTCAAGTTAATGTATACGTTTTTTCTTTATTCAGGATTGTTGGGATAAGAATGAGGTTTGTGCACGTAAAATGGTTTAAACCCACAGTAAATTTACGTTTTACTGACCGTTCCAAGGAGCTACCTAACAATTTTTGATAAACACTGTGCTGTTTGTGGAGTTTTGTGATGTCCTTTTGTGTGGTTTCTATGTCTTTGACGTCAATCAGTGCCATTAAACCGGGTTAATGTAAAAACATTTTGCTACTGAGCTTGTTTCTGTAGTTGTTCGCATAAATATTGTAGGGAATAAAAACCAGATATTCTAAAATTATTTTATCCTTTTTTATATTTCGTGTAATAATAGTTCATATCAACATTTACAGACGTTTTCACCTTAGAGATTTTTGGAGTTTCAAGACATTTGTATGGATCTTGTTTAGAAAAATGAAAAATAAACAAATTCGAGAAATAAAATGTACATTATTTTGTTGTACAAATACATGTCACATTACGTCCTTTTAAAATCTTTGCTGAAGGTTGTGCAGACGAAAACTGAAGTATTTATATCAAATCATGAATGAGTTGTAACACTTGGTGATATTTGTTGTGGGCATATTTTCTAGGTCGGATTAGATCGTCAGATGAACCACAGCAGTAACATCAGTGGTATTTTCACTAACTTATTGTGGTAGAATTTGATGGATGTGTTTTTGGCGTAATCTCTACGTCAAGTTTAAGATTTAGATAATCGCCACAATTATACTTCAATTATGTCAGGGTTTTACTTATGCGGGTTCTTTTTCAGACAATCAAACGTACGGTTAAATTTGATCTAATTGTTATATTATCAAGTATTTGGTAACTAGATATAAACTAGATTGATACAGGATCAAATTCCACTTTATTATTTCAGCATGTACTAGCCTTTTGTCAAAACTTCATTATTCAAAAACATTCCTGGAATATATATAGACTGTTTAAAAGTCCCTCGCTCATTTTCAAATGAAATATTGCCCAAAAGACTCTTTTATTCTTTCTCAGTGACAAGAGATAAACATTTCAGAAGTCTCATTAGAACCACTATGGGGTCGTAATAACGGTCACGCGGCATCATTCCGCATGTACTTGTGAGTTATGGTTTTAATATTAAACTGTACTAATAGAACCCAACAGACTGATAAAAAGGAATGTTTTAATCTAATTCATTGCACCAAGGTAGACACATGCGTCCATTCAATCAAACTAAATAAGGAGCTAATTGGAAACACGAAAGGCCGACACGTGCATCAAGCCTTTTCTTTCTGGTTGACAAATGTGTCACAGTTTGTTCTTTTGCACGATTTTTTGTCCAAACGCGTATCAAGTATTGTTCACAAAGTTTTTGTCAAAAAATGTAAACAAGTGTTTATGTTTATGTTTGACAGGTAGAGTGGATTTACTTTTGAACAAAGTTTTCGTTTGTATCAACACGCTTCGCTATTAGGCAAAATGGTAATAAGAATCGTTAAAAAGGTCATATAAAACCAGCGATTTGCTTCAATATTTATGAATATACTGACATAATTCGAAAATGTGTCATCGTTGACACTTACCGAGCTGTCGACGTCCATGTCAATCTTGCGGGAAGACCGCAGTTTATTTTATTAAACGTAATCAGCACTTAAGTTATTTACTAAATGCAATTTCTAAAAAGATGTTATAAAACTTAAAAGATTATCAGAACGTATATACTATATTGATTCAGCTTTTCATTCGAAATGTCATTCTTGGTAAAACGTGTCCAACAAAAAGTAAGTTTGACGAAGTTTGGCATCGTGGTCTACTGTATAACTTCGAAAAAGCAGGCATTTGTGGTCACTTACTGACTTGGTTTTCCTACTACTTAGAGAATAGGCGCCAGTGTGTGGTAATTCCGGGAGCCACTTCTGCATTAAAAATCAATTGAAGCTGGAGTTCCCCAGGGCTCAATTTTGGGTCCTCTTTTGTTTCTTATATACATAAATGACATATTAAACGAGATAGATTCAAATGTCAACCTATTGCTGATAATACAAGTCTATTTGTTATAGTGGACAACCCCCACTGCAGCTTTAAAACTACAGACAGATATAAACAAAATATATATCTGGGCTGATAATTGGCTTGTTAAGTTCAATCCCAACAAATCTAAATCAATGGTCATTTCTCGGAAACGAAACCAACCCATTCATCCGCCTGTGTACATGTTTGACACTGATATCCCGTTTGTTGAATCTCACAAACACCTGGGTATTTTTCTTTCTAATGAAGGCAATCGGCATACTCACATTAACTATATTAAAGTAAAAGCTTGGTCTTGAGTTAACACCATGAAACGTCTACGCTTTCAACTCGATAGGAGGTCTCTGCAGGCTATTTATCTCTCTTTTATTAGACCAATTTTGGAGTATGCGGATGTCATCTGGAATATTTGTACACAGTATGATAAAAATTATCTTGATAAAATTCAAAACAAATGCAAACGCATTGTTACTGGTTGCATTCGCCTTGTTTCTCTGCGTCTGCTTCACATTGAATCTGGCTTTCAGAGCTTGGAAGCAAGCCGTGAAAAACATAAGCGTTTACTCTTTTACAAAATAGAAAAGATCTCTCCCCTGATTATTTTTCAAGTTTTGTTCCTCAGACAGTCGGTCAAGCATCAACAAGATCACTTCGAAACGCATCCAATATCTCTAGCTTTCGTACACAGATGTCACTTTATATGAATTCATTCCTTCCTTCATCATTCTCAGCATGGAATAGTCTCCAAGCTGAAGCACAAAACATTGACACCATTTCTGGTTTTAAAACGTACCTTAAGTGGGATAGTTCCACTCTGTTTTATTATGGAAAACGTCGAATACAGGTCATTCACACTCGGAATAAATGCAGTTCATTGAACCATCACCTTTTTGTTAAGAATATTGTGCCCTCATCCCTCCGTGCGTTTGGAGTTCAGGAAACAGCATATCATTATCTTCTCATCTGTCCCCTTTATGCTGACCAAAGGAGACTTCTGCTCAGCTTTGTGGAGGCTTTGACTGAAGTAACTCTTCGCAATTTACTATACTGTGACACCTCCCTTACAAAAGAACAAATCAAGACACTGTTCGATGCAGTTCACCTTTTTATTCAAATGACAAAACGATTTGATATCCAGTGACAGTCACTTTCTACTACTAATAACTAACCCCACCCAGGATTGTCTCCTTTCTGTAAACATGTGATATTTAGTACTACTTATCAGGGCTCAGTAGAGAATAGGAAGTAATTCATTTAAACCAACAACCCTGCCTTCTTTCTTCTCTCTTTTCCCTTTTAGCTTCTTATTCTGTCCTCAACATTATTAACGACTTTTGTATTAGATAAAAGAAAATAAACTTAACTTACTATAGCATTGTCAATCACACAAAATGTTTCACTTTTAGCTACTATCTTGTCTGTATACGTTTGTAAAACAAATCTTTAGATATTTATTATAACATTAAATAAAGCCAAATCACGCTAAACATTTTGATTCAAATCAACAATATCAATATCATTGTGTCATCTACATTGTAAGCTGTACAAATGTCCGTCATCAAATATGTACTTTTGCTAAGGTTTGGAGAAGAACTTTTTAAGATATATTTATCTTTCGTTCTAATCCTTTTCTGAATTGTACATGTGTTTTATGTTTGTCTTTATGATATGTGTGTATAAGCTGATGCATAAAATATGTTAAAACTAAAAAGCAAGTTTCAAATGTCTTTTGTTACTGTTATATTAATAACCTACCCTTTATCGACGATCAGAATGGTAACCAGTAGGTGGGGCAAACAACTGTGCAATAAGTAGCGCACGGGTAAATTTTTCACACTTTAAATACAGGATAATTAATTGAAGGATAGAATAATATGAATACGTTTTGCCAAATAGCTTTGCAGTTATCTTGCATCAACTATAGTCGCATAAAACAACTTTCAAATTGGCGAAAGTAAGTTAGTGCAAATCAATCTCGTCTTGCTGAAAAATGTCCGAAATCTAAGTATCAAGTTTCTGTTTAAGTATGACGTTATTACCATGTGGTGTAAATACCGTGATATTGTATGTTCAATCAGTTTGAAGACAAGTAAAACATGATTTTAGCTATAACAAAATCAAATGTAGTGATTTCTAGGCGTTTTCTCTATAACTTGTTTAAGCCAAACATATTTCACTATAGCAATGTCTTGTTCATATCATTACTGCATTTAATACGGTCAGTAGTTAATTAAAACAACAGTCGCCTGTACTGTATATATCATGGTAGTATTATAATAGTACTTTCATTTGCTACTATTATGTGCGTCATGCATTGTAAAACCAAATTATTGTTCATTATTATCAAGCACTTGACACTTACATTTTAAGGAGAAATGTATTTTTATTCCACCAGCGTTACTTGTTTTCTGCCGCTTGAAAATATAGATATGACTTCAGGCAGCGGCCGAGACTGGTTTCATTTATATCCTTTGTAGAAAATAAATCCACTTTCCCGAACTGTATTTGGCTGATGTTATATCCCACGTCCACGATTATTGTTTATATATGTATTCTCCATTTTAACAGCCACATAATAAACTATATACTTTGCTAGTATTTGATGTTATATCACACGTCTATTTTTATTGCAATAAGTCTTTTACATTTCAACAGCTACATAACAATCTATATAGCATGCTTAATATACCTCGAAACTGTATGAAAACGAAGAGCGTCTTTACTTCATATTCACAACAAAACTGCGTTCCTAGACTTTTGGTTATGAGTATTTTGTTGCTGAACGTGTGTAAAGCGGAACTGGTTAATTATTACTTGCCTTGTTTTCAAGCATAAAATGAAAATGATGTCGCGACGAAGGTCGCAGACCTTTTCCGTTTCATAGTACTGAAAGATTCA
The DNA here is from genome assembly GCF_026914265.1 of Mya arenaria. Taxonomy (NCBI): domain Eukaryota; kingdom Metazoa; phylum Mollusca; class Bivalvia; order Myida; family Myidae; genus Mya; species Mya arenaria. The sequence continues at coordinate 27,502,357 of NC_069136.1, read as the reverse complement.
TTTATTATAATTTGAGACACATAAAAATATTTTTCTAGTTTTATGAGAATGCGATATTTATCAACGGAGCTCTTTCTCATATAGAGACGTAAAAGAAAATGTTCTCAGCTCACTTACTGCTCATTCTCTATTGAATATTGATATGAAAAACATCATAGAAACAAGTCCACTAGTCAGTTTAAACAAAAATCCCGTTTAATGGCAAATACTTTCAGTAACATCAATAACAATACATTTTGACATAGCAGCCACATGAAATGTGAGTAAAAGAATGAAATACAGATTATTGAACATTCGTCCCGTCCGTACAGTCCGACCAGATTTCAAATAAATACCGTAGGATACAATGAATAAGAAGTTTCGTGGTTGATGGTAAATTATTGAGGAGAGTATGACCAGTATTAGGTTAGTGTAATGAAGTAAAAAGTATATTGTTCGGCAACTCTAACTTTCTTTCCAATTTTGTACAGTGATTGTCGCCACTGAGTTAATTAAAATGACCCTTGAGTTATTGTGTCACTCATATCACCAAAACTCCACAATCATAGCATTTAATTGAAATGTATAAATATATTATTGTATGCAGTTAACACGGATAGTTTTATAGTTTCAAACAAAACTTCCTTCTGCTTGTTGTAGCTCATCCTGAACGAAATTATATACCTACAACATAAATCTTATATAGGGATGGTAGGCAGGGCATCAAAGTCATGTAAAATTCACCTTCAATTTTATTTCTAACCAGTCGGACATAAAGTAATAGAATAACATATATCTTTATCTGCTTGTGCAATTATGTCTTCTTTATAAGAGTTTATTTAAGATGTTAATTATGTTGCTTACAGCACGAATTTTCTGAAATGCATCCTCTGACATTTAAACATCTAACGAAACAACCAAAAACAAATTATATACACCTTACGAAAATGAGATCCACACTTACATTTATTTTAGTTTGAATTTGTATCGCGACAAGGTTGGTTAATGTGCTACATATTATATGTCTTTATTCCAACTGGTTTCATTGAACAGACCGGAGATACGTTCAATGAAAAAGATGTATGCTAAGTAGTAGCAAACCAAATAACGAATGCTGTGATACAATGCATATGCCTGATCAATGTCGAAGATATAGGAACATTAGCATGTATCATGCTCATTCCTACGAATTGCGGAGGCGGTAAAATGTTGAAGTTTTTTGTTTGATTATCCATCGGGATCACTAAGTATGTCCCGAAGAATCTAGAATATATAACACCGTTATCGGTGGTATTTTTCTACGTAGACGGACTGAGTGCTGAACTAAGCATTACCAGTTAGTTAACAGGTTCCATCAAACGGAATCCTTGAATGCGTTGTGCGATAAAAAGGGAGATCGCATCCAGTTATTTTACACACTTTATGTTTAAGGATAAAAGTAATTACATGGCATTTATTTTTTCCCGTAAAACATTATTTCAACTGAACAAAAGAGCAAACATTGTGATGCAGGTTATTATATTCATAAATCTTGTTCCAATCCTGTGGGATTACCGTGGATCTGTGACAATATATCATTTGACAATGTTATTAAATCTTCAAATCAAAGCATTTTTCGAGGCCTGGCGCGCAAGTTAATTGCTTTTGTAAGGTTCATTTTGATATCTATTTAGTATTAGAGATCACCAGGAAATAAATGACAGAAAATCCGTTCGTTATTAACCTATTTTGTTCTTGAAACAATACATCTATGAAACATTCTAATCCATCGGGGCCTACCATATTCAAGAGTATAAATGTGTAATTATGAGTGAAGTCACGATTGTAGGTCTATATGTCATGGTTTCAGTCGATTGGATTATCATTTTCAATATAAATCTCAACATTCTTTCACTTACTTTTTATTTATTCGTTAGGTGATTACACCATCAACGATGTAATAATTTAAAAAATATGCTTTTTAAAAAAAATCTTTTCCTGTCTGCCACGGTTTTTCGTCTTTAGTTTCAATGTTTCTCCAGGTCCGAAACGATCAAACTGCATCAGTTATATGTCGCATATACCTGTTTATCCATTTTGAGGATATTGACATTTCATTTCTTACTTCTTGTTCACTAAAATGAATTAAATTCGACATAAACAATTAGAACTTGAATATTGAGCAAAGACCGCACTATGAGTATACACACACTATACGTGTATTAGTTACATAATAATGTCTTCGGAACGACGGACTATGCCAACACTGTAACCGTCGGCGGGGAATACAAATAAACATGATATATAACTGATAAGTGTTTACAGAGCCACATCGTTTTCAATACTGCGTACTATTCACAGCACCACCCCGTGTTTCAATCCTGCGTAGTATTCACAGCACCATCCCGTGTTTCAATCCTGCCTAGTATAATCTCAGCACAACCCCGTGTTTCAATCCTGCGTAGTATTCACAGCACCATCCCGTGTTTCAATCCTGCGTAGTATAATCTCAGCACAACCCCGTGTTTCAATCCTGCGTAGTATTCACAGCACCATCCCGTGTTTCAATCCTGCCTAGTATAATCTCAGCACAACCCCGTGTTTCAATCCTGCGTACTATTCACAGCACCACCCCGTGTTTCAATCCTGCGTAGTATAATCTCAGCACAACCCCGTGTTTCAATCCTGCGTAGTATTCACAGCACCATCCCGTGTTTCAGTCCTGCCTAGTATCACATCACCATCTAGTGTTTCTAATCTTGCGTAGTATTCACAGCATAATCCCGGGTTTCAATCCGTGTGATTCAGTTGCCATTCAAGCAAAAATACATCGCTGATAAACTTTCATTCAACTTTTTCTATAAGACGCTTATGAATTATATTTATTTACTTATTTACTTATACATGTTGGTTGTAAGCTATGTTTCCTGAGTGTCTTCTATATGCGTTTGCTACGAAACACTTATCGGTCCCCATATTTTGGTAAAAATATCACAAGTAATATATTAAACCACCATGCTATTGAATAGTTATGAAATTTGTACAAAACAGTTTCTAAATATCACTGGGTGCATATGCACAATTGGACAGTAGAGCTGATATCAAATTTTGAAAAATTCAAGGGCAAAAACAGTTAAGAGAATGCAACAATCTGATACATGAATCAATTTGCACGGTAACATTCCTACTAAATTTGTTAACAATTTTAAACATTGGACATGTAATGTAATACTCAGGTTACTTATAAGCAATGTAAAATGTTGAAATTTTAAATCAAAATGTTTTAACTAAAAATAAAAAATCTGATATGTCGGTTTATCGAACTTGCTCAGAAAGTAAATACAATATGTGTAAACAGGTAAGGCACATAATTGAAAAGATGTGATAAACTTGCTCAGAGCATATACAGATCAGACAAGAATTGTGTCTTTTTTTAAACACTCAAGAGCCTTTATTACATAATGAATAAGTGCAATGTGGTTATTTCGCCCAAGTTTGTTAAAGATTGAAAAAACGCACAAGTAACAGAGCGGTCAAAGCGAATTGGTGAAATTGACATTATTAGACGAAAACTCTGAATGGAATAGTGCTAAATATATTGTTTCAACGTGTGGTAAGTTTTGCTCCGCAAACTGTTACTGCTATCTTGTAAATAAGAAGGAACGAAAAATGACACTTCAGCCCTGCTGGGTTTTCTTTTGGCAATGATATCGATGACTATACTGTTTTGTATCTTAAGTGAATATCTATAATAAAGACGGCATGCGTGGAAGATGAGTCCTCATGGTATGTGCGCAATGTAAAATAAATTTTAATAAACTGTTGCTGTAATTTACAAAGGCGTTTTAACCGCATCTATGAGATTTCTTTAAACGATTTAGAACAAAATTCATGACACTTTGTAGACAAAATATTGTTCCTTTTCATTAAAATGTCAAGTCATGTTCTAATACATTTTCATCAGAGACAGTGTGTCTACAAAATGTATCTTGTGCGCGAATTTTGCATTACATTTAGACTTTAGTTATCGTTTTACACAAGTGAGTTATTGTGAATATGACATTTTTTAAACTTCTTTTGGGTCTAAATTTACAAAAATAAACCTTAACATTCCATAAGATTGAAGTTATTCAACATACAGTGTATGTTTATATTTTGCACAAAACGTAAGTTTAACCCCCCAAAAAAAATCTCATTTCAGCATGAACTTCTGAATAAAATATGTATGAAAAAGTATTTTTTCAAGTATGTCAGCTTACGATATTTGAGGCAAAATATATATTTCTTTTTGTTTGAAGCTCTAAATTACACATAAAATAAGCGTTTGGAAAGAATGAAATCCTGAAATTGTACTATTAATATATGTTTGATATTTCGTGTAATAATAATAATCCATTCATCCATCCATAATATATTGATACTTGTAATGCTATTTTGGCAACAGTTCTTGACACCTTTGTGAACTCGCATCAGCTAGATACATGTAATGCTATTTTGGCAACGGTTATAGACACAATTGTTAACTCGCATCACCTAGATACCTGAATTTCTTTGTTGGCAGCGATTCAAGACACCTTTGCGAAATCGCATCACCTAGATACTTGTAATGCTATGTTGGCAGCGGTTCTAGACACCTTTGCAAACTTGTATCACCAAAGTTCTTGTGATGCTACGTTGGCAGCGGTTCTGGACCCTTTGCAAATTTGTATCATGAAAGTACTTATGATGCTATGGTGGCAGCTGTTCTAGACACCCATGCGAACTCGTATCACCTAGATTTTTGTAATGCTATGGTGGCAGCGGTTCTAGACACCTTTGCGAACTCGTATCACCTAGATTCTTGTAATGCTATGTTGGTATAGGTTCTAGACACCCTTGCGAACTCGTATCACCTAGATTCTTGTAATGCTATATTGGTATAGGTTCTAGACACCTTTGCGAACTCGTATCACCTAGATTCTTGTAATGCTATGTTGGCATAGGTTCTAGACACGTTAATAAGCCAAATCAGCATAGACATAATAGTGTCTTACTTGTGCTACAATAAAGAATTCCCTAAAGCAATCTCAAGCCTTTATTAATCCAGATTATGTCTGGCTAAACGGCTCCCAGGAAAGTCGAAGGAATTACGCCTGTTTAATTGTTCTGCAATTATGAATTCAATACCTATATTCTATGGAATTTACTTTCTCAACTTTTGTAGTATAAGTCGCATTTAACCATTCATTGTTGTCGTATTTTCCATTCCATTGAGAGAAGATTGATATATATTAATTCATATGTCACTATATAAGATAATAGTGTCATACTATCACTGGTCAAATGCATGCCTGTTTTGACGAAAGCAACGTATATTGACATGTTGCTTCTCCGTGTAAACTGTACTTGGTCGCTGTGTCATTCATTCATGTTTTTGAAACGGCTATCCTTTGCTTTTGTTTGTACAAGTGCTCCAACTCATTGGCTATGTCCTTATAGTATCACGATTCACACCACGTGTATAAAAGTCATACGTGTTTCCGTTAATTTCTTGTTACAAAATCTGTATAATGCAGAGAGAGTTAATGCAATAAAATTGCATAAATATCAGGGTATAAATACCACGTAGTTAAATAGAAACTTGATGATGCTAATATTTCGGACATTTTATAGCCCGACAAGATCGATTTGCACTCATTTCTGTGACGAGAGTAAGGGTTCGATGATTTTTTAGATATTTGGTGAACGTATTCACAACTTAGATGATATTTCCATGTATTTAATCTAATTTATATATTTCATTCGTTCAGGGGATGTTCACTCGTCACTTTAAAATTAAGATTATCTTTGAACTTAAGTTGTTAAAACATGTAAACTAACAATCGGAGATCTAGAAATTTTAGCAGCTTGCGATTAGTCAATGTTAACAATTCCCATGAAGTAAATGTTAACAATTCTCATGAAGTAAATGTTAACAATTCTCAAGAAGTAAATGTTAACAGCTCGTGAAGAGTAAATAATGGTCAATGTCAATAGTTGGCGAACTGTAAAGCAATAAAAGTTAACAATATGCAAACAACAAACGTGAACTGTTGGAAATCAATAAAGGTAAATGACTTGTGAACAGATAGTGTTTTATGTGCTTTTTATGTTCTGTACTTTAAAAATAATTTCTACGTTATCAGTTGTGTAGGGCTTGATGGTAAATTATGGATGTATTGATGAAACGTGACATCTTAAGAAATCAAAGATGATGCGGATGTTTGCATTGGCTAATGGATTACATTTTATTGATACAGAATTGGAAAGGCTATAGTATCCTTTTACATACATATCGTATCAACTTCCTGGCCATGTTAATGATGCGTTGAATGTATCGTTTTTCATTGAGGTGGTAAATAATGGGTGGCTTCCAATTAAATGAAGTGGTGGAACTTGTGTTGTTGATGTTAACGGAATCTTCATATAGAATTAAGAGGTTCGCTTTATCTGTAAAGTTTTGGTGTTTTGGTAAACACTGAGATGCTGAAAAATATGCAACACAGCTCAGAATAGGCAATATCAAGGTACATATCAAATGACTTTCAGAGTATATCAGCATTACATCTAGAGCTTTTTGTAAAGAAATACAACACTTTAAGCGCACGTTTAAACGTGCTATGAAATTTAAACAGGATATATCGTATGTATAGTTTTTGTTTCTTTGTACAATTTAATACAAAATATGACGGCAAATTTTCAGCCACCGTCTGTGAATGCAAAGTTTAAAACGATAAGTTACAACATTTCGGGTTGAGTATGTTTTAGCAATTGTACACTTCAATCATGACCAAAATACAGTGCCGTTCATTCGAACACTCTCGTGTCACTCACGTGAGTGAACGGATCGAGGCTTGACTGAAAACTATTTAATCGCAGTATGATAACCGTCTTCGGGGGAGATCGTTAAACAAAGTCCCGTGTGTCGGTGACATGAAATAACGCTGGTAAACTGGTAAACCAACCAGCGGTAGAAGTAGTAGTAGTAGTAGTAGTAGTAGTAGTCGTAGTCGTAGTCGTAGTAGTAGTAGTAGTGGTACATTTAAATTATAATTTCTTGCATTGTGTGTTGCAAGAATGTCTTAGAAACTACTGCACTTAAAATTATTCTGTAAATGAAGCTCACACTAGTTCATTCTCGTAAAAAAGGCTTGTGGTAAACATCATTACAAATTTATCGCATGGCCAAGTCTAACAAGCAAATAATTGCAGTCGAAGTTAGACAGAGAAAATCCAGTGTGTTGTTTAGGTTACGTGATGTGGAGGTCATTAACCTTTTAACATTTTGGCCAACAGAGAGATAAAAGGTTGTGCTATGACGACTGACCCGGGGGAAACCAGTTTATGGATTTTTTAAGCACCAAATAATATATAATCAAAACATGCAAAATGGAAAGGTCATATATTTGACGCATCGTCGAGTGAACACGATAGTTAATAGACAAGGGGCCAAGGGAATACATATAGGGGCCACGGGAATACATATAGAGGCCAGGGGAATACAAATAGGCGCCAGGGGAATACATATAGGGGCCAGGGGAATACAAATAGTGGCAAGGGGAATACAAATAGGGGCCACGGGAATACAAATAGTGGCAAGGAGAATACAAATAGGGGCCACGGGAATACAAATAGGAGCAAGGGGAATACAAAGAGGGACAAGGGGAATACAAAAAGGGGCCACGGGAATACATATAGGGCCACGGGAATACAATAAGTGGCAATGGGAATACAAATAGGGGCAAGGGGAATAAATATAGGGGCCAGGGGAATACAAATAGGGACAAGGGGAATACAAATAGGGGCCACGGGAATACATATAGAGGCCAGGGAAATACAAATATGGGCCACGGGAATACAAATTGGGGCCAGGGGAATACAAATAGGGGCCAGGGGAATACAAATAGGGGCCAGGGGAATATATATAGGGGCCAAGGGTATAGAAAAAGGGGCCAAGGGAATACATACAGGGGCCACGGGAATACAAATAGTGGCAAAGAGAATACAAATAGGGGCCACGGGAATACAAATAGGAGCAAGGGGAATACAAAGAAGGACAAGGGGAATACAAAAAGGGGCCATGGGAATACATAAAGGGGCCACGGAAATACAATAAGTGGCAATGGGAATACAAATAGGGGCAAGGGGAATAAATATAGGGGCCAGGGGAATACAATTAGGGACAAGGGAATACAAATAGGGCCCAGGGGAATACATATAGGGGCCAGGGAAATACAAATATGGGCCACGGGAATACATATAGGGGCCAGGGGAATACAAATTGGGGCCAGGGGAATACATATATGGGCCAGGGGAATACAAATAGGGGCCAGGGGAATATATATAGGGGCCACGGGTATAGAAAAGGGGCCAAGGGAATACATATAGGGGCCACGGGAATACATATAGGGGTCACAGGAGTACATATAGGGGCCAGGGGAATACATATAGGGGCCACGGGAAAACAAATAGGGGCCAGGGGAGTACAAATAGGGCACACTGGAATACATATAGGGGCCAGGGGAATACAAATAGGGGCCACGGGAATACATATAGGGGCCACAGGAATACATATAGGGGCCACGGGAATACATATAGGGACCAGGGGAATACATATAGGGGCCACGGGAAAACAAATAGGGGCCAGGGGAGTACAAATAGGGCACACTGGAATACATATAGGGGCCAGGGGAATACAAATAGGGGCCACGGGAATACAAAAAGGGGCCAGAGGAATACAAGTAAGGGCCAGGGTAATATATATATAGGGGCCACGGAAATACATATAGGGGCCAGGGGAATACATATAGAGGCCAGGGCAATACAGATAGGGGCCAGATGAATACAGATAGGGCCCAGTGGAGTACATATGTCAAACTCTTACACCTGTTTAAGAATGAAGAAGAAGAACAATAAGAATATGATCTGTATATTGTACTTACACAGAATATAAGGATCGGGGTTTTGGTTTTCATGGAGTCGTAACCACCACATAAAATGGTTACATATGTTCTAAATATGGTATGTGTGTTTTGACTCCAAATTATATGTTTTTACCTATACGATGGTTGTTCGTCCATGTGATTTAGTAGTTGACCCATGCAGCGTTTCTTCGTACATGTATATTGAGTATTTGACTCATACTTAAGTTGTGCGTTGATGTAACATTAGACATCTACAAATACAGTGGGTATTTTTTGGTGTAACATTAGAAGCCATTTGAAATTAACCAATACGGTAGTTGTTCGTCGATGTGACATTAGAAATCTACCAATACAGTGGTTGTTCGTTGATGTGACATTAGAAATCTACCAATACAGTGGTTGTTCGTCGATGTGACATTAGAAATCTACCAATACAGTGGTTGTTCGTTGATGTGACATTAGAAATCTACCAATACAGTGGTTGTTCGTCGATGTGACATTAGAAATCTACCAATACAGTGGTTGTTCGTTAATGTGACATTAGAAATCTACCAATACAGTGGTTGTTCGTCGATGTGACATTAGAAATCTACCAATACAGTGGTTGTTCGTTAATGTGACATTAGAAATCTACCAATACAGTGATTGTTCGTTGATATGACCTTAGAAATCTACCAATACAGTGGTTGTTCGTTGATGTGACATTAGAAATCTACCAATACAGTGGTTGTTCGTTAATGTGACATTAGAAATCTACCGATGCGGTGGTTGTTCATTGATGTAACATTATTCTGACCTATTTGGTGATTTTCCTTTCATGTTAGTTATGTTCGGCGCAAACTGTTGTTTCTCCTTCATGCAACAGTAGTATTTAAAATGTTTATTTTAAACGTCTCAAATAGTAAGATAGAAAATAACCAGTAACAAGTCCACTGTTCCGTTTTTTAATGTTGTCTTTTAGCACAGTAAAGGCACCAAACTCAAACGTATTTTACTCAGATTTGAACATAAGAATAATTCACAATAGAAGACAGAAAACTCATCTTGTGTACGGTTTTGTTCGGAAACTTTGAATTCATCAATCAAAGACAGGATTCGCGTGTGTAAGGATTCTAACGAACCGGGAGTATGTCCAGAATTTCATTTCTTACGGAAGCAAACCAGTGTTATCAGAGAGTGTTTTAATATCTAGGGTCTACTATACGACAGTGATCTTTATGTCGACAGTTTAACCTAAACAGTCGACCTAAAGACATATAAAGCTGACATAATTTATTTCTTCCTTACAATTAACAAGACAATAAAAAACAAGATTGGTATCTATATCTATATAAGAGATTTCTAGACCTAAGATAGCTCTGCTTTCATGCCTTCACTTTGGACCACTTTTTATATCATAAACAATTGGTATTTCGTGAACTTCTTTGAAGATATTTTTACCCGATCATGGGGAGGTTAGATTTGAACAAGATTATGGGGCTGGTGTGATTGAAAAAAAATATATTTCGAATTGCAATAAGAAACAATAATATTGAAATTTGAAAGGATGTTGTATTCGCTCTGCAAATATACCTATAGAAAATAAAGTGCCCTTCGGTTTAAAAAATGGCAGGCACTGATGCGACATTTTTAGATGTATGCCACTGTCCCCCGGGTGGATGCTATTTGTTATTATAATAGTTATTACTGTGTTACACTGATAGAGATATGTTTTCGGATGTTACATCTAACCACGCTGCTTTATGCGTTGATTTTAATTCTAACACGTCGTTTTATTTTCCGATGCATGTAACTGCATCCTAGCAAGACAACACCGAATTCAGGACTCTAATGCATTCTCACTTACTCGCACTGTTGACTGTTAACGCGCATAACTCCGCCGTCACAGGGCGGATTCGGATGCAATAACTAAACAAGATTCGACGAAAACGACCGCCAAAATACATTAAAGTCATTGGTTGGTTTCATAAATGGGCAACAAGTTAGGAGCTATAAACGCCAATATTTAAGTAGTTCTATAGGTTTGTTTTACAAAATAACCTCTCTGGTAAGCGATGAATACAAATGAACAATAACTATAATTTAGTGAATAGGTGGCGATAATCCAAAAATCAGTATCATTAATTATTTGACGCAAATTTATCTACAAAATTTAATCGGTGGTCCTTGGGCTATATTTTAAAACAATCGTACGAAACATTATGATAAAAAATACTAAAATTAGAAGAGAAACAAGGATTCTTACATAGGGCATATTTTCAATAGTGACTCAAGTACACTAACCGTCGTTTCCAAGTCCACGTGCAGCCACAATCATCAGGCTTCTGAAAAGGGACAAATAATCAAATGTGCTAGACAGACAAATAAACCGTGTTAAATCGAAACTTTTCTCCTTATTTACGATTGATGGTATGTAGAATCTTGACGAGATTATTTGCAACTGCTTGGACAGTAATTGACAATTAAAACGTGCTTTATCAAACTATCTCGTGTTAACGTCAGAACCTGGCATGCGAATGACCACCAATCACATTTAGATGAAGTGGAACGCCACCAAATGACTTATGTAAACTCTTGAATGCATATAATTTGGGAAACACAACTCACAGTTTGAGAGGTACGCCGATCACGTGGATCAGCAAAATAAATGTGGTCTTTCCATAAGAAGCAAACAAAGGTAAGAATCTAAAAAACGAGTAAACATTCCTTCAACGGGTCTAACAAAATTTAAACATATGTTAAAGCCTATGTGTGAATACCCAATCATAAGATAATCAAGGATGATTCCCATTAAGTCACCTATACCGTTGCGTCATTTATTGCATACAAGACAATTCCAGTATGTATATATCATTAAAGACATGGAAAATTGTCAGTTTTACCATATAGTGTATGTGTTCGTGCAATTTTGTCCATGTTTGCTGCAAAAATGTCATAGAAAATACTGAACTATAAGTGATTCTTGTAAAAAAAAAGGCTAGTGGTAAACAGCATTGCAAATTTATCGCATTCCATGTTAAGAAAGTCATACTGACCACTGATCTGCATTTACCGACTGTTTCGTCAATGATATAGCGTTTTAACTTCAATATTCAGCAAAGTGTTGTATTTTTGTTCCGTTTGGTAATTGCCGTTTCTCTTTGGTGGTTTCATACTGTTTTCATGAAGTATTAACTGGTATTAATTATTTGTACCTTTTTCATGTATGGGGAACCGGTTACAAATACGTGTTTAATTAAATGAATTTAATAAAAATCTTTCTTAGGATTTCAATCATGGTTCTATTTTCCCCCATTAACCGTTTTTGATCAACCTACCGGCACCTTGAAAATGCATATAATGTGGTGCCGGTCCGCCGACTTGCATTTCCTATGATGCTGCTACGCTCGCTGACGCTTGATAAACTACCATAATTATTCAGGATTGTAATTGTTTACTTAGTTTAAGCATGCGCTTCTACTTAACCCATTTAACTTATACTGCCACCATTGAATAACTACATGGTCACGGGGGGTTGAGGAATTTTAACAAGCCCATATAAAGTTCAAACGTGTTTTTCTTGTTTCATTATTTAAGAAATGTCAATAACGTTTGTCATCGTAAAACAACCCAGTACAAGGTTCTGGGTATCCGTGAAAATTCCTTACATCTGCAAACAATAACACACTGCGAATAAATACTTACTCAATCGTTGCATTTCCTTTTCTGTGTAAAACTTCAAAGTGTGCTTAAATAAAATTGTTTACTATATTTTCTGTACAAGTTTGCGTAACCTCCCTCTAACGAAAGAGTACAAATAAATTCAGACTCACTCACGGATTAAGAATTAGTTCTTTACGTACTCAAGAGCAGAGTACGGCATTGACTCGCGATCGACTAACGACACATAAAGAGTCATCGACAAAAGCTGATCGATCGAAGAATATGCGATCCATCGCCTATGACTGAATCGACTATTGCTAGATTGGTCTAAAAATAGGAACACTGAGTGACACAGTACGGCGACTAGAGTCTTCTGCCGATGACGAAATCTACATCGCATTTTATCATCAATCAAACGACTTTTAGAAGACACCATCAAATTGAAATACTGCACTATCTTTTAAAAGGTTTCTTTCAAAGTTTAACAACAAAAGGTTTCTTCCCTTAGAAAGAAATTATCCACGAAGACTGTGTGTGCTTGAACACATTCACCAGGTTTGTGAGTGCAGACGTGAACAAAATGTGTTCTCATTTAGCGGTAATATAATCCCGATGCAATGTAAAAAAGAAGCATTGTACATTTCTCTTAGAAACGCATTCTAATGACTCTAAAAATGGCACATAATTCAAAATGCCATCTCATTTTGAACAATATATAAAATTCTCAGTTTGACCTCTATGTCGTCATGGCCAATTTTGTGCAGTACATTTAGCCTTGTAGCTAAGGAGTTTTGAGAAGCAACCATGCTGAGTTCAGTGAGCAATTTGCAGTTTAACTTAACTTGCACTATATGTTTATATGTGATATACACAACAGTTCGGTCACGAACTACATTCCCATTATAATGTTCCTTCATAGATGATAATGTTTAAAATGTATTGTTATTATTTATATTATAAATACAAATTATTTCTTGATTGCACTGAATTATAGTTTAACATAGACATGCAAGACCAGGATGTGTTTTGCTTTTATCTATGCCGGACAATTCATTTACGCGTATTCTCAAATAATTTTACCAACCCCCTACCACGTGTGCTATGACCTCGCTATGAGTAGTGGTTGAGACAGATGAATATACATAAAAGAGACGTGACCTATCGTCATAGTCCTAATATCATATACCCTCTTTGATTAAGTCCTTGTTTTAACGCATTGTTCGTGGTTTTAACCAACAAAAAGGCTTTTTGAGTATATTTCCCTGAATACTATTTCCAGAAATAAAGTCATAACTCAATCACATTAATGATTAGGTGCATTGCACAAAACAGCAAGTGATTTCTTTCGGTACAGTTTCAAAGGAGGCACGTTCTAAAAAACTGTTATTGATGTGTTAGTAGATACCGATTTTTTTCTAAACATCGTTGAATAAAAGGTAGCGCTCAACACACGACAATACCATGATATGGATATTTCGATATGGCGACCTATATTTTTACTATTGGATATGGAAAAATAAGTATAGAATGCATATAACAAAAGGGTGATACTATAATAGGAAGTTTTTTCCGACGTCCTGATTCATTTCAAGTTCGATGTTAAAACAAGTATGCATTGAAACCGTTGGTTGACAAACATGCATCCGTCTCGACAAGGTCGTCAAAAAACGCCCATTGTCAAATTCATGTAATTATAGGTCTCCTTGATTTATTCAATGTTTTAACGCGATGTTTATAGAATCCAACAAAACTGAACTTTACATTGTCCTAAAATTGGCGTTATAAATAAATCTGAAAACTTATTTAGTGCATTTACTTTATTTATATAATATAACCACATATCAGCAAGTTCTGTACTGTATTACTGAATAATTTCTAAGTTGGTCATAATTTCCACACATTTCAAATGTAGTATCACCGTGCTCATGCAAATACTTTCAGTGCAAATTATCGTGTGTTTTTTTTAACTTGAGCGCCTTGTTAAGGAAGATTATAATATACTAATATATCGTTTTGAGATGATTAAACCATACTTATCGTTGACATCTAAACATCTGATTTATTTAAGAAAATTAGATTAGACATCAATTTGGCTATTGGCACAAACTCGAGCGCTAGATCAGAGATCTAAATATAACAGCCAGACCCACGGCGTTAATAGGCGCTCATTACACGTGATGTGATCAGGATATTGTTAAGGCTTACGTGACAGAGTCATATTTAACTACTCAATAACAGAATACGAGCCATCAGTGCCAAAAAAAATTAAAAAAATAGAGGATTGTTATCAGACTTCAAAAGAAATGACTCAGATTGGCATGCTGCAGTCCAGATTGTTAAAAACTTTATAAAGCAACTGCCAAATAAAAAGTACAGGCGGTTGGTAGACTAAGCATTGATTATATGCATATGTAGTTAGATCTTACTTTCCTATGCAATAAACGTTGGTATCAAATGTTGTCAAACCATGTACATGGCATGATTATATTTCCAAATGATTCAGCGATTTGTATGGTGTACATTGTATGTATAAACGTTTCTGCACAGTGCGTTAATTTTACAGTGTCAATTAGCTATATCGCCTATAACTTCCCTATGAACTAATCTGCACATATGCCAAACAGCAGCATTGTTCGGATGGTACAGGTATAAAGAGGACTTGTAGAACTGCCACGCGACATCATATATCCCGAGTTTCTCAAGACAATGTCCAAGCAAATTAATCGCAACATCAACATGGCAAGCATACTTTTGAACTGAGTTATGAACATACTCCAATAATTTATTTAAACTATCCTCCATTTGATCAGAACAACCAAGAGCATGGTAAGTAAGGAACTGTAAGTAATACATAAATGGTAAAGGATCTATAACTGCTAGATCCATCCATATATCCTGGTATAAATGTCTGTCCTGCTTATCATCTATTGTCATTGTGCGAAACATGTCATATATCAAAAATCCCGGCACACAGTGCAGTTCATGGCGACTGAAGACAACACTTGTAACAAAAATGGAATGGAAGATGTTCTCATTGGAAAGCATCACTACTTGACTGTGAAGATCCTTCACAGGAGATATATATTCCCGCCGTAGGACGAGGCTCATTTGCCAGACCGGCATCTTCCCGAGTATCAGTTCACATGCAAATAAGCATTCGGCTGCGGCCTCGAACTGACCACTACAATAAAGCATCGAAGCATATTTCAGTCTGGATGGTATCGAACTTCGAGTGTTGCTAAAGCTATACAATGTTGTTATTTGTTTTGAAATGTGTCTATCAAGTTTGATGCACCTCGATGCTCGCATACTTGCACCAGTGCATGTTATCATTGGATGAATTACTTTGGCCGCTTCTATATGCCGATCATCTCCGACCTCTAACCATTTCTGCAATAAGCATGTATAACGCCTTACCGCTTGAATTGCATCAATATATGTCATTTGATCCAGATCTTGCAATGTTTGAAGGAAGATTTCGAAGTATTCACTGCTGTATGCGTGAGCCATTCGTATCGCAATTTCGCAATCGCAATTGTTGTGCACCGACGATGGCAACGAACACTGAAATGCCTTGATTCTGTTAAGAAGATGTTCACCAATATTTTCAATTTTAATTTCAAATACACATTGTATGTTGCTCGAAATAAGCTCCGACAGTTTTTTAACCAGCCGTGGTATTTCGTGTTTGTGAATCTTTCCCGTGAACAAGTTCACATTTTCTGTTGTAAAATGCGGACAAAACCTGAGCTGGGACCATCTCAAAAGTGTATTTAGACAGTAGGTGACGCACTGTATGATATTGTCGTCCCTCCAAATATCCTGTGGGTAATTCTCCACTGTATACATCATTGTAGTCTTCATATGGAAAGTGCTCAGTCTATCTCCAAATAGCGGCTTCAGAAATGTTATCCGTATTAATTTCAATAGAATGTAAACCTTTAACTGTTGAATACTCCAGTCGAAAACAAATAGACGCTCCATCCGTGACGTTGAGTATCTCCACTCAAGAAGTGATCCCACACTTTCGGTTACCATGTTATCATCAGTCATCGGGCCAACTATTTTAACTTTCTGTGGTTCCTTTGGGGAATCGCTGTAGCACTGCGGAACAACAAATGTTCCACAAGCTCTTGCTTCATCAAGAAGAGATTGATCAGGCCAATGACCAGGTCGAGGTCTTGAAAACACAAATTTGCACTCATCCGGCAATACCGGACAGTTGAAGGCATTTACTACATAGTCCATGTTATCGTCCCATGACACAGAGGGTCCATGTTTCCTCAATGTTTCACCAGGTAGGCAGAGTGTTTGCATAGAAACAGTGCTGATCGTGTTCATGAGAAATACCAAGTCCCGATCGTCTTTAAAGGTATGATTTTGAATATTCCTGGTTTCAGGGGTAGGACCTTCACTTTTCAAGCAAAGCAGATTGCAATGTTGTGGAGGAGTTGTTGAGCTTTGAAGGGCAAGATAATTTTCGACTTCATCTTTCCAGGTTGACATTTTAAGAATAACCTGTTTACTAGTATTTTCAAAGCAATAGAGACTGTCAATATCTGAACCCATATGAAGAGTTGTTGTCGCTTCACTTTGACTTCCGAAGTGGTATTTCTTGTACCTAATAGAATCAAGCAATCTGTCAACATTGTTTACATGTTGAAGGGAAAATTTAACTGTGTTCATGGCTTCTTTCATAAGCCACGTCCTTCTCCGTTTTTGAATTGAAATGGTGGTCAACCCGATGTCATCAAGAACTCTTGAAAGCATGAGTTGACAACTACGGTTGAAATCCATTACTTCCATCCTCCTTTACAGAGTATCTTATATTGAACAATTAGATATTTGTTAAACCTCGTTTAAGTGAATGCCGTGATATAACGTTAAATTTATGAAATAGCTATATATCTTAATATTTATTAAGACATACATTGTACACTATTTTAACTATCCACAAACATCCAATCACGTAAATAGCACAGTTTAATGTATTCATGCATTTTGCGTAATAATTTCTTCAAGAGGAATGAATCAAGTTTGTTATACTATGTGTTCCTGATCAATAAATGTTTTAGCTTAAGGCAATCAAATGTTTGAATTGCTTTGGTCTTTGTCCAAAACGCGTCATATTTCATTTAGCAAGTAATCAATACAGACCATCAAAAAGTTTTAAGGATCGAAATAATTGTAGATATTTACTTTGTCATGATCGTAGTTTGTTTAAGTTATATATTGATCCGTATGGTTTTGCATTTTATTTATGTTTTATAAATTACGAATGTGGCTTTAATTAATCGTGGTTTAAGCGGCGTTAACAAAAACCATCTTGGAACCATGCTATTATCTATTATCGAGTCGGAATGGTATCCTTTAAATATTTCAGATACTGAACTGCGCGAAAAAAAAAAAATTGAAATTCATAGACAAACGACGCCGATGTTTGAAATACCACTGGTAAAACTGCTGTCAGAAAAGCATGCAATCGTTATAATTATTTCTTTTATTGTACGTCTCCTTTGATTATGTCAAATTTTAAACGCACCGCTTTTAGTTTAAAACAAAGAAGCTGCACTTTTTTTCACGAAATTTCACAAATTTTCACGTCGGAAAACGACGTCATATGTCATTCGCACCAATGATCTTATGCATTTTCCTGAATATTAACACGAATCAGCTACTGATCATAATACATTGAAAACATTCGAAATTTTTTCTTAAGAAAATATTGTACGTTCCTGAAAAAAGAAGTTTCTGAACAGTAAGTTCAATATTGTAAAACAACTTACATAACAGTCTGTAAAAGTACTCAACCCATTCTACTACGAGTTTGGAAAACGACAGTAGCGTGATATGAGCTTTTCTCTGTTTGAAATGGAAAAGGAAATTGATAAGCACATAAAGATATATATTTAGCCAATAAATTGTGTGTGCAAATAAATGCCTTACATGCTCTGTATGTATGCTGTGTATATATTTGCTCTGTTCATAGCATTTGTTTCCCAAAATGTTATAGTGGCTGAATATCGCACATCTGCATCTACTTCAAAAGTGAATCATTTCGCTCCAATAACATCAGACTAACCATGTGTCCCCAAATTTTGTGCAAGGGGAGACGTATTGGTTAAGCGCGGATGTCTGTCCGACCGTCTGTAAACATACGAGGATTTCTGCATGAATTTGCTGAAACCATATTTTCTATCATTGCTGATACGAAATTTCCGTAATAAAATATTTACTCCTTTGGATATAATATTGTCTAATTGAGACGGAAAGAAGTCACAAAATATTCACGCCGGACATTTGTTGTGCCTTGTGTCACGTCCGACCATAAAGAAATCGTGCTCGTTTGGCCGAGCTGTAGTATAAAATGTTCGGACACATTTTGGTCAGGGTGCAAGATTTAAAGAACCGCTCAACTGTTCGTCACGGGGTTCGAGATACCAGAATACGGAAATTGTATTTGTATTTTTTTAATATTATAAATATTAAGTACTAATCTTTAATTTAATAACAGAGGACAACATTTATTAACAATAAATAGGTGTTAAACGTATACGGACTTGGTGAGTTATTACATTTATAAAGAATAAATGGAAGGACTTCTATAAAACTGCGATCACGACTGTAAAAGACTGGGTTATATTTTTATGTAGAAATAGAAAGAAGAAGGCCACACGTCATACGTTAGCGTACGCTCCGAATCTCCTCAAGCCTTTAAAGGATTTCCATGAAACTTTGGGTAAATGCGTATCACATGTTGACGTTGTGCAGAACTCACATCCCAGATGTGCCTGTTCAATGTCAATGTCATAATTCTGGATCAAATGTGTGAACCATTTGTTTTGTGTTCGTTCCGTTACTTCGACCCATCAATCAAAGGACTCAATAAATGCTATTCTGCTTGTATGGGTTTGATATGAAAAAGATAATTGACAGGCATATGATATATATAAATAATTCAGCCACTATAACATCGCGTTCCACATTTCTCCCTGTTAAATTCAGAGAACTCCTTAAAAAGCCCAAGAACATCGCGAACGACGTTCGTCCTTGCTAAATTTAAAGTACTCCTTTAAAAGACCCAGAACATCGCGAACGACGTTCGTCCCTGTTGAATTCAGAGTACTCCTTAACAAGACCCAGAACATCGCGAATGACGTTCGTCCTTGTTAATTTTATAGTACTCCTTTAAAAGCCTCAGAACATCGCGAACGACGTTCGTTCCTGTTAAATTCAGAGTACTCCTTTAAAAGCCCAAGAACATCGCGAACGACGTTCGTCCCTGTTAAATTCAGAGTACTCCTTTAAAGTCCCAGAACATCGCGTACCACCTTTCTCCCTGTTTAATTCAGAGTACTCCTTAAAAAGCACAAGAACATCGCGTGCCACGTTCGTCCTAGTTAAATTCAGAGTACTCCTTTAAAAGCCCAAGAACATCGCGAACGACGTTCGTCCCTGTTAAATTGAGAGTACTCCTTTAAAAGTCCCAGAACATCGCGTACCACGTTTCTCCCTGTTAAATTCAGAGAACTCATTAAAAAGCCCCAGAACATCGCGAACGACATTCGTCCTCGCTAAATTTAGAGTACTCCTTTAAAAGACCCAGAACATCGCGAACGACGTTCGTCCCTGTTGAATTCAGAGTACTCCTTAACAAGACCCAGAACATCGCGAATGACGTTCGTCCTTGTTAAATTTATAGTACTCCTTTAAAAGCCTCAGAACATCGCGAACGACGTTCGTTCCTGTTAAATTCAGAGTACTCCTTTAAAAGCCCAAGAACATCGCGAACGACGCTCGTCCCTGTTAAATTCAGAGTACTCCTTTAAAGTCCCAGAACATCGCGTACCACCTTTCTCCCTGTTTAATTCAGAGTACTCCTTAAAAAGCACAAGAACATCGCGTGCCACGTTCGTCCTAGTTAAATTCAGAGTACTCCTTTAAAAGCCCCAGAACATCGCGTACCACGTTTCTCCCTGTTAAATTGAGAGTACTCCTTTAAAAGTCCCAGAACATCGCGTACCACGTTTCTCCCTGTTAAATTCAGAGTACTCCTGAAAAAGCCCCGGAACATCGCGTTCCACGTTCGTCCTAGTTAAGTTCAGAGTACTCCTTTTAGGTCCCAGAACATCGCGTACCACGTTTCTCCCTGTTAAATTCAGAGTACCCCTTTAAAGCCCCAGAACAGCGCGTACCACGTTTCTCCCTGTTAAATTCAGAGTACTCCTTTAGAGCCCCTGAACATCGTTTACCACGTTCGTCCCTGTTAAATTCAGAGTACTCCTGAAAAAGCCCCGGAACATCGCGTACCACGTTCGTCCTAGTTAAGTTCAGAGTACTCATTTTAGGTCCCAGAACATCGCGTACCACGTTTCTCCCTGTTAAATTCAGAGTACTCCTTTAAAGCCCCAGAACAGCGCGTACCACGTTTCTCCCTGTTAAATTCAGAGTACTCCTTTAGAGCCCCTGAACATCGTTTACCACGTTCGTCCCTGTTAAATTCAGAGTACTTCTTTAAAGCCCCTGAATATCGCGTACCACGTTACTCCCTTTTAAATTCAGAGTACTCCTTTAAAGCCCCTGAATATCGCGTACCACGTTACTCCCTTTTAAACTCAGAGTACTCCTTTAAAGTCCCTGAATATCGAGTACCATGTTTGTCCGTATTAAATTCAGAGTACTCATTAAAAAGCCCCTGAACATCGCATACCACGTTCCTCCCTTTTAAATTCAGAGTACTCATGAAAAAGCCCCTGAACATCGCATACCACGTTCCTCCCTTTTAAATTCAGAGTACTCATTAAAAAGCCCCTGAACATCGCATACCACGTTCCTCCCTTTTAAATTCAGAGTACTCATTAAAAAGCCCCTGAACATCGCATACCACGTTCCTCCCTTTTAAATTCAGAGTTCTCCTTAAAAAGCCCCTGAATATCGCGTACCACGTTACTCCCTTTCAAATTCAGAGTTCTCCTTAAAAAGCCCCTAAATATCGCGTACCACGTTACTCCCTTTCAAATTCAGAGTACTCCTTATAAAGCACCTGAACATCGCGTACTATAAATTGGGAGTGACACTCAGCGACAGTCTTTTGAGAATGGAAATATAAGAACAGGGGTGAGACAGTCCAACAAAAGCGTGTCAGTACGAATCTTTTCCCATTATTTTCGAGTGATGGTATGTAAAATCTGGACGAAATTATTTGCAACTCCTTGGACAGTCACTGACAATTTATATGTGTTTTTGTCTGGGCTGCCAAGCGAATAACCACCAATCACGTTTAAATGGAATTGAACGACAATTGATTGTCTGGGTTTATGTTATTTAGAATGGACAGGCACGTCAATCACATCAGCAATAAAGGGAATGCGCTCTTTCCTTAGTAATTATAAATTGTTATTTTTATTACAGTTCTTTGAAACTAAGTATCGAAATTTAGATCCTTTGTGACATAACGTATTTATTTAGGTATGTCTGTTAGAAATACGATGTTGAAACTTGAAGGAAGAAATTGCAGAAATTGAAATCTTATAAATGTGACGAGTATATAATCTCAATCGATTGTAATTTTGAGACAATTCCATGTTGAAATTCACCTCTACAACATTAAAATAAAGTCCAGTATACGTTCAACTTACGAAGAATGGACGCTGCAGCGTACGTTATTCCTTTCACTTTGAAACAAAGACAGATATCATTCCTTTCAACATCTCTTGCTTTAAAAGCATTTTGAAAGGTTTTTGTCCTGACATTAAAATATACTTTATGTCTTTTTCAATAGTTTCTGCATAAACCAGACAGTCTGTTTAAAAGTTGAAGTTGTTGTCAAACCTTAGCCGTAATTTTTGAATAGAAGAAGAAGAAGAAGATTTTATTAACTATAAGCTTACAGCCCATCATAAACATGTACAGTATATAAACATTTCCGATAGAACAACTTTCAAAATCAATCATAATGTATAAACAAAGTAAAGTTATATCACATTTGCTTAAAATACTGAAAAATAGTTAGTGGAGAAAAGTGTCTAATGTCTAAACTGACGTATTTCAAAGCCCTTATAGACAAAACAACATAATTTTCTAATAGTAGTTTCATTTTCGCTCGAAATCAGTTCGATAAATTTAGGAATATTTGGATTGCGCCAATAATATCGCTTCATGTATAAGATTCTTAATTCATGATATAAAGGACATTCTAAGAGAAAATGGAATTCATCTTCAAGTGTATTACAAAGTTGGCATTTTCGTTCATTTCTTGGAATTATTTGGTCTCTGATTTACGCTTGAGCAAACTTCTTCCATGTAGTTTTTCCTACATAGTTTATAGATTGTCTGAACAACAGCTGGTTGTCACCGCGACTTTCACTAATTGTAGATATAGTAGCACAAGCCTTGTCTCCAAGGGAGATGATTTTTGTATCACCATATTCGTCCATGCACAGGATACATGTTGAGTTTGATGTCATATCTGTATAAAGACAAAACACTATTCCTTATCTTACGTTAACTATTTGCTATTATACTATAACAATTAACTGCGCATGTGAACATATGCCAATTAAACTTGACCGCAGCGTTGGACAACTGCGCATGTGAACAGAAGCTAATGAAACATGACCACACTGTTTGGCAACTGCGCATGTGAACAGAAGCTAATGAAACATGGCCGCAGCGTTAGATAACTGTGCATGTGAAAAGATGCCACTGCAACATGACCGCAGCGTTGGAAACTGCGCATGTGAACAGAAGCTAATGAAACATGGCCGCAGCGTTGGACAACTGTGCATGTGAAAAGAAGCCACTGGAACATGGCCGATGCGTCGGACAACTGCTCATGTGAACAGAAGCTAATGAAACATGACCGCAGTGTTGGACAACTGCGCATGTGAACAGAAGCTTCTGAAACATGACCGCAGCGTTGGACAACCGTTCATGTCAACAAAAGCTAATGAAACATGACCGCAGCGTTGGACAACTGCGCATGTCAACAGAAGCTAATGAAGCATGACAGTAGCATTGGACAATTACGCATGTCAACAGAAGCCAATGAAACATGGCCGATGCGTTGGACAACTGCGCAGGTGAACAAAAACTTCTGAAACATCACTGCAATTTTGGAAAACTGTGCATGTGAACAGAAGCATATAAAACTTGACCGCAGCGTTGGACAACTGCGCATGTGAACCGAATCTAATGAAACATGGCCGAAGCGTTGGACAACTGTGCATGTGAAAAGAAGCCACTGAAACATGGCCGATGCGTCGGACAACTGCGCAAGTGAACAGAAGCTAATGAAACATGACCGATGTGTTGGACAACTGCGCATGTGAACAAAAGTTAATGAAACATGACCGCAGCGTTGGACAATTGCGCATGTGAACAAAAGTTAATGAAACATGACCGCAGCGTTGGACAACTGCGCATGTTCACAGAAGCCAATGAAACATGACCGCAGCGTTGGACAACTGCGCATGTGAACAAAAGCTTCTGAAACATGACCGCAGCGTTGGACAACTGCGCATGTGAACAGAAGCTAATGAAACATGACCGCAGCGTTGGACAACTGCGCATGTGAACAGAAGCCAATGAAACATGACCGCAGCGTTGGACAACTGCGCATGTGAACAGAAGCCAATGAAACATAGCCGAAGCGTTGGACAACTGTGCATGTGAAAAGAAGCCACTAAACATGGCCGATGCGTTGGACAACTGCGCATGTGAACAGAAACTAATGAAACATGACAGCAGTGTTGGACAACTGCGCATGAGAACAGAAGCCGATGAAACATGACCGCAGCGTTGGACAACTGCGCCGCAAGTGAACAGAAACCATTGAAACATGACCGCAGCTTTGGACAACTGCGCATATCAACATAAGCTAATGAAACATGACCGCAGCGTCGGACAACTGCGCATGTTAACATAATCCAATGAAACATGACCGCAGTATTGGACAACTGCGCAAGTGAACAGAAATTTCTGAAACATGACCGCAGCGTTTGACAACTGCGCATGTGAACAACAATTTCTGAAACATGACCGCAGCGTTGGACAACTGCGCATGTGAACAGGAGCTAATGAAACATGACCGCAGCGTTGGACAACTGCGCATGTGAACAGAAGCTAATGAAACATGACCGCAGCGTTGGACAACTGCGCATGTGAACAGAAATTTCTGAAACATGACCGCAGCGTTGGACAACTGCGCATGTGAACAGGAGCCAATGAAACATGACCGCAGCGTTGGACAACTGCGCATGTGAACAGAAATTTCTGAAACATGACCGCAGCGTTGGACAGCTGCGCATGTACACATGAGCCAATGAAACATGACCGCAGCGTTGGTATTCACCAATCGATACTTTGTTGCGTGGTAAAAAGTGGTAAAATTATATGTGTGTTTTATTTTATATCCCTGAAAATTATAAATTAACACATGAGCGCTTTCTATCTTCTTCTTGTTTTTATAAAAAGCGACAACATAGATTATTGATTCGAATGCAAATCACGACAATGAATGATGTTATTTTTTCAAACAGCTCACAACATTACGGTCTCACATAAGTTACAAGAAAGGTATGATAATCAAGTCAATGCGTTCTTTTGTGGGGATATGCCGTTAGTTACAAAACAAATATAGTGGACATAATTCAGTTAGTTCAGTTCTGGTATGTCTTATTTGGGACCAAAATGAATTAATAATGTACAAAAACATTCATATTTTAACGTTAATGTATTGATTGTAATGTAGTGGATTTTGCATTTTTTTCTTATTAACAGCGATATTTTTACATCTACATCCTGCGCATAACTAATTCCGTGGTCTATGCCAGGAGGATCCATAACCTTTTATATTTGAATGGTGCTTAGTAGTTTTTGGATTTATAAAAAAAAAACATTCATACAATTATGTGTGCGGGTTCCGAAAAACGTATTTTGAATTGCGAATATTACAACGTAACGCGTATGTCGCCTGCTGATATCGGGCCGTAGTTTGATATGGTAAGTTAACTTTACAGAATACATTATTTTGCTCTTATCGTTACGCGTCATGTTAGATGATAGTTGATCAATCTAAAAGCCTGTAGTGTGGTGAGATCTGCCTATTGTATATAGTATATTTGAATATTGTAAATTGTATATAAAACTGTTTATCTTTAAGTGACACTTTTATTCAATATCAATGCATACACATGTATAACAAACATATATTTTGAATGATAAACCTTTTACTACTTACTGACTAATGCATTTATGGAAAATATTAATACATGTAACTGATATCAAGATTGTAACCGTGTAGTTAATAGTTGAAAACGCAAAAATATTAAATGATTGGTGAATGTTCGAATATTTACTGTGATCTACTATAATCTCAAAAGGTAGAAGTACTATGCAATTTTCGTTCAAATTAACTAGGTATCCTTCATTAGAACCATTGTTTTCGACATTTATTCATCCGTTTTGGAATAATAAAACAATAGTATTAATTGAGGTAAATCTGGAGAAAAAGAGTGCATCTTTAAAGTGAATTGTTTAATGATATTAGTGTAATATCTAATTTTCAGTAGACGGAGCCTGCAATATTTATTACTTAACGAAGTGACTTCATGAATTCCCTCAACAGATACTCGGTACGATGTAAATATATATATAGATGAATCCGTATTGTATTCACGTATATAAGGATTTTTTTTCCACATCGTGAATGATCAATCTGCCACAACACTTCTTCAGACGGAATTGAGATTTTTTGGTCAGGAAATTTCTTGTCCGTCTAGGGTCAAGACAATGGAAAAAAGTAAACAATGCAATCTAACGTAATTTGCGCTAAAGTACACTTTTCTAGACAAATAAATTAGTTTTGTACAAATTTCCAAAACAGCGCAATATTACCGTCAATGTTTCATTTTCTTAAAAGCTTTTTAGACCTAAGTGAACTCTGCTTCCACGCTTCCTTTTCATCCGACTTTGAAAACACCTCCATTTTCTATCGGATGATTTTAAGAAATGAGTGGACGACAATCGATCGTATAATCGGAAGTTCCAAGACAGGGATAATAGTTCGCACTGGGCATTAGAAAAACTATATGTTTACACCTTTGGTTTGCCACTCGTGAACATGTTTCTTATGGCACTCGTGAAATAAAATGCGATCTTACACCGAAATCTACAAATATCCTCTACTTATTTATATAATGATATCAATTATATGTACATACAAATCAGCATCTCATATTGATACTGGCATGGGTTTGACTGGAAAAACTGATTGAATTCAGGATCATTATTGTTCAAATTGTGAATTGTGGTTGTTTTAATGTTGAATTCACCATTTATATCTGCTTCGTTAATTCCGGTAAATAAATGCTTTTAGAATTAAGGGCACTATTCCCATCTTTCATATGTCTGTCCCTGTTGCTGGTAGTAACTATCATGTAAATAGAACTTTAAAAATGCATTAATGTATGTAATCGTAAAAGGCGTCGTAATGTAACAAGTTCACACAAGCCGACTTTTAACACCAAGGTATTATATGTGTTATTTTATTGTCTATAACATGCTACTGAATGCAATTAATGAATGCAATGTAGATGCAATCGTTCTGAAAATCAAAATGAAGAAATAGTTTAGGTGCGAGTAGATTCGCTGTAATTTGCACGTTTTGGGGTTATAACCGCCGACCCCACCCCCTTGCATTCCAAAAACTACTTCATTTTCTACACGATTCTTATGCTTCAGATAATAGGGCTAAGCCGGTCATCGTGTACTGCCAAAATACGATTGTCTAGGTTTATACAAGTTAGAAGCACAGGCGCTTCAATCGCAAGACATCATCTTTCCTTTAGGAGCAAACAGTTTACTAAATATTACAAAAAATCTAGATGTGAATTTACAACAATTACAACATAAGTTTGTTATAAATAGGCTTGAAAAAAATAAATGGAAATCATAGACATACGAGTCTTACCATCCATAAATCTAAACCTACATCCTCAGAAGGGTTCTGAGTCAAAATAAGGCTAAGTTGTTAAGCAACCGATCATTTCTTTCTTTTTTTACATTAACTTCTGTTCTTGGTAAGACTGACACTAATAACACTAATATGCGATGAAAATGTTGTACTGCTACTAGCAGAAGCTAATCAGATGAACACGTTGATCAACAGGCGCGTCAATCATGTTACCCGGCGGATGCTTCAGAGTCACGTAATGACTATTAACATCAGTCATTGGGTTGATCTTTACGTTTTAAACAAGAATAGTTTGATATTTATATTATATGTGCCGTTTTCTTATGTGGCATTGTTAATGTTTGGCTCCCCCTTGTGCGACTTGTGCATTCAAAGGCACATAAGTTCTTTTTTTTAAATCGAAAAAGATACCTGTGTGACGGATTGATATGAAGTACAAAGAATAATACAAGAATTAATCCAAAATCGCCCTGATTCCACCCGTAGTAAAGAAATGAGTGTTTTCAGTGTGAAGATATATTTGGTACGTCTTTGGTACATAGTTTTATGTAGTATTTCTAATCGGGAATATAAGTATCTTCCATGGCCGAGAGTGTAAGATAGGTTCATTCCGACCCGAGCGTAGGGTGTTTTGCGGAAACGAGGTTTACCGAGATTCCGCAAAACACCCTGCGCGAGGGTCGGGATGAAACTATCTTACACGAGCGGCTATGGTAGATGCTTTTTCTCCCACCTCAGTTAAACAAAATTAAGTAAAAATGTATTTTTTGCTGGAACTCTTTTGTGCTTAGTGAAAATAATTGCGTATGGATATGCGATAGCACGTGGTTGTCATGGATATGCCCGCAGTGATTCGAGTTATGTTAACAGTCAATTCGATCTTTAAATAGTTCGGAGGAGAGTGACGCATTATTTCTTGAAATGTGCGTGAAAACTGTTTTATAGTGACATTTGAAGCGAGAAATAATTAATTAGCGTTCTAAATATTGCCACAAGACAAGGTTTCCATGATGCTACAGACGACAGTCTTCAACAAAGGAGGTAATTATAATGTGACGACCGTTAAAAAGGAGTTCCATACGAGCATTTTATCTTCGCCCGTGGGCAAGATAAGAATATCTAGCATGGTTAAATTATTGGATCTACTTATCGGAGGTGGGAGAAAAGAACTTCTCATTTCGTGTGGCTTTTAACTTTTCATTATTGTCGCTTTCTTTTGCATACTTTCAACCATATTATCAAATATTCAGTTCGAGAAGTGTATAGCTAATTTGTATTTTTAAGGTCTTAAGAAGCATTACAGCGCGCATGCCTTTAAACAAGTTCTTGGGGTTTTGTTATGTTTGCGTGTGCGTGTGTATGTTTGGTTAATGGGCTCCTCCCTTTACATGTTCAATTGGATTATCAAAGAAACGAATGAAAAAAGAGGCATATTTTGCCTGTATGGCAAACAGTGTCTTATTTAAGTATGATGCTGATGAAATTTCATGTTATATGAATTTGTTTTGTTTTTTCCTTTGCTAGGAATTTGCCACAAAAATCCAAAAATATTATGCTAAACGTTTGAGTCTCGGGAAGGCATCGATGCATCAGATAAAAAATGTCTGACTAAATGAATTGTATTGGTTCAATATTCAAATTCTCCGAATATCATATTGAAAGACAGTGCCTTCCTTTTGTTTGTTACATATGGGCATACGTTGATCTAGTTATATAGAATGGTGCGGCTCTTAACCGGGTTATTACTCGTCTGAGCCTTATCAGGGTAATTTTCTCATGTGATTTCATAATTGAAACCAATTCAAGTTCCTACCCATGAAACGGAAACGAGCATCCATCAACATCAATTGTTCGATAAGCTTAAACTTCAGAAAATACAATCCATATTGCTGTATGATTGAATGCGCCGCTTTTATCATTATCTTCACACATTTCCTGGTATGTCCATAAACAGAACAGAACATCACAGAATGATTATTATATTAAGCATATACCGTGACATATCAATCAAAAATAAAAAGTTAAAGAAGAAATGTACAAATAAAAAACATGATCATGAATAAATACACAATGTTTACAAAAATATACGGTGTATATAGACAGGGATATTAAGTTAAACTGAATATCATTTCAAGTCGTTTTACGAAATATTTGAAAAAGAAAAAAGATAAACTATTTAGATTTGACTTATCTTTTACTCGATAACACGATGGTGTTCATCCTCGATTACACAAAGTACACAATCTATTACTTCTTTCAACTCCTACTTACTATTTCGCCCATGTTCCATTTGAGGACAGTGGGATGAGGGCCTTAATGTTGCTATTTCATGCCTATGCTTCTTATCCTCTACAAAGCAGAAGTAATTCTGAACATCAAAATTTACACATGGGAGTGGAGTAAATTCTGATTGAGCGATTTTTTAAGTAGTTTCAATAAAGTTTCTGACATTAAACGTCACATAGAATATACGTAAACAAATATTCAGTTGTAAAAAACGTTAGTTTTTATTGTGTTATGTCTTTCAAAATAATATTAATAAGGGAATCGTTCAATGTGACCATTCAATGCAGTCATGCTTTTTTCCGCGTCTTTAAGATGAAACAACAGGAAAACCGTATTTTCAGTAAAAGTATAGGAAAACTGATTGATATAATAAACTGGGAAGACCAAAATGAATTCATTAAAGTACCACAGAGATGTGAACAGGTAGAAATAACGTGTCTGCTGTACACAAACAGTCGTTAAGAGTGTAAAGATTACATCAAGGATCTGTTCCACAATCCTATTTCTTTCATAATTAACATGTATGACTTACCTGACAAAGCAAGTATTAATATAGTGAAACTGTAAATGCTTCCAATCTGGTGATGATACACATGAATACGCGTACAATACAAGAGACAATGGAGACTTTAATTTTCTTCCATACGATGACAATGAGAAACACAAGTGGGCACTCTCCAAACAAATCCGGAATTGTGATACGTAAACAGATACATATTCCAGTTAATCAATTCCGTCCAACGGCAAGATGATATTTTTCAATATGTGACAAGTCTTCGTGTTAGTGAAACAATAAACAAATCCCTCATATTAAGAGAATATGAATACTATTGAATACATGAATACTGATCTCCAATCCGGAATCCAACTTAGACGATCTGGTTCGTTTTGTGCTTTCACAAATGCGCGCACGGATGCGGCCTGACAGTGAGAGATGCATATGCACATAGATTACCGGCGTCCACGCATCGAACAAGCGTTTCATTATGTTGGGTAAATTACAGGTCCTACATTAGATCATTCATACTGTTATATATAATGAATTGATATTAAATTATCATTTTTACCCATCCATTCTTTAACGTGCCCGGTATTTAGCACCAATGCACGGTAAGCAACTTTCCTGGGTTTAACCAGAACTCAAAGTTTCCCAGTGCTAACCATGGCTGGGGAGCCACTGGTAACATTATTAGTGTCGATTTTGGTATGGTGCGGTCGGGGATTAAACACGGACAAACAGAACCTCCCACTCAGGAGCAGACGCTATAGCACTTAACTGTCGTGAAAGAATGTGTTCACGGTTTAAGTTGATACTAATAACAGGAGATAGATACAAGCGGTCCAAAAATGTTCGATTCAGTTGAGATATTTCAAAAGGCCAATATCACGCACATTTGCATTTTATATTTCATTTCAAATTTTTCGATAGTGTAATATTATATCTGTCTAATCCTGAATAAAAACTTTTATATTTCAAATAATCTCATTTTAGGTAATATTAAATCAATATTCGGTATACTTTATTTTAAGGACAGCTGTCATGTAACTGTGCCACGTTGTTTTCTAATATAAAGTAGCATGTGAAGACGCACGGGAAGTACTGTCTGGGTCAGGGATTGTTAAGTCTAGCCTATGTATATAACAGTCTTGCTTTAGGATATTGAAGTCGGACACAGCGATGGTACGGTCTGGCTTATGGATAGTACTGTCTGGGTCAGGGATTGTTAAGTCTAGCTTATGTATATAACAGTCTTGCTTTAGGATATTACAGTCGGACACAGCGATGGTACGGTCTGGCTTATGGATAGTACTGTCTGGGTCAGGGATTGTTAAGTCTAGCTTATGTATATAACATTCTTGCTTTAGGATATTACAGTCAAACACAGCGATGGTACGGTCTGGCTTATGGATAGTACTGTCTGGGTACTGGTAAGGTCTGGCTTATGGATAGTACTGTCTGAGTCAGGGATTGTTTAGTCTAGCTTATGTATATAACAGTCTTGCTTTAGGATATTACAGTCGGACATAGCGATGGTAAGATCTGGCTTATGGATAGTACTGTCTGGGTCAGGGATTGTTTAGTCTAGCTTATGTATATAACACTCTGCTTTAGGATATTACAGTCGGACACAGCGATGGTAAGATCTGGCTTATGGATAGTACTGTCTGGGTCAGGGATTGTTTAGTCTAGCTTATGTATATAACACTCTGCTTAAGGATATTACAGTCGGACACAGCGATGGTAAGATCTGGCTTATGGATAGTACTGTCTGGATCAGGGATTGTTAAGTCTAGCTTATGGATAGAATTGTCGAACACAGCGATGGTAAGGTCTAGCTTATGGATAGTACGGTCTGGGTAAGGGATTGTTAAGTCTAACCTAAGGATAGTATTGTCGGACACAGCGATGGTAAGGTCTGGCTCCTGGATTGTACTGTCTGATTCAGGTGTAGTAAAAAGGGCCACACGGGAACAGAAAGTTCTTGCTTATCAGCCGGCGTCGGGCAAGGTAGACGGGAAAACGAATGGAATTGATAAAACATGCATTGTTTTCATTTGAAGTTTGTGTGTTGTTTTGTACATACATGTATATTGTTTTGTTTGTGTTTTAGATGCTGAAAAGATTGCCGGATAAATACTCATTTAAAAAGCAGTGTCAGAAGGAAGTTGTTGAACAATTTGTCTGACGAATGGTCGTTAAAAGTATTTTCGGAAAAATTGTTGCTGAAAAGGTTATTAAAAAATGATATTTGAAAGTCTGTTGGTAGAATGGTTGTTTAAAAGACGATTTATTTAAAAAAAAATATTTTACGGACTAAATTATTTCAATATTACGGTTTATCTGTATAACCAAAACATTTTATCAGTACAATGTTAGTGAAATACAAAGGTACGCCTCTCATTATTTGCAAAGTTTCTCTGCCATAATCTAGCAACAAACCTTCAAGAAAGAAGAAAACAATAGTTTTGACTGTTCGAACAGTGAGTGGGTCATTTGCGTCAGTTGTTCCATCGACTTTTTATACATTTTACTGCGATAAAGCGTCGACTGTATAGTATCAGATGCAGTCCAAAGCTGTTGCGTTTATCGGTATATTAATATGTTTAAGATTACGAGACTTGTATCTTCAAGGCGCGAGGGCTGAGATGAACCTATCAAAAGGTAGTTTAATGTTTTTCATTTTTGAGAATACAGGTACTTTTCTATCGTTGCCCCTTGCCAAGAATCCGTTCATGCTTTTCGGTGAAATGTGAAGTTTTATCAGTGAAATAAAAGCATGAAAATATATATTTGATATTTCCGCTGTTAAATAATGGGTGAAAAATATTAACTTTAAGAACAACTTTTAAAATCAAGCTTGATCAACTTGAAACCAAACACATCATTTTTGAACCAGTAAACGTTTCCAAATACATGTATAATAACTTGCAGTTATAAAAAAAGTTCCATATGTTGGAATAAAGATATTTCTGGAAATAAACATAACTAACCATGATTTGTGAAAAAAGGAATACCGTTTTTCAATCCTTTTCTTAAATATAAAGCTGAATGATTGAATAATGCTTTCCCACTAAATAAAATACAGAAAAAAAACTGCTAAAATATAAATTTGATGTTATATCATCTATAAATTTCCTTTTAGAATGAATGACTTTGTAGAAAACCTTCCGGGAAAATTCTCACAACAATTAACTTATTTTATTTTTTACCCCATCTACGCCTAAGAATATGTCAACAACCTTCACTATGATTTTCAACATGTGTTATTGACACAACGTTGTCTGACATGCCGGGACTTTCAACATCTGTAATTGACGCAAGGTTGTCATACATTAACATCGGTGTTGAAACAAGGTTTTCTGACACCTGCGATTTTCAACATCGGTTGTTGACAAAAAGACAGACCGATACTATGGTATATGTATTATTTAAACTATGAGATATGTTGGTAGAAGAATGGCTGAAATTTGAATGCTCAATCATCCGATTAAATAAGGACAATCATAATTAAAGTCATTTGGAATTACATTTTATAACATGATTACTAGATACATTTTTTGTTAATGCCCCTATCGCTGGCACGTCAATAAAGAAGTTGGACAAAAAAAGTGTGTTGTTATGGCAACGGAAATAATGAGGATACCAGAAGTCAGAACAAATCACTTAAGTTTATAAAACGACAAGGACCATTGTATTGCTAGCATTACTCATTAACGTTAAAAATAAAATGCTTTGATACCTAGATACTAGAAATACCTCTGTATACATTGATTTCTTCAGCTTCATAAATGTTTAAGAAAACATACAGTATTATCAACTTATTGTGCCTAGTCATATGTTTGCCATTATCAATAGCATCCAGTTTTTTCAAACAATACAACGTTAATGTGGTGGGGTTATGAATCACTTTACTTGATGAGCTTTGAAGCACAAATTAAAAAGGAGACATTGATATTTTTATTAAGATTGATATTTATTGTTTGCATTTTAACACAAAATCGGCTCCTCCGAATTTTGGGAAAAAACAAAGCCTGAAACAGCATATGAACAAGAAATGTCTTAAATCTTTACGTCGTTGTCGTCTTCTACAAAGGCCATAACTAAAAAAAACGTTCAATACTTTCAAGTTAAACTTTGGTACACAAGTTGCCAGAAACAGTACGCACAAACATCAAGGCATATCTTTGCCTGTAATCATTTGTTAGTTATGCCCCATTTTCGGCAAAAAAATAACAAACGAGTATTTTTGTTATGTCAGTTAATGCTATAAAACCATCGCACACCTACTTCGTTTGTTTCTAGATCTCTCAAGAAAGGCTGATCGTCCCCATTCGTGCGGCTTATCGTCTTACCAAACGCGTACAAAAATGATCAATTTATGTTCTCATTGTATGTGTCCGTTCCTGTTTTTAATGGTAAATCAGTAATTGGAAGTAGGTATGCAACCTTTCGTTCTTTATCACATCTGAGAGTGTCAAATATCGCTATAACTTGCGTTTGCATCATTAGCAGATGCAGAATACAAAAAGGGAAATAGTAATACTAATTATTTGAAATAACAACATGCTTAAAATATCAAATGGTGCGGTAATACAAAACGAATTAATAGATACATTTTGTACAGGAAGGTTTAAACATATTCTAGCCGTATTGAACACAAATATTGCAAGCTAAAACAAACACAGGACCGATTTCGAGAGTTTTAAATTGACAACGTTTTAACCTCATCGTTTTGAACTTTCAAATCCTTACTGCTCTGGATTTTAATGGAAACACCAGTGATCCGTTGTATTTCTAACAAGATTTTAGGCAGCTGTTTCAGCTGTACCGGTTTATATTTATTTATAGTTATATATGGGGTCTGTTGCTCAAAACCTCCGTTAGGCTTACCAAACCGTTAAACAGCAAAAATGTAACTTTCATTATTGTTGAGTTGCTCAAAAGTCCCGGTAACATTAACAGCTTGATTTAACGGTCGAACCTTCCGTTAAACTTAACTGACATTTAAACCTTAAATTAAATTTTAACGGGAGGTTGAAAGATAAGTAGTTGCAAATGAGAAAAAAACATGTAAAAAAACAAAACACATTATTTATGGCTCTTTATTGGTATGTTTGCTTGTTTGATTACCGGGTCTTTTTGGAGAATAACATTCTCTATTTACAATTGAAACATACAATGAGGTACAATATTGCAACTTATTTTGCTACTTGCCTCTACCGTTTCTGCTTTGCATTCGATATGGATTAGTTGATGACAAACATGGCTTCCACAAATGATCTTTCAACGTGACAAGTGTGGTAGACCAACTCACTTTCCTATTTCCGTAGCTGTAGCTAACCATAACATGAGGAAGCCACATCAGATACTGTT
Source organism: Mya arenaria (assembly GCF_026914265.1). Taxonomy (NCBI): domain Eukaryota; kingdom Metazoa; phylum Mollusca; class Bivalvia; order Myida; family Myidae; genus Mya; species Mya arenaria. Next base: position 27,466,680 of record NC_069136.1, on the reverse strand, counting down.
TTAAATCTAATTGGATTTTTCTTCAAATGTTTATTTCCTTTGAACGCTTGAAAATATAAACAGATAAGTTGGTAAAGTAGAAATGGTTCGGATGGACACTTCGCGCGACTGATATTTCGCCCTTTTAATTACCAACCCCTTTCCCTTCAACTAAAAGGTCTTCTTTGCGTGTTGGGGGCGGGGGCGAACAATAAAACTTCAACATTGCATCAGAAATTCCATTTTTTAACAGAACTGTTAAATAGCAACCTTAATTGCTAAGCGTTTCAAAAATGTGATTGAGAAAATCCCCATTAAAACAGGACTTATTGGTCCCTTGGTTGGTCGAATTACCGAAAAACCGAAACATCCGATGTTTTAACAGTTTCCAGAAGGCTCGCTACAAGTTTTTCAAAAACCCGGATGCATGAGTGAAAATTCGACACTTTTCTACTTTTTTGCCATTAAAAAAAACGAAATAAAATATGTTTAAACGTTTAAATTTCGGGAAGGCATTGATGCAAAAGGTAAACCATTTCTGACTTAATCTATTGTATTGGTTCCATATTCAAATTATCTGCATATCATATTACAAGACAGTGCCTTCCTTTTGTTTGACGCATACCCAGTGAGAGGTGCGTTGATATAGTTATATAGAATGTTGCGGATCTTACCTAAGTTTTCATGGAATTTCATAACTGGAACCAGTTGCTACCCGTGAAACGGAATCGAGCATTCATTGTTTCAGAAACTACGATCCATTTTGCTGTATAATTGAATGCGCCGCTTTAACATTATCTTTACACATATTTAAATATTCCCACAACAGAACAGAACAGAAGGATTTTTATCTTATGCATATGCACATATTGATAAATCAATATTAAATTTAAGCAATACGTCAAGAAATGTACAAATATAAAAAAATATGATAATGCATGCGCAAATTAACTTAAATATACAACTCAATGCAAGAGATACATAGAATAAGGTCAGAGCGGTATATTAGCAAATTCAATTTCACGCAGTATATAGACAGGAATTTTAAGTTGTACTACATATCAAATCGAGTCGTTTAAATGAAACATTTGGACAAAAAAATAGATAAATTATTTAGATTTGACTTATCTTTAAATAGATAACAAGACGATATTCGTCCCAGATCATGCCTTTGTCACACAAAGTACACGGTCTATTTGTTCGATTCCTGTGTCGTTCCATTTCAACACAGTAGAATTAGAGCCTTAACGTTGTTAATGTTGTTATTGCAAAGTAGAAGATATCTCTGGACATCAAAGTTTACACAAGGGAATGGAGTAAATACTGAAGGTGCAAATTCTTATGTAGTTTCAATAAAGTCACTGACAAAGAAAACGTCACATAGAATATACGTTAAAATATTCAGTTGAAAATAAAAACGTGTTTATTGTATTATGTCTTTCAAACTAAGATGAAAAAGGGAATAGAGGAATCATTTAAAGTGAAGATAAAATGCATTCAAGCAATTTTCCGCGCCTAAAGGGGAAACCAAATTCCATATATCCGCAAACAGAAACAGGAAAATCGTTTTTCAGTAAAAGTATAGGAAAAAAGATTGATAAGGCCACAACAAATTGATCATTTGTTCGTCGGATTTGCCGCTCCTAAAATTCGAAAAACGAAAAAAAAATAAAAATAACTTTTTTTGCGCCCGCACATACTATTTGGCCGCGCATATTATTATTTTTTTTTACTTCTGAATTTCCTCTATTTTCTGATTTTTTTTTACTTAAAATTTAAACCTACAACGTCGACTTCGCCCTTTTTTGAAGGTATTTTCATTCCCCGCGAGCAAACTTTCCTCGTGTCAGGACAAAATCAGGTCCGGGTAACCGCAAAACAGCCGATATTTGTTGACAGTCTTTTTTGTCGGGAATATTTTGCAGGACGCACCGTTGTTATTTATTTCCGGTATTAATTTGCAGGATACTTTCAGTTTTCGTAAATGTAAAATACACATTTTTAATTGAAAATCAGTGTCATAGTCAATGGATTATAGTCTTCAGTAAACAACAACAGTTTCACAGCGTCGAAGGCAATAATTATTTATGTGTGTTTTAAGTAATTCATTGTTTTGTACTCAAAATTTAGTGTTAAATAATAACTAAATCAGATTTTGAGTGCAAAACTTATATTAAAATACACGGACACTCGACTTACAACAAATGAACATGTTTCCGTGAGTTATTTTTTAAATTCTAAAATGCATTTCTCAGTTTTTAATTCTCAATGTCAAAGTCACTACAACCTTATCATTTGCTTCAAGAGGTTCAAATATAGACCTGACCCAATTTTTGGAAATGCTCAAATGATGAATTACTCTTACTAGTCTTTAATTTCTTTTGTGATAGTATTAAGTTACGGGATGAATACAATAGTTTTCTTTTTGGTCTTCGAATAATTGCACGTTACTATGAGGAATGTTGTCTTTACAATATATCCATGCTTAAATTGAAGTTAATAGTAAAGCACTGGATCTTATTGCCTTTTTTTATATATTGAGACAGATTTTCATGTGATACAATCAAAACCTTTTAATTTATATTTAAACTAAGAACCTATGTTTGCAATTAAAAAGCATTTCTTGACATATTGCATGATATATTTGGTAAGAAATAAACTTTTTATATATTTTTTTTAATTTTTCGCCTTGCGCTCGCCTCTGAATTGCCTGAAATTTAAAAAAAGTATTTTAATTTTTTTTTCGCTCGCTCGCTCCTACTTTTTTTGGGCAAAATCCGTAGAACAAATGATCAATTTGTTGTGGCCTAAAATATATTGGGAAGACCAAATGGATTTCAATAATGCAGCACAATGACTTTAATAGGCAGGGATAACGGTTCTGTTGTGCACAAACATGCGTTAAAAGTAAAAAGATAGCACCAAGGATCTGTTCCACTGTCCTGTTTCTTTCATAATTAACATGTATGACAACGCAAGTATTAATATAGTGAAATTGTAAATGCTTCCAATCTTGTGATTGTAGACATGAATACGAGTACAATACAAGATGCACATGGATACTTTAATTATCTTCCATACGATAATAATGAGAAACACAAGTGGGCACTCTCCAAACAAATCCGGACATGTGACACAAAAAATAGATAAATATTCCAGTTAATGAATTCCTTTCAATGACAAGATATTATATTTCAGTATGTGATAAGTCTTTGTGTTTGTGAAACAATATACGAATCTCTCATATTATGATATTTTCTGGAATACGGATCTCCAATTCGGAATCCATCTTGGACGATATGGTTCGATTTGTTCTTTCGAGCGCGGATGCGGACTGACAATGCGAGATGCATATACACATAGAATAACGGCGTCCACGCACCGAACAGTTCCATCATGTTGGCTAAGTACATGACCTTCATTATATCATTCATACGTTTATATGAAATTATTATTGAATTGTAAAGATAACCCATTTAATAAAAATCCGACTATTTTAAATAAGCAAAACATCCTGTTTACTGAGTGTTGATGAATCGGGTCCTAAGGTTCGTAAACCAAACTTTAAAAACCTGTAGCCTACGAGTTTGGGGTCAAGTAACTAAATACCCATTAAATGTGTCCATAGGTTTAAGACGATATAAGACATACGTTCTTTTGCATACTGATGTTCCTTTTTTCATTAATTAGTTTATTCAATTGTTTGTTCATCATTTTTTTCAAACACATTTTATAGTTTTATTTTTTCAATAATAATATTGGCTGGTCATTTTGATCACGTGACTTCCCATGGTGCAACGACAAAATCGTTTCCAAACTGGCGTTGAATTTCCACGCGACTCCAATAATATTGTTTCCATTCGGCAAGTTTAAATGGTATTTCTTTCAAGTTAGCCGACACAACCTCTGAGAGTAATAGTTATGACTAGACTTGGGAAGACGAAATATTGTTTATTCGCATTAATGAATTGTGATAGACAGGCATTTGATGCTATTTGAACATTCTGAATGTCAATAAATATGTGAAGTGATTCCCTAGAAGAAATAATAAAACACGGTTTATTTTTATTTGGGACTAAATTACAGAGCAGACGAGCTGTTGTGAGATACAAGGGATGGTCCGCGTAAATTATTCTGGCATGTTTCTCGTTTGGACACAATGGTTCTTTAACGTCCCTGGTATTAAGCACCGATGCACGGTAAGCAACCTGGGTTTAACCAGAACTTAAAGTTTTCTAGTGCTACCCAAAGAGCAGAGCGCTAGACTAGGGAGCCACTGGTACCATTATTATAATCGTTTTTAGTATGACAAGGTCGGGAATTAAACGCGGACACGCAGAACCTCCCATTCTGGAGCAGATGCTCTAGCACTTAGCTGTCGTGACGGAATTTGTTCATGGTTCCAGTTTATACTTAAATTCTGGAGAAAGATACAAGCCTTCGATTCGGTTACATTTCAGTGCTTTAAACTTTATTTTAAATTATTCAAAATGCAGTATTTTATCTGTCTAATCCAGAATAGAAGATTACTTTTTATTTTTTTTATTTCGAAGTAATATAAAATTCCATGTACGATATTTTATTAGACAGCTGTTATGTTACTGTACCACGTCGTTTACTAATATCTACCAGCGCTTACTTAAGCATAATTTATTCTAATTTCATGTTGTTGAATTGTTGGTTTATACTGATTTATTTTAGCTCGAATGTGAAGACAGCTGATATGAATCACTCTCGAGTCCGTCAACTGGGCAGAAACCAGTAATGTATCCTTAATGAAAAGCCACGAGATGGTAACCCCTGTTTGGAATCAACCCACAACCTCTTGAGTGAAACGCGGACACCTTAACCACTAGACTACTCTTACCCCCATGAAGTGTTTGCCTGTACACAAACACGTAAGTGAACCCCATTGTTTTAACTCTAGGATTAATATATTTATTAAAAAGGTTTGTTTTCAGAAAGAAACCCATCGGTTGTGACAAAACCGTTCGCTATGACGTTTGTTGTCCACTGACTCAATCAAAGTAGATGACATTACGGCCGTACAAATGATCTGTGGCATGTTCTCGGCTTTATTTTCTATAATTCATACATCATTTTGTTTATAATCTAATGGTATTAGATCACAAAATATCCTATTTTACGAGTTTATTAGGATATGTATAGCTCTGTTATGGTCACATTTGACGCTTGCATACTTCATACGATACTTTCGCATCATTTTCATTTCCGTGTGCGCTTTATAAAGAAAAAAACAAATGTGTACAGAATTATGCAGGAAAAATTTCACAATCAACAAAAGACATAAATCAGAAATATTTCCGTTCTGTTCAAAATAAAGAAAAAACAACAAGTTATTGCTGTTTATGACGTCATTACAAACAGGAAAGGAGTAGAAGGTTATGTGTGGTTCTTCCTTTGCCTGGTTAAATCAAATTAGAGGGTACCAACGATATCGTGCTCAAAGTTCGTTAAGTGTTCGGTACAAACTCATACAAAAAGGGGGAAAATAAAGCTTTACCGATTTAGTTCATATGGCTGTTAAATGACCACACGACATGCACAGCGGGAAATATAAAGTACCATGTCGAAAAGTGATACGCCAACGGAGACACATTTGACTTGACATAAACATTTTGTTTAATGCTTTAAACTAATGCAATGTTTTGTAGGGAGAAACTAAAACTGTGTTTAAATAAAATGAGCTTCAAAACGTTTTATATATTGTTCATCATCCATACTTTTCTTAATAGTATGAATATGTTAATATTACCCACAATCGTTGCAATATGCATGAATAGAATAAAAATAACAACTATTTTTATTGCTAAAATAATATTTCTGTAAAACTTCAAACGAACGTGACTTAGATATAGATGAGGTGTTACTGAAAAAAAAAGAATTAACTGTTCTCGAAAATATATGCAAAGCTTGTCATGGGGAATTACAAACACTTATGGTATGGTAACGTTTGGCATGGGAATATTAAGGTCTAGATAAGGAATAGTAAGGACTGGATCAGGGAATGTAAAGGCTGGCTCATGAATAGTTAAGTCTGGCTCAGGGATAGTAAAGTAGGACACAGCGATTATAAAGTCTGACTCATTAATAACACGGTCTGGCTAAAGGACAGTCAAGTATGGCTTACGGAAAGAACTGTCTTACTCATGGATAGTATGGTCTTGCTGAGGGATAGTAAAGTCTGGCCCACGGATAGTAAAGTCGTACACAGCGTTGGTAAAGTCTGGCTTAGGGGTAGTAAAGACAGACACATGGAGAATGAGGACTGACACATGGATGGTACGGTCTGGCTTGCGGATAGTAAAGACATACACACGAAGAATAGGGAATGGCGCATGGATGGTACGGTGTGGCTCAGGGATAACAAAGACGGAGGCACGGAATGAAAGGTCTTTCTTATCAGCAGGCGTCAGTCTTGATAGACGGTTGGACGAATTAAATTGATTAAACATGCATTGTCGTTCTAAATTGAAGTTTGTGTATTGTTACATGTACATGTATATTGTTTGTGATAAAGATGCTTAAAAAATTGACGGATGAGTGTTTGTTTCAAGAACAGTGTCAGAAAAAAGTTGTTATTGAACAAAATGTCTGAAGAATGTTTTTTTTTTATATTTTCTGAAGAATGGATGCTGAAAGATTGTTGAAATAATAGTATTTGTCACTAGTTAGAATGGCTGTTAAAAAGATTGTCAAACGATATTTTTTTTAGTTTGTTTTACAGATTAAATTATTTCAATTTTGCCGTGCATCGGTTTATCAAAACATTTGGTCATTGTGTAAATTGAAGTACAAAGGTACTACTCTCATTATTGGTTTCTCTGCCATAATGCAACAAAAAATAATACTTTGAAGTCAAAAAGAAAGCCATACTTTTGACGGTTTGAACAGCGACAGGGCCACTTGTGTCATTTGTTCCATCGACGTTGTATATATTTTACCGTGATAAAGCGTCGACTGTGTAGTATTCGGGGAAAATCGGAAGATGTTGCGTTTATATTGCGGAATATAAATAAACTAGAATGATATATACGTTTATCTAAGGGAGCACAACATGGGTGTAAATATTTGTTCAGAATGATTAAAAAGATATAAATGTTCAACACCTGCAAATGACGTGAGATACAAAATGACAATTTCACTGCAAGGAGTGAAAAATATTAATTTAAAGACTACTTTTAACATCAAGCTTGATGAAAACCAAACACATCACGTTTGAACCAGTAAATGTTTTCAAAAATAATAATTTGATATTATAAATAAATCGCATATATTTGAATAAAGATATTTCGGGAAATAAACACAATTTACAATTTAATTATAAAAATGGTAATACCGTATTTTTATCGTTTTATTAAATTTGAAGCTGAATACTTGAGCAATGCTTTCCCGTTAAATAAATTACAGACAAAAACAACTGCTCAAACATAAATTCGACTTTATTCATTTATGAATTTCCTTTGAGAATGTATGACTTTGTTGTACAAACCTCCGGGAAATTTCCTACAACAATTAACTTATTTTATTTTTTAACCCCATCCACGCCTAAGAATATGTCAACAACCTTCACTATTTATTTGGAAAACGACCCGACTTCAAGCCAAATAGACTTATCTCTGTCAGCGAGTGTTGATTGAATACATTAAATAAACTCTAAAACTGTTATTAATCCTATGTTAAATCAAATGTGTTTCCTTACGCGTTCAAACATTTTTCATTAAGAAAATATCGAAAGTAATATTGTCATTAAAATTGCATTTAATGTCATTCGTGATTATAGGAAAAATAACTAAATTTCTATGACCCGCGTAAAATAAATTGCGATCTTGAAATCAACAAAACCTCTATTTCCAACATGGCGAAATATTCGGATATACTGATCTGCGGTGGGAAAAATATATAAACGTTGTCTGCAAATGGAAGGATCCGTACTATCACAGAAGCTAATATGGACACAGTACTGGTTTACGCGAAGAAAACGGACTCAAAGATGATTCTATAAGCTCTCAGCTTTCGTCACAATCGAGATAAAATAAATGAGTATATAATAAAATAATTGTGCCATTAAGAGTGGTGTTCACAGTGTAGGTTAAGAGATTGTTTCCCTACGACCTAATGTAGGTAACATATTACGTTTTTTTCCCTAACTGTGTCGTCTTCGCCAGATTTGGCTTAATTGAAGCCAATATAAAGGTTTTGAGACTTATCTAGTTGATTTAGGTCCCGTTTATCCGAAACGTTTCCCGGCAAGTATGCTTCATTGCCCCTAAGGTTACAATAAACTCCATCCAGACAGCATAAATGGTAGACAGTTCTCCTTTTATGAGTTTTATTACCTTGGCAGTGTGGGCATATCAGCGTACAGTCGGTGATCAGAAACAAACAAGCAAGCAATAAGTCCGCTCAGTGTCCTTTAGTTGACTCGGTATCTAATATATGCTTTTCAATCTCGCTATATCGGTACAACACCTGACACGCGTCTTATTATCTGGAAAAATAAAATTTGAATAAATAAGTATCGTTATAGCCCTCTGGCTCACATGTCTTACTTGTTATATACTGATTGTTTCATGTTATACTGTTCACTGACATCAAAACGGTTCTTTAAGCAAATAGACTCGGGAAATTTGAAAGAAATGTGTTATGGAAAAGTTAACTTCTTTTACAGTTTACAACATCTTATCCACATACACGTGTCCATTGAACATGGTAAACATGTATCCGCATGTATGCGACCTTCGTAAACATGAATTCAACATCAAGCGGTATAGTAAACAAGCTAAATGTATCGGGATTCTGTCGTAAAAAAATACTGGGTAAATAAATCTGAACAAAGCAGGATCGATGAATCAAAATAGTTAAATTGCATGATGAAATCTCATTTGGATGGATTCGTACTAATCTTGGTATTTCCTTGAATATGTAGAATGGGTCATTTTAAGTAAACTTGCTCCGACAAAATAAAAACAAAAAGAGCAAAACTGCCCTAAATCGCCCCCCTTTTTAACAGTTTATTAAATTGCTCTTGCTATAGAGTATGAATTATGTCTTTTTATACTTTGTGAAGGTAGCTGTGCTTGCTGCACTAATGTTTTACGAGATGACACACCTTGAAGTTGAGGTTTAATTGGTGATAATTGTTTGAAGATGCACTACTGGCATGAAAATGTTGTCTCAAGGATATAAAGACATCTTAAATAATCACTTTGTTATTTTTTTTACACTTTAAGGCATCTGTCTAAGCATGTTGTTTATGTTTTCTTTTAGCTTTAACTTACTGCTTTTCCATGGATTAAATATCTCTAAATGCTGAACGATTGAGTATGTTTTATGTTCTGCTCATTTGAACATATTGGATATGGAAACTTTAAAGTAACATATTGCAAGTAATGAGAGGCATTTTTTGTTCCTGGGGCCTGTTTCAATAAAGATTTTAGTCGTTAAGAGAGTTTATATTAGTGTCCTATACTCATTATTTGGCAAAAGTTTAGTATGAAAAGCATTCTAGCCAGTATTAACGATGAAAATACAGAGAGAAACAAAACAATAATAACTTGGGACCATCTACAGATGTAAGATGTTCGAAGTTGCGAATAAAATGCTTTATTAATACGGACCCAGGATTGTGAAAAGGGTTGATTAATAAAGATAAACCAGGCTTGTGATTTAAACTAGAGATTTTTTTTCGAAAAAGCGCTTGATTCCGTCGATTAGAAATAAGCAATTACGGAAATTATATTTGTATTTTTGGACTGGGGACTTTTCAGACTAGGAGTCACCTTGAAATTTGGCTTATTCACCCGTTTTCACTAATGAATATCAACTGCATCAAATCAATAACCCCATCAGACCAATGAAACTCTTTTTACCATCTCAAGGTCACCGCGACCTTGACTTCTGATCTCTTAAGTAATAGGGATAATATTCTAGTCATGAACAACTGGATTACCATGTATCTTATTCCTGGGCCCATGCGTTCTTATTTTCATTGAGCCAAAAGTATTCTTTTTCACACGACCTCCCTTCGAACTGTTATTATTTCTTCTCTCTTCGAATGTCATTAAATTATATTTAACATGACTTGGAGTTGAATTTACTACGATTCTAGTAGTACTGAAATCCTATAAAACTATTTCACACTCACTTCATCTATTTGTTTTTGTAGCAGAAAATGCTGATCGTCACGAAACCCATTAAGAACTTCCCATATTCAATTTATTCTACGCTCTATTCTGATTAACAAAAAAGGAACGGTATCGAGTATATGGTAAACCCACAGTCGGAGCTGTATTTGGTATCAATGTTCTTTGCAAAGGTAATAATAATTACCTACTAGAATTTCATCCGAATATTTAAATGGGGGGCAGGGGGAGACATTATGCTTTTGTTTTTATTTTTCTGATATGACTGTTTCACCGTTGAATGCTCTTTTCTATGCGTTAAAACTCTAAGGAACCATATACATGTGTTTCTAGACGAACAACAAACACGATCATAACATTCTCCTTTTGAGCACGTGAATGTTAAATATCGACTCCGAAGGTATGAATAAATGCCGTTCCCGGACAGTACTGGACCAATACGCATAAACAGGCCCTAGTTCGACATTTTCATTTGAGACAATAAAATTTAAGGAGCGCTGGAAAAAAGGGCAAACGAGGATGAAAATCTTGCAATTAATTTTAGGTCTCCTGACCTTGCTATTCACTATTTACAATATATTGTTAAGAGGAAACGGAATAACTCAGACAAAGGTATAATGTACGAAAATGGGACGTTTTGTGCGATGATAATTTAATTCATTTCTTTGACAAAAACCTGGAAACCACTCAATTACCTAAATTTGCCAATGCTGTCACCTTACACAATAACGCCATTAGACAAATAACCCTGAATGCGCAAATATCCAGACAAATGCAATAGCTTATTATTGTGACATAGTAAAATACACAGAATTGTCAGACAGACCGGGAATTTCATATGGTATAAATTCAGCAGTTATTTTTATAAAGGAAAGGGATGTTTTGCTACGAAATTGCCTTTTGAAAAACTATGAATTATGCTGTTGCTCATTTTCATGGAAAATAATGGTTAAAACCGGAATTATTTCACTATAAGAAACTCATTTATCGGTGAATAGCAAATTATTCAGGGGAGTTTTAAATCTAGAAAATAAATTAACTAAACGCTGGGCCATAATTTAGATAGTCTTAACTGTACACAAAGATTGGTAGAAAACGAGTTCAAATGCTTATTCATTCGTTGAAATGGAAGGTAAAAATCTTAACAAAATTCATTATTTATTTTTTTTATTACACAAATACACGATTAATGTTGTTGTTGACAAGAAATACTTTTGCTACAGCAACGGAAATAATGAGTCAATATAAAAACCATTAATATAATAGCAACACAAAATAAACGTGACATAATTATACAAAATACTAATTTCAAAATTAGTACTTGGCGCAAGGTCGTCATATATCAAAATAAATTATTGACGCAACATTTGTGAACAGAATTATGAGATAGCATCATTCATTCATATCTTGCCATCAGTTGTAAAAAAAACGTTAGTGTGTATTGTATTATTTCTTTCAGAATAAGATGAATAAGGGAATCATTAAAAATGCTCATAAAATGCATTCAAGCTATTTCCGCGTCTGAAAGACGAACCGATATTCCTTCGCAAACAGAAACAGGGAAATCTCATTCTCAGTTACAGTATTATGGAAAACAAATTGATAAAATATACTTGGAAGACCAAAGGGATTTCAATCATGCACCACAAAGATTTTAACAGACAGAAATAACGTGACTGTTGCGCACAAACAGTCGTTAAAAGTGAAAAATTTACAACAAGGATCTGTTTAACGATACTATTGATTTCATAATTTACATTAATGGCTTACCTGACAAAGCAAGTATTAATATAGTGAAATTGTAAATACTTCCAATCGGGTGATGGTAGACATGAATACGATAACAATACAAGAGACAAAATGGAGACTTTAATTATCTTCCATATGATGACAATGAGAAACACAAGTGGGCACTCTCCAAACAAATCTGGACATGTGACACGTAAACATATACAAATTCCAGTTAATCAATTCCTTCCAACGACAAAACGATATTTTTCAATTTGTGACAATGCATATGTACACATCCCTCATTTTAAGACCCTTTCCAGCATACTGATCTCAAATCCGTTTTGTGCTTTAACAAATGCGCGCACGGATGCGGACTGACATTGCGAGATGCATGTACACATAGACAAACGGAGTCCACGCATCGAACAAGCGTTTCATTATGTTGGGTTACGAACAGGTCCTACATTCTATCAATTATACTTTTATATGTAATGAATTGTTATTGAAATGTCAAGTTTACCCATTCTAAAAATCAGATAGTTTTAAATAAACAAAACAGTTGTTCTTCCGAAACTGTTTTCTGAGTGTTGAATCAGGTCCTAAGGTTAATACCAGTAGCCGACGCGTTTGGGGCAAAGTTATTAAATACCCATTTAATGTGTTCAAAGCTTTGTAATAACGGTATAAGACATACGTTATTTGCGATTATTATGCGATTGTTCCCATTCGGCAAGATAAAATTGTATTTCTTTCAAATTAGCCGGCACAACCTCTGAGAATAATATTTATGACTTAACTTGGGAAACAAAATATTGCTAAGTCGCGTGAAGTATTTATGACTGACAAGCGTCTGACGCAATTTGATTTTTTTTGAATGGCCAAAAGTATGTGAAGAGATTCCCTAGAAGAAAAAAATATTACAGAGGATTGTTTTATTTTGGACTTAATTGCAGAGCAGAAGAGATGTTGTGACATACATGGGACGGACCGGGTAAATTATTCTGGATGATTCATTTCTGACAGACAAGCGTTTGATGCAATTTGAATTTAATGAATGACCACAAGTATGTGAAGTGATTTCCTAAAAGAACAAACTATTACAGAGGATTTTTTTATTTGGGACTTAATTTCAAAGAAGAGGAGATGTTGTGAGATACAAGGGACGGACCGGGTAAATTATTCTGGCATGTTTTTTGTATGGACACAGTGGTTCTTTAACGTGCCCGGTATTTAGCACCGATGCACGGTATGAAATTTTCCTGGTTTTAACCACCACTCAAAGTTTACCAGTGCTACCCATAGAGCAGAGGCTAGGCTAGGGAGCCACTTGTGCCACTACTAGAATCGTTGTTTGGTATGACAATGTCGAGAAGTAAACGCGGACACGCAGAACCTCCCGCGCAGGAGCAGAAGGACTGGTTGGTCCTAAAAGAGTTAGCTTACTTTCGTCTCATAAGGTGAAAAAACGTGTTTTATTTTACAGAAAGGTGCAAAAAACACGGTATCCTTCATATAAGAACCCTTTTTCGATATTTACTCATCCTTTTCGGTAATTAAAACAATTGTATTAATTGTGGTACTGCTCATTTGGGAGTAAAAGTCCATCTTTAACCAACTTTGTTGAATTGTTGGTATACTGATATATTTTATCTGATTGTAAAAACAGATGAAAGCTAATTAGCTAAAGCTGAATCACTTTCGAGTCCGTGTTTACTGAGCAGAATCCAGTACTGTTTCCTTTATTAAAGGCCATGAGAAGGTAATTCCTGTTGGGAATCAAACCCACAACCTGGTGGGTAAATGGCGGACACCTTAACCACTAGACCACTCTCATCTCCATGAAGTGTTTGTACACAAATAATTTAGTGAATCTCATTGATTTAACTATAGGATTAATATATTTATTAAAAAGGGTTCTGGTTAATTTTCAGAAAGAAACCCTTCCATTGTGGAATTAACCTTGCTTCTAAAAAATCGTTCTCTATGACGTTTTTATCCACTGACTCAATCAAAGTAGGTAAAATTACGGCCGTACAATTGATCTGTGGTATATTTCCTCCTTTATTTCTTTAATTTCATATTTTGTTTCGTCTATGATCTAATGGTTTTTGATCATAAAACATTCTATTTTACGAGTCTATTAAGATATGTATATCTTTGTTATGGTTTCATTAGACGCTTGCATACTTCATACAAGACTTTCGCATCATTTTGATTTCCGTGTGCGCTTAATAAAGAAAATACAAACGTGTACACATTTATACAGGAACAATTTCACAATCAACAAAACACATAAATCAACTTAATATTGCCACTCTGTTCCAAATAAAGAAAACGCAAGTTATTGCTGTATATGACGTCATTACAAAGAAGACAAATAGTAGAAGGTTGTGTGTGGTTCTTCCTTTGTCTGGGTCAGTCAGAATATAGGGTACAATACATTCCATAGGACACCAACAACAACGTGATTAAAGTGGTCGGTGAAGACATTAGGCTTGTCTTTGGATACAAACTCATACTAAAGGGGAGGTATAAAACTTTCCTGGTTTAGTTTACATGGTTGTGAAATTCCGTGGGAGAAACCATAATCTTGTTTGGATAATGAGATTTAAAACTTTTACATGTTTTTATCATGTATACTTTTGTGCAGGAGCAATAATATAATTATGTTCATATACCCACAAACTTTGAAATATGCAAGAAAAGAATAAAAAATAACAACTATTTTTGCTGCTGAAAAAAAAACTTTCTGCACCACGTTGACATAAATGTTACTTAGATGTTGATGAATTATTAGGAGGAAAGAACAATTAACAGTTCTCGAAATTATAATAATATTAGGCAAAGCTTGTCTTTGCTCATTACAAACAATTAATGATGGTAAAGTCTGGCAAAGGAATATTAAGGTCTGACTCAGAAATATTCAGGTCCGGATTCAGGAATGTAAAGTCAAGCACAAGGATAGTTAAGTCTGGCTCATGTATACAGTAAAACTGCGATCGCTCGAGGACGCCGGGGACGGAGCCAAAACCTCGCGGGAACCGATGTTTCGAACGACGCCAAATTTCAATTGTCTAGTCTGTTATGAAATATCTTTCAGTGTATTTTAAGTTTGAAGTCGTCAAACCGACTGTTTACTAAGACACCAAAATATGTGTTTCGTTGTGGAAATCGCTCATATGTTCAAAGGTTGTCGTAAACTAAAGGTATACTAATTGTAAAATGCAAAAGAAATTAACAATAAATGAATAAATAGAAATGTTTATTTTAACAAAAAGCAAATTTCGTAACAAGCAACATTTAAATATGACAGTACATATTATGGCATTAGTCAGATTTAAGTTTCGCAATATCAAGGTTTGTTGATTGGTGCATCTTAATGGTTTCTCGAAACTGTTCAATCGATATGGTAATGTTTCATTACTCATTTACATTTCTCACAATTAACTTCTCAAATGGTTTCTCACACCAAATTACCTTTTAACTGTCATTGCAATTCTTACAACTTGCGAAAAATATAACACCTGTTTATTTTGGAACACGCGTTCGGGAAAAAGTGTGAAATTATGACCTCGAGGTAGCCATAAGGTTTTGTGCATGATTTGTGTACTTGGGACCGACTATACTGCTCGAGTCCTCGACACATTTAGATTTCGATGCAGCGTAGGTATATTTTATATGAAAATAGAAGGAAAAATGTTCGGGACCAAGCTCAGAACTCGAGGGACCGCCGGTTCTCGATCGACCGCTTGTTCGAACGGCCGCAGTTTTACTGTAGTACGGTCTAGCTCACGGAATGTAAAGTCTGGCTCAGGTATAGTTCATTGATAGTACGGTCTCGCTCATGGATAGTACGGTCTCGCACATGGAGAGTAGAGTCTCGCTCATGGATAGTACTGTCTCGCTGATGGATAGTACGGTCTTGTTTATGAATAGCACGGTCTCACTCATGGATAGTACGGTCTCGCTCATGGATAGCACGGTCTCACTCATGGATAGCACGGTCTCGCTCATGGATAGTACGGTCTCGCACATGGAGAGTAGAGTCTCGCTCATGGATAGTACGGTCTCGCTCATGGAAAGTATGGTCTCGCTTATGAATAGTACTGTCTCACTCATGGATAGTACGGTCTCGCTCATGGATAGTACGGTCTCACTCATGGATAGTACGGTCTCGCTCATGGATAGTACGGTCTCGTTTATGAATAGCACTGTCTCACTCATGGATAGTACGGTCTCGCTCATGGATAGCACGGTCTCACTCATGGATAGCACGGTCTCGCTCATGGATAGTACAGTCTCGCTCATGGATAGTACAGTCTCGTTTATGAATAGCACGGTCTCACTCATGGATAGTACGGTCTCGCTCATGGATAGCACGGTCTCACTCATGGATAGCACGGTCTCGCTCATGGAAAGTACAGTCTCGCTCATGGATAGTACGGTCTCGCTCAGGGATAGTACAGTCGCGCTCATGGATAGTAGGGTCTCGCTCAGGGATAGTACAGTCTCGCTCATGGATAGCACGGTCTCGCTCATGGAAAGCACGGTCTCGCTCATGGATAGTACGGTCTCGCTCATGAATAGTACGGTCTCGGTCATGGATAGTACAGTCTCGTTTATGAATAGCACGGTCTCACTCATGGATAGTACGGTCTCGCTCATGTATAGTACAGTCTGGCCCATTGCTAGTAAGGTCTGTTTCATGGATAGTACGGTCTTGCTGAGGGATAGTACAATAGGACTCATATATAGTACGGTCTGGCACATGGATAGTTCATTGATAGTACGGTTTCGCACATGGATAGTACGGTCTCGCTCATGGATAGTACGGTTTGGCTCATGGATGGTAATGTCTAGCTCATGAATGGTAAGGTCTTGCTGAATCGATAGTACGGTCTGGCTCAGGGATAGTTAAGCTGGGCACAGCGATGGTACGCACTGTCTTATCGAGAGTACGGTTTCGTTGAGGGAAAATAAAGTTGGGCACAGCGATGGTACCCACTGTCTTATGGATAGTACGATTTTGTTGAGGGATAGTAAGGTCTGGCTCATTGAAAGTACGGGTAAGCTCATGGAATGGAAGGTTAAGTCTGGCTCAGGGATAGTAGGTCTGTCTCTGGGATAGTATGACAGTAAGTATGGATAGTAGGACAGACAAAAGGAGAATGAGATCAGGATCATGGATAGTATGGTCTGGCTAGGGGATAGTAAAGACGGACACACGGAGAGAAAGGTCTTCATGGACGGTAGAACGAATACAGTTGATAAATCATGCATTGTCGTTGTAAATTGAAGTTTGTGTATTGTTTTGTAGTTACACGTGTATTGTTTTTGTTTGTGTTACAGATGCTTAAAAAATTGCCGGATAAATGTTTATTAAAACAGTGTCAGAGGAAAGTTTGTTTTTGAACAAATTATCTGCAAAATGGTTGTTAAAAATATTTTCGGAAGAATGGTTGCTGAAAAGATTATTGAAACAATGTTATTTAAAAGAATGTCGGTAGAAAAAAGGTTGTTTAAAAGATTGTCGGGCTATTTTTGTTTTGTTTTACGGATTAAATGATTCCAGTAAGGAGGTGCATCGATATATCAAAACATTTGGTCAGTGTGTTTGTGAAGTACAAAGGTACGACCCTCATAACAATGTAGTTGCAAAGTTTTTCTGCCATAATCCAACAACACTTTGAAGACAAGCAGAAAGCAATAGTTTTGGCTGTTTGAATGGCTGTTTGAACAGCGAGTGGGTCATTTGGGTCATCTGTTACATCGACGCTTCATACATTTTACCCCGATAAAGCGTCGACGGTGTAGTATCAGATGTGGTCGAATATGTTGCGTTCATCGGAATATAAATAAGAAGTGAAAATATCAACTTTAAGAACTGCTTTTAGATCCAAGCTTGATCAAAACTATACACATCACTTTTAAACCAGTAAATGTTCCCAAAATTAATAATATGATATTATTAAGAAGTCGCAAATGTTTACATAAAGATATTTTAGGAAATAAACACCTTTACTATTAATTAACATAGTTTCGATGTTAAATCATCAATTAGTTTCCCTTTAGAATGCATGACTTTGTATTACAAACTTGCGTGACAATTCTCACAATAATTAACTTCTACGCTCATGTACGCCTAAGAGTATGTCAACAACCTTCACTATTTATCTGGAAAACGACCAGATTTCCAGCGAATAAGACTCATCTCTGACAGTGAGGGATCATTGAATACATGAAATAAACTCTAAAACTTGGAAAACTGTTCAATCACATTTGTTTTTCGTTCGCGTTCGACCTTCCATTTTTCATTCAGTAAATATCGAAAGTAATGTTGTCATGTATGCATGCCCTATTCAATTTAAAAACCTTTTCGTGTAATCACTTTTATTACACGGAAAATAGATGCATAAATAGAAGTTCATTGATGAATGATCATAAAATGTATTAACTAAAACATAAGGAAATCATTAACTGTAGAAAGAAATTTGAGATCTATTTCTCCAAGAGCCGGACATAAAATTGACAACTACGTCATCAGCTATCTAAACTTTTTGCGTGACGGGCATCCCACGCGTAGCGTTGTCTCAAACAACTTTTCAAATATGGGGTTTATAGAAAATCCATTAAAATTCACTAGCGGATCCTGGGGGGTGGGGCACCCGGCGCACGCCCCCCCCCCCCCAAAAAAAAACATTCCCGGAGCTTACATGTTCTTTGGTATGGAAACAATAAAATATACTATATTTTCCTATTTTTTCTTCGCTCGCTTCGCTCGCGTATCTTTATACAACATTGCCTTTTGAGATGTACTCGTACACAACACAGAGTGCACGCAATTTAAACGTTCCCGCCT
Source organism: Mya arenaria (assembly GCF_026914265.1). Lineage (NCBI taxonomy): Eukaryota > Metazoa > Mollusca > Bivalvia > Myida > Myidae > Mya > Mya arenaria. Next base: position 27,447,945 of record NC_069136.1, on the reverse strand, counting down.
TCCCTTACTGTAATAATTCGGCACTATATAACATGATCATGTTGATGCGCCGTAAAACCCATACAAACAAACACATCAGTCAATTAATTTCCTTTGGGTACATTTATACGACAACAAATATGGCTGCGCCGTCAAGTCCCAAACGCCCCAAGAAACAGAAGAGTTTGCACAGTTTCTTTAGCAACAAAGAAAAGGAAAGAAGGTAAGCAATTTTAAATTGGTTGATCTAGGCAAATATGACTTGTTCACTGTTCCACCATGCATGTAGATATGATGCAATTGGAGCATATATGTTTGTCGTTTAAATATCACGGATTTCTTCAAGCGCCGTGGATATTTGCCTCGAATCAGAGAGATAAATACTGAACGTACGATAACGACATTGATCGCCGTGGAAAGGTATCAAAATTCCCCTTCGAATGCACTATATTTCGACAAAATCGGTTGAATAATAAAATACTTACGGCTATTTTTCTGTGTTTTGTTTACACTTTCTTTCTCCAATTATTAGCGTAAAATGACGTCACGAGTCACGTGGTATGGCCACACTGTTCCCTCGTTTTTTCCGCTTAACGAAAATAGACAAATTATATAAGCCACTTAGTCGTCCTAATAGAAACCTCGTTATGATATTAGAACTATAGGTATGCCCCTGGATCTGCTAGTGCAACCTTTAGAGTGATTAAAAGTTACGCCCCCCCCCTTACCCAAAATCCTGGATCCGCCCCTGAAATTAATGAGTATATACTAAAATCAATTGTGCCATTAAGAGTGGTGTTCACAGTGTAGGTTAAGTGATTGTTTCCCTGCGAACTAATGTAGGTTTCACAATAAGATATGTTTTCCTTATTGTGTCGTCTTCGCCGGATTTGGGTTAATTGTAGCCGATATAAAGGTTTTGAGGCTTATCTAGTTGATTTAGATCCCGTTTATCAGAAACTTTTCCCAGCAAGTATGCTTCATTACCCCTAATTGTCACAGTCAACTCCATCCAGACAGCGTAAATGGTAGACTTGTTATTCTTTAATGAGTTTATCCATGTTACCTTGGAGGCGTGGACATGTTTAACGTACAGTCGATCAGAAACAAGAAGAAATAAGTCCGCTAAGTATTCTATAGTTGACTTGGTATCTAATATTTTCTTTTCAATCTCGGTTTATTGGTACAACACCTGATACACCACGTCTTATTGTCTGAAAAAGAGATGATTAAATAAGTAGAGTATCGTTGTAGCCGTCTGGCTCACATGTTTTACTTATTAGATACCGATTGTTTAACAATAACTATTCACTGACATGAAAATGGTTTCTTAACAACATAGACTCAGGAATGTTGAAAGAAACGCGTTATTGTTTTTACCTTTCTTACAGTTTTAAAAACCGAAAACACGTGTCCCTTACAAATGGTAAATAAGTACCCTGATAGACACGGACTTCGTCAACATGAATTAAACAACAAGTTGTATATGAATACAACCAAATTTATCGGGACTATGTCGTAAAAAATCCTGGGTAATTAAATCTGAAAACGAAGGATCGATGTATCAAAATAAATCAATCATTTTTGCATGATGAAATCTCATTTGGATTCATTCGTACTAATCGTGGTATTTCCGTGTACAGGTACATTGGATCAGTTTACTCTTTCGACAAACATAAAAACAAGTAGAACAAAATTGCTCTAAATCGCCCACTTTTTTTAACAGTTTAATGAATTGCTCTTTGTTAGAGATTATGTTTACATCATTTCTTTAATACTTTGTGAAGGTAGCAAGGTGCTTGCTGCACTGATAATTATAGCACTTTGAAGTTTCATTACAGTTTATGGATGTTGTTTCAATGTTAAAATATCTTGGCGAAAATGTTTTAATTTGTTTGCAAAACTGTTCACACTGTCTGTGAAAGTCGGTCAAACTGTGATTGTAAAGATCAACCAATGCAGATTTGAAGTTGTTGGCATAAGTGTTTGCAGAACTGTACACACGGTCTAAATGGCATTGCTGTACCTTTGTAAGTAAATAGTAGGAAAAACATCTACACGGTAAAAATTGCTTGAGAATCTGTTCACCTTGTCCAAATTACATCAAGAAAAGGCGAAGTACTTTGCAAAGCAGAATAGTTTTTTTTTCAATTTTCATTAATTGGTTATTTGATTATTTTATTTTTTTTAATTTCATTGTCGGTTTTGTGAAGTTTGTTCTTTATGTTTCCTATAGAGTCAATGGATAACGCGCCCAATTTCTCAAGGTCAGGTTTGTATTAGCAATTTTTAAAGAGGTTCACCTAAAATTCATTTCATTGTGTTTGTTTTTGTCAATTTCTTCTAAGGTGAGGAGGAAATGATTTATTTCCAAGTTTTTATATTTTTGTTGAAAAAGCAGCCAGTGGTCTGCATGGAATCAATATTTTTACAGTTTTGGTAGTGACTTACAACAATTCGAACGCCGTAAGGGCTTGTAAAAATGAACGTTTCCATAATCTTCTACAGATCGAAAGCAAGACGAAGAATATGCATTTTAAATTGTATAATAGTTACATTCTTTTTGCGCTCCCTACGATATGTACGCAACACAGAAGCGATACTTGTAATTAGCCGAGTGGCTTTTTATTGCCGCTGTAAAATACAGATATGATCGATACGATTGAGTATTTTTTATGTTCTGCTCATTTGGAAGTAAAGGATACGGACACTTTAATGTTACATTATAATTGCAAGTAATGAGAGGCATCTTTTTTGTTCTGGGACTTGTTTTATTAAAGATTTTAGTCGTTAAGGGCCGGCAGTGATGCAAAAGTCGATTAGAATGTTTAAAAAATCAATTTCTATTTAGTTTTGAGGTTCAATATTTAACAAGCATGATGCATATATCCGTTGCAACATGAAAACCTGTAAATAGGAGTTTTTACGAAAGAATATTTTATCAGATATCAAATAAAAAAAAAAGCATTAACGATTTCTCGGAAATGTCTTAGTAAAAAAAAGAATATCTTCATCTGTTAAATTTATCGGAACTGCCCAATCAACAATGTCTTGGGGCTTTGTGTTGATTGCAACATTATTTTAAAAAAGATATATGCATTTTTGAAACCCGGAAATAAATTTCATCGACTGTTTTTCAATTTTTTTCTGAATAACTTTCTTATTTGACAAGATATCATTAAGAACTATCTAGACATTGATGAATAGGAAGTCTTGGGCATTTTGGCATAAAAACAAAGTAATAATGTCGACAGACTTTTCCGAAAAAATGTGAATGTTTTTTATCCAAAATCTGATAAAATCTTCTTTTGTAGTATTTGTTTTACTCCTTACTACCACAAAACATGTCACCACGAATTTATTTTCACTCCCATAAAAAGATCGTTCCTCAAACCTAAATAAAACATGAACTTTTTTAACGTTTTAGTTTTTGACCTTCCCCACCCACTTTTGCATTGTGGCCATTAAGAGAGCTTATCTTAGTGACATACATTCATTATTTGACAGATTTTTAGTATGAAATGCATTCTAGCCAGAAAAGATGAAAACACAGTAGAGAGAAACCGTTTTTTCAACTAAAGGTCACAGCTAACTTGACCATTGACCTGATCTCAAAATCAATAGGTGTTATCTCCTGGTCATGACCAACCTGCACACCAATTATTAAGTTCCTGGAACGAAGCGTTCTATATTCATTAGGCCGAAATGAAATATGATGTGCGGACGGACTGACGTACTGAAGGCCAAGGCAAAAAACAGTGTGTATCCCCATTGCACTAAAACACGGTACCATGGATTTTAGAAATTGGAATGCTGCCTCAAAAATACGATGCTTTTTGTTGCACATACTTTTGTACAATTTTCTAATTGCAGTTTTCCTGAATCATCTTTTGCCTCTTGCTTCAGATGGTAATGTCAGAAAAAATAATAAAATGTTTTTAATATAAGGTTATATAATGTAATATTGAAGCAGATCGAGCCAAATGTCTTTTTTTCACACGACCTCCCTTCGAAATATTTTTTCTCTCTCTTTAAATTACATTAGAATATATTTTACATGACTGGGAAATGGGTTTACTACGAACAATGTGTCAAGTAATACTGAAATCTTATAAAACTATTTCACACTCTCTTTATCTGTTACTTTTAATATCAGGAAATGTTGATCGTCACAGAACACGTTAAGAACGTTGATTCCCATATTTGATGTATTCTACTCTCTATTCTGATGTGCCATTTCACAGAAGGAACGGTATCGAATATCAGGTTTACCCTGAATCAAAGCTGTATTTGTAATCAAAAGTTCTTTGCGAAACACTTTATATTACGCCGCTAGTGTCCCTCATTGTATTTGACATCGGTAAAGCCAATATAAATTAATTGCTAGATTTTTATCCATTTCTTAATTTGGGCAATCGGTGACATTTTGTTTCGTTTTTATTTTTCTAAGATGACGGTTTGACCGTTTGATCATGCTTTTTCTGATTGCAATAAGGAACCATATACATGTGTTTTAGACGAACCACGAATAAGATCGTTATATTTCTCCTTTTGTACGCGTGAATGTTAAACATCGACACCGTATGTATGAATAAATGCCATTCCCGGACAGTGCTGGACCAATACGCAAATACAGATTATGAAAATCTTGCAATAAATTTCAAAGATGCACTTTTACTTGCAAATAAGATTTACCACACTTGATACAATTGTTTAAATATACCAAAAACATGAATAAATGTCGAAAACAATGGTTCTTATGAAGGATACCATTGAATTTGATTTCAATTCTAATTAAAGGAAAGTTAATTTGAAGGAAAGGTGCAGAAAGCACGGTATTTCTACCTTATAAGACGATAGTAGATTACAATTTTAATATATTTGTGTTACAATCTTGTTAATTAATATTTTCCATAAATGCATTATTTTGTAAGTAGTTAAAGCTCTATCACTCAAAATTTATGTTTGTTACACATGTGTGTGTGTGTGTGTGTGCGTGCGTGCGTGCGTGCGTGCGTGTATGTGTGTGTGTTGATTTTGAATGCCAATTTAAGGTTGTCTAACATTGCTATTCACATTGCTAAATGTCAATTCTGTCACCTTACACAATAACGCCATTAGGCAAATAACCCTGAATGCGCAAATATCCAGACAAATGCATTAGCTTATTATTGTGACATAGTAAATTACACAGGATTGTCAGACAGACCGGTAATTTCATATGGTATAAATTCAGCAGTTATTTTTATAAGGGAAAGGGATGTTTTGCTACGAAATTGCCTTTCGAAAAATTATGAAATATGATTGTTAACACAAGGCTGTCAAAAGCAACATCGGTAGTTGTTGCTTAATTTCATGGAAAATAATGGTTAAAACCGGAATTATTAGAAACACATTTATCGATGAACAACATGAAGAGTTCTTAAGGGGAGATTAATCCAGGAAATAAACCAGCTGATATCTGGGTCATAATTTAGATAATCTTGACTGTAAACAAAGATTGGAAGAAGACGAATTCAAATTCTTATTCATTCGTGGAAATGGAAGGTAAAAATTAATTCATTTGGATTTTTGTTTTATTACATGAGTACCCGATAAATGTCGTTGTTGACAAGAAATACTGTTGCTATAGCAACGGAAATAAATGAGGGTACCATATTCAGCCAATAAAAATTACTTAAGAATATAAGATATATATTGTTTGTAGAGAGAGAATACTATGGAGATTATTAAAAAGAACGTTTGACAAATGTAGTAACAAGGCTTAAAGTCGATAGTTTCTATTAATACAATAGCTAACCCCATTTACGTGGCATAACTATACAAACTACAACTTTAAACAATTGACATAAGGTTGTCATTTATCAAAATTGATTATTGACACAAGGTTGTCAGACATCAACTTCGGTAATTGACACAAGGTTTTCAGACATCACCATCGGTAATTGACACAATGTTGTCGGACATCACCATCGGTAATTGACACAATGTTGTCAGACATCAACATCGGTAATTGACACAAGGCTGTCAGACATCAACTTCGGTAATTGACACAAGGTTGTCAGACATCACCATCGGTAATTGACACAATGTTGTCAGACATCAACATCGGTAATTGACACAAGGTTGTCGGACATCACAATCGGTAATTGACACAATGTTGTCAGACATCACCATCGGTAATTGACACAATGTTGTCAGACATCAACATCGGTAATTGACACAAGGTTGTCGGACATCACAATCGGTAATTGACACAATGTTGTCAGACATCACCATCGGTAATTGACACAAGGCTGTCGGACATCAACTTCGGTAATTGACACAAGGTTGTCAGACATCACCATCGGTAATTGACACAATGTTGTCAGACATCAACATCGGTAATTGACACAAGGCTGTCAGACATCAACTTCGGTAATTGACACAAGGTTGTCAGACATCACCATCGGTAATTGACACAATGTTGTCAGACATCAACATCGGTAATTGACACAAGGTTGTCGGATATCACAATCGGTAATTGACACAAGGCTCTCAGATATCAACATCGGTAATTGACACAAGGTTGTCAGACATCAACATCGGTAATTGACACATGACTGTCTGATAGCAACATCGGTAATTAACACAAGGTTGTCTGATAGCAACATCGTTAATTGACACAAGGCTGTCAGATATCAACATCGTTAATTAACACAAGGCTGTCAGACATCAACATCGGTAATTAACACAAGGCTGTCAGATAGAAACATCGGTAATTGACACAAGGCTGTCTGATAGCAACATCGGTAATTAACACCAGGTTGTCAGATAGCAACATCGGTAATTGACACAAGGCTGTCAGATATCAACATCGGTAATTAACACAAGGTTGTCAGACATCAACATCGGTAATTATCACAAGGCTGTCAGATAGCAACATCGGTAATTGACACAAGGCTGTCTGATAGCAACATCGGTAATTAACACAAGGTTGTCAGACATCAACATCGGTAATTAACACAAGGCTGTCAGACATCAACATCGGTAATTGACACAAGGCTGTCAGATAGCAACATCGGTAATTGACACAAGGTTGTCAGACATCAACATCGGTAATTAACACAAGGCTGTCAGATAGCAACATCGGTAATTGACACAAGGCTGTCTGATAGCAACATCGGTAATTAACACAAGGTTGTCAGACATCAACATCGGTAATTAACACAAGGCTGTCAGACATCAACATCGGTAATTGACACAAGGCTATCAGATAGCAACATCGGTAATTGACACAAGGTTGTCAGACATCACCATCGGTAATTGACACAAGGCTGTCAGATTACAACATCGGTAATTGACACAAGGCTGTCAGACATCACCATCGGTTATTAACACAAGGCTGTCAGGCATCACCATCGGTAATTGACACAAGGCTGTCAGGCATCAACATCGGTAATTAACACAAGGCTGTCAGACATCAACATCGGTAATTGACACAAGGTTGTCAGACGTCAACATCGGTAATAAACACAAGGCTGTCAGATAGCAACATCGGTAATTGACACAAGGCTGTCCGATAGCAACATCGGTAATTGATACAAGGCTGTCAGAAAGCAACATCGGTAATTAACACAAGGCTGTCAAACATTACCATCGGTAATTAACACAAGGCTGTCATATATCAACATCGGTAATTGGCATTAGGCTGTCAGATAGCAACATCGTTCATTGACACAAGGCTGTCAGAAATCAACATTAGTTATTTACACAATGTTGTCAGACATCAACATCGGTTATTGACACAAGACTGTCAGACATTATCATTGTTAATTTACACAAGATTATCAGACGTAACCATTAGTATTTGACACAAGGTTGTCAGACATCACCATCGGTAATTTACACAAGGTTGTGCGACATCAACATCGGTAATTTACACAAGGTTGTCGGACATCACCATCGGTAATTTACACAAGGTTGTCGGACATCAACATCGGTAATTGACACAAGGTTCTCGGACATCATCATCGGTAATTGACACAAGGTTGTCGGACATCATCATCGGTAATTGACACAAGGTTGTCGGATATCAACATCGGTAATTGACACAAGGTTGTCGGATATCACCATCGGTAATTTACACCAGGTTATCAACATCGGTAATTGACACAAGGTTTCAGACATCACCATCGGTAATTGACACAAGGTTGCTGGACATCACCATCGGTAAATGACACAAGGTTGTCGGAAATCACCATTGGTAAATGATACAAGGTTGTCAGACATCGTTCAAAATAATTCTTTTACGACTATACATTCAGCAGAGGAATTGAAAATGTGTCTTCTTATAAGCGGACCGTGCACGAGCATTTCGAGTAATCCCACCAGCCGATACATTGTATTTAGAAAGGCCATGATAATAATCTAATGTTTATCTTTCCGAAAAAAATATTTCTATTTATAAATCTGTATTTATTTATTAATGCATTTATTTGCTCACTAATATATGCAATACACTTATCGTCGTATACAGTGATTATTTTTTCTTCCGAAGTTTTTTTTTCTTCAACAGTGTCCTCTTACGTCTGTATCTATTACATAACCTATTGAATACATATCAAGAGTGTTTTATTTATTCAATTTAATAATTTACAATTTCTCAAAAGTCTATATATATATGAGTCATTATATATTTTGGCAACATTTGCTGTCCTAGGGGTTCCGTTCAAGCACCCTTCTGATTAAACTTTAACATTTGATTTTATATGAAACTTAATGGTTCGTTGCACATTTGTAGCAGACCATTTTATATATAAAACAGATAGAAACATAAATATTACCAGTTGGAACATGTTAACATGACACAATTTGATTGTCTCCAGGTCATTTTTTTGTGTATTTATGGCTATGTAGTTTTTAACTGCCAAGAGTTATGTAAACAAAGTTACCATGCCAACTTTATTCTATGTTCGACTGAAATACTAATGCATAACAAGGTACAATTATTCAATCCCTCCATCAAAAAACTGTTCTCCAAAATCTGTACCCAACGTTTTACTTTAAGTCTCTCATGCAACAACAAGAGATTTGTTCAAAAGGATAACTGATCCCTTCATGATTTAAGCGGTATATCAACCTCCATTTGAGTAGTCATCTTTCCCAAAACATTATTTGACAAATGGCGGATCATTTTAGACGGACAGTGGAGTAATTGATACCTGAGATGCGTAATTTGTATGTATATCTCTAATGTAACAATGTATATTTCTTCAATTGATTTGAGTATGATAATGGTTTATTTAACAGTACTCATGGCCTCTAAACGCCAGCTCCACCACTTTACGGTGGTGCAAAGAAAAAGAGCTGTCGACACTTCCGTGGTGGAGCTATGCCCTATGTTTACATAAACACACGTGAGTATGATTTAATTTTTATTTGATAATTTCATTTAACGGACATATTTCGAAAATCGGAGAATGTGGTACCGTGTAAGAAATCTTCGACTATAGGCTGGTTACTATTTCGTTTCAATATTGTGCAAACTGTGGTGCCAGGAGCTTTTCTCCTGAATCGGACTTGTGCATATTTTGAGATCTGATTGCATAGCAAGTACACTTCGGTGCGTACACACCCCGTAGGAACATTCTGACGCATGCAAATATAACTGTTATTTAAAGTATCTATGCCGGAACACAACAAAACTATTAAGCACTTTCTAAAAGGGAAATATGCACATATTTATAAAAGTGGTGGCCCTAAGGCACAGCTCCAACACGGAAGTGTCGACATCTCGTTTTCTTTGAACCACCGTAAAGTTGTGGAGCTGGCGTTTAGAGGCCGTGGTACTCTATGTAATGAAGATTCAAAGACTATATGTTGTTTATATTGTAGGTAGAAGGCATTGATTTTATTTTGATAAAAACAAGCGAATAATTCACTCATGTAACATTCACTAATGTAACGGGCATTTTTGTTACAGTAGAGATGCAAAGTATTACATGAGAGACATAAAATGCATAAAAATATAGTTGTTTTCGTTAATAGTGTTATAAATGATCACATTATATAGTCATAACATCAATATATAAATTAATAACCCATTTAAAGTTAAAAACGCTAACATATCGGTTTCTTGTTTCATATACGTCTATTTTTCTGTTACACGAGAGACCGTTTTTGTGACAGTAGAGACAAAACCTCAATAGTACGTCATGTAAGTAGCTTTATAACTATGTGTCTAAGATTTTGAAGTTAAATGCTCAAAGGTTTAAATGTCATCTTGTCGGGAAAACATAGTGTGTTTTTTATAATATACATTTGTCATTGCACATGATAATTTATGGAAAATGTGTTACAGGAGAGACCAAATTTTCTTACAGGAAAGATTTTCAACGACCATTTTGATAATTTTTAAATGTGATTACATAGAAAATTGAACTTTTAATTATTTAGTTGTATCCTATACATTGTAATAGTATATCTTTATTGGAAATCCTCAACCTGTTAGCCATGTCCAAGCTTGAAATGCTGTTTTGTGTTTTACTGTTACATGAGTAAACACATGTTACATGAGTTTAAACATGAACGACTACATATGCTTCATTTTATTTATCACCATCTAATGGTGTGTTTTTTATTTAGCTAGCAGTATATTGTATTGTAATAAAACGTCCACCAACAAGGGTACTAAGACCCTTACGGAAACTCATATTAAACAACGCATTAGATATGTTGTCACTATGCCTATGTATGGTTGATGCGGACGGAAATTGCCTTCCATCCTGCGGAAGTGTTCTTGCATGCTATTCTCTTAAGAGATCTGTTGCGTATTTGGCATTGTTGGCCTCGCACGTTACAATTGGTGGCAGCGGTGGGATGAAGACAACTACCGGACCGGAGTTGCCTTACCAACGAGTTACCTAGGCCAAGACTCGGGACGAGTCTTCTAGGAGGGGGAAATAATGTAACGTTCCACTGTAGGCGGAAGTGAGTATATAGTATGTTGGTATACTTGGTTGGCTGTATGCAAATTGGTATATCCAGGTCTCCGTGTGGATGGAGAATATACTGTATAAAAAGACCAGTCGAGCCCTTCCGGGTTGACCATGCTTTTCCCTGAAGAGATATGTTGCGTCTTTGGCCGCACAAGCTACAATGGCAAAAAAAAACGGAATTGAATGTCATTCAAAGCAACTGCATGTACATTTGAATGAATCTGAACTCAATGTTGATGTTTGTGAAAAGGAATCACAAATGTATATGTAGGAATTGCGATACAACCAGATCATTATGATATGAAGCTAGATGAAAATGACAAATGCGTAACGATGTATGTTCACAAGAATACGGATAGTGGATATTACCAGTATGCCATTGAACGGAATACTAAATGTTCACATGAAAGTGTTCGGAAACATGGCACTGAAAACAAATGTGACACAGTAAATGTCTCAATTGGTCAAGAAGAGTCGTCCAATCCTTATTGTGACTGATGGTAACCAGATTGTGCCAATACGACTGTTAAAATAGAAGTAACAGATGTCACTGTTCCAATTGATGGCATCAGTGAGAAAGTACTAGTAATACTTGAAGCCCCGAATGAAACTGTTCCGATAGAAAGCTTAGATAAATTCTTATTATTGTTAATTCTTTAACTGTTAAATAAGATAAAGATTGGTATACAATTGACAGTGTTATGGAAATCATTCCTGATCCGAAGCATGTCAAAGGCATTCACTTTAAAATAAATTAAACAAGTTAGGACAATCTGTTAAATGTATGGGTAACTATGAAGCGTTTCATTGCCACACTCGACAGTGTTAAGGGGTACATTCATGGGCTGAAACATTTCAAACTCAGTTATCATAATATAAATGGTACTGTTCGATATATCTGAAGAGTGTGGCCAGTTTTTTTCAACTTCTGCTAAACATTAACATACGTAAACTTCTCGCACTTTCGTCGGTGTGAGGAGATTACGTTCGTAAATGTTTAATAAGCGGAAGTTGAAAAACTGGCCAAGTTGTCAGTTAAGTGTTAATAACCAGCTTGTCAATTTTTGTCACTACTGTAACTGAAATTTGCTTATAATGTAAACGCATTCCAATAACAGTTTCGTTTTAGTGTTTAAATTGCTATTCATTATTATGTAATTATTTCTGTTATTACAATATACATTGAGTTAGACAATAATGTCAAATTGTGTATGCACTCCTGCATGATAACTTTAGTGTCTTTACAGTAACGATAACCGTCCATCATGTAACGTGTTCACACTTTTATTACTTCACAAAGTTAAAAATTGTTTGTTACCTACTCCAGTTAAAGTAGTCTTTGTATTAAATATATTTCTAGTTTCGAGAGTATTTGTTCTTAAACATATGTTTGATAAAAACAGTTAAAGATAAAAAATATTGCCTTGAAATATCACTCCTATAACATAGAATTGTATTTCGTGTAATACAAGTCTCCCGACTGTTACAGGGACAAACTGGTATTGATATAAGTTATGTGTATACAATATTTAAAATTACATATAGTGATTCTGAAATACTAAGATGTCCCTATTCATGATTTTTATTGATTTTATTTTATAAATTGGCCAGCAGTTATTTTTAACAAGTTGGTTCAATAAATTGTATGTTTTCAAAAAGTGAAGTTCATTTGGAGAAATATCAGGATCATAATAATTTAAATAATAATATTAATAATAATAATAATAATAATAATAATAATAATAATAATAATAATAATAACTTTATTTAACGAAGGTTACATACTAAGTGTACAATCATTACAGACATACTACTTATTTCCAGCATGGCCTTCACACAAAAAGTATTACAAAAACACATATACTAACTTACATATTAAGCAACATACAAAACATACAATCACACTATCACTATCATACTTTTTTCATGTAATTCAACATAATTATACATGTATTCAACATTTCTTCGACAAACACAACTCAGTTTAATATGATGATTATAAATTACAATAATTTCATCCTGTAAATAATGTAGATATATTCAGTAAAACCACACTCAATCAATATATGTTCAACATTTACACATTTGGTAGTATCCATTACAAGTTGCTGCAAGAATGTCATATACGTACATTAACACAATTCATGTAAACAATGAACTATTTTTTATAATGTGAATTAAATAAAGAGTCAAGATTTTTTTTTTTCATAAGTGATATTATTCTGCCAATAAGTAGCCCTTTAATGCATGTTTGGTAGCTTTTCTTGACATTTAATGTATATAGGAAGAGAATTCCAAATTTTCATTGCTTTATAGGCAAATGTATTTTTGATATAGTTTGTTCTAGGTTTTACAACAAAAAGATCCTTGTTTTCTGAAGAACGCAAGCTATAGTGCTCATTTTTGGCAAATGTTAACAATTCTGTGAAGTACGAAGGAGTCAAACATTTCATGCTTTTGAAAACAAGAAATGAAAGATGATAATAGTACCTGTCTTCAAAAGATAGCAACCCTGACTGTTTGAATATGTTTCCACGGTGGCTAGTTCCCGACTTCATTATTAGCTTAATCGCTCTTTTCTGAATATTAGTGATTTTTTAAAGTCCATATATCTTATAATTTAAATAGTGAAAAACACTTCAATTTTTATATTTATTGAAGGTTGCGTGGCTAATCGTATTTGAATAGAAAAAATGTGTACAAATGTAAGTGTTACAGTAGGGAAAACAAGATCGTACAGTCCGACATTCCGATCGACCAGATGCCGATATTTATGGGATGGTATATTCCTGACTGTCTATTAACACGTGTTTTCACTACATGTGAATATTTTGCATGACTAATTTTGATGCAGAGCATCAAAGACGTCGCGAAGGTTTTTGAAACATGACTGAAAAGTAGCAGATGAAATCAGGATACCAAGTTTGGGGTTTGGATATAAGCATTCTTCAGTTATTGAACGAAATCGGATTTTCAGCTTAAAGCCACCACGAGCTCGACATGTGAATAACTCACATAATAATAGTTAAGGTACTGGTCATGTTTTAGGGATCTCTACCAAGTTCGAGGTCTCTAGGCCTAATGCCCCAGGTCCGGGAATATGCCGGGGATAGCCGGAAAAATGGGCCGTCTTTTTACTTTCCAAGTGGCCCTGCAGTGCCGGTTAAATGCGATAGTTTTGTCATGGCGTCAAAAACAGCGGCAAATGAGTCTAACCTAGGGTCGGTGCCTGGGGTGCGGGGACATTTGAAGGGGATTTAACCAGCAGTTTGTCCCCGCTATTCCACGGACATGGGGGGGGGGGGCGTGGTTACAATTGACTTGACAGTGGTGGGCATAAGCTTTTTTTCAAATATTGATCGGAAACCGATTTTCAGCTAAAGGTATTCTTAAGGTTACCACTTCATTGACTCTGAAGGTCCATATGTCGACCATATCTCATCATCCGAGAGTGGTACCAGACCATGTTGATGTGAAAAGTTCGATTCGACAATTTGGATGTGGTGGAGGGAGGGGAGCGACTATATGTGTTGTTGATAATTTTACTCCAAAGAGTGCCCAGTTAAGAAATGTGCATTCTCCCACCTCAGACAAGTAGATCTAATTATATAACCATGCTAGAAATTCTTATCTTGCCCACGGGCGAAGATAAATGCCCGTATGGAACTCCTTTTTAATGGTTACCATATTGTAATTACCCCCCTTAATGAAGACTGTCGTCTGAAGCATCATGGAAACCTTGTCTTGTGGCAATATTTATAACGCTAGTTAATAATATCTCGCTTCAAATGTCACCAAAAAACAGTGTTCACGCACCTTTCAAGAAATAATGCTTCACTCTCCTTGGAACTATTTAAAGACCGATTTGACTACTAACATAATCTGAATCACTGCGCGCATATCCATGACAACCACGAATTATCGCATATCCATACGCAATTATTTTCACTAAGCACAAAAGAGTTCCAGCAAAAATACATTTTCACTTAATTTTGTTTAACTGAGGTGGGAGAAAAAGCATCTACCATAGCCGCTCGTGTAAGATAGGTTCATCCCAACCCTCGCGCAGGGTGTTTTGCGGAAACTCGGTAAACCTCGTTTCCGCAAAACACCCTACGCTCGAGTCGGAATGAACCTATCTTACACTCTCGGCCATGGAAGATACTTATAATCTCCTTCGTTTAGATTAAAGGTGTACATTGGTTTAATATTTTACCTCCATTTTTTAAAAAGAGAATGTATACATGAGAATGTATCTCATGGGAAGCACACGTCTTATTGTTACAAATGCATAGGTAATTAAAAGCCTTATATATAAATGTAAAACGCATAATATATATTATGATAATATACTGACTCTGTGGTTTGTTAGAACTCTACGTATTTATGACTTCGACGTCAGTTTCGGAAGAGTGAACGCAAAATGTGTCCGCTTTTTTAATTTTATTAATAACTATATCTTTAAGTTTAATGATGTCACGCTTGTGACGTCATCTTTATAAGTACTGTACACTGAGGGTTTTTCCGAGTAATCAGCCATTTCCAAATGGCATCCTCAGGTGTTTAACAGCTGTATCCGGATGTTTTTGCTAGCAGTATTCAGCCTTTGACAGATGCTCAGAAGTTTGTCCTATTGTCCACTTTATGGGACGGGGCACTTTAATTGTTGTTTTTTCTCCTCAAGTTATATGTTTGAAATAATTGCTCGGCACTGTACCTACTGTAGATGTACAGATATTTCATGAAATAATATTGACGTCGGATTTGTATACTAAGATAAGAGTATGGTATGTTTTGTTATGGAGTGGGGTTTTCCCTGCAAGGGGAATGTACACAGGCATTATTGTAAAGAAAACATTCAGTATGGTATACGATTTTGTACATAGCATGCAACATGGTATGATTATGAACTGCAGAGTAGCAAATATTTTTGAAACGTCTTCAAAACATGGTAAAGCAAAAGCTTTTAATACTGTCAACATTCTACGATAAACCATTAGTTTTTGTTTAGTTTTCAAAAGTTCGCGGAATTATAAAACAACTTTTTCAATACTGAGTACATTCTCAATAGATGTCAAGATAATAGCGTTTTGCGTTTGTGAAAAATGACGTAATTCCGCGAACTTCTGGGACACTCCTCGAACAAATATATTATACTTCAAAACAAATAATGTAAGTATAACTATAAAATTATTATATCTTATTTACAGATTCAGAGGAGAAAAACTACGGAAGGCCCAGGTGTCTGGTTCAGGACCCATTCATGGTTGAAATATTCCCGTTGGCGTTTTATGCGCGTCGTGCTTCCTTTCCGGTGACCTGAGGCCAAGATTACGAACAGTCTCAAGTTCTAGACTGAACTCAGACAAGCATTTTTATAAAGGAACAAAAAATCATATTTGTTTCATCTCCTTTACAAAAAAAAATGAAAATAATAATAAAACATTCAAAATAGTCATATCAATCAGCACAATTTATCAGTTTTGTCATAATGAGTCTTGAATCTGAACTCGGACTTGAGACTGTTCACGAGTAATCACTGCGGCTGGTCCCAATATCACGGAGATACTTAGTCAAATCTTAATCTCAACTCATCTTTTCTACAGTACAGTACAGTATGACATTATTAGATATTACTAATGTTTTTAAAAGCACATTCTCACATTGCATTATGTTGATTAACATGATTGCTCAATGTTCAAAAAACAATTTCTACAGCACAAAATGTGCTTGAGTAAAACTCAAAAATGATAAATTGGACTAAAGTACAATTTTTGCTCTCATTGTTTTCTATAAAACATTGACCAATTTTTTTCAGTCAACATAATGAATGAGAAAATGTGCTTTTAAAAATGGTAAAACATTTACAATTTTAAATCATATGATGTTATTTGATACAAAGAGTTGAGACTGAGATTGAGATTTGACTCGAGTATTTTCGTGATATTGGGGCCAGGTCGCCCGTAGTTAAGCTTCGACTAGGGAACCTTTTACAGACTGGTGTAATTTTTCAGAGATTGTAGAAAGACATAGCATATCCCATTGTCATATTTACCAACTAATTGCCGCGGAGAACTACTTGGCCGTGATAACAGGACAGGAAAACGATATTGAGGGCACAATGTCATCTTAATTTAACGCCATGGTTGAAACGACTTGTCAGATTCTAGTGTCTATTGTTGAAACAATTATTCTTTGTGGTCAGCAAAACATTGCGCTTATGGGCCATGTTGAGTCATCAAGCAATTTCCAAGCGTTGTTGCATTTCCAGGCAAAACATAACGATCTTCTCAATGATCATTTGGTTAATGGAGACCCTAGAACCCGATAAACATCGCCTAATGCACAAGTCAATTGTTACTACCCCCCCCCCCCCCGGTCCGCGGGCATACCGGGGATAGCTGGGGAAATAGGCCGTGTTTAAAACTTTCAGATGGCCCCGAAGTGCTGGGTGAATGTGATGGTTTTGTCTTTGCGCCCAAAATAGCCGGGTATGGGCCTTACTTAGAGTCCCTGTGGTGCGGGGGCATTTGGCGGGTATTTTACCAGCAGTTTGTCCCCCGCAGGACGGGGATCTTAACCGGGCTTGGCTGGACCAAATGTCAAAGTCCCCGCTATTTCCCGGACCTGGGGGGCCGTTGTTACAATTGACTGGTGCATAAGATTCAGAATGTGTGGACAACCTATAAGTCACGATATCGTTCCGAGGTGTAACAACGCTGGTGCATTTGGCTTCATGGCGGAGGAGGCAACTGACGCAGCCACTATGGAGCAAATGACCCTATGTGTGCGCTTTGTAGATCGAGAGCAACGAGATACACGTGGAGTTCCTTGGGTTCTCCCAATAAGAGTCCACCGATGAAAAGGCATTGGCTTATACATTCATTGAAAACATCACTAAATTAGATACCATTGAAAGTATTTCATGGTTCTGTAACACATATGTATTCATTTGAATGAACTTAAGGATATATTTTTGTTCTGTATGCAATTTTCATTTGTTGTATGCTGGATTTTTATCTTATGTAATGTCGTGTTAGGAGCTTTGCTAAATGATTGAAATAGCAGTAAAACGAATAAAACTTACCGACTGTTCATAAAAAAAATCTTTAAAGCTGCACTCTCACAGATCTCGTAAACCATTTTTACAACTTTTTGTCTTTAAAAGAGCAATTTTTTGCATAAATATCTGCAAACCAATGATTTAAAATTGCTGACAAAAAATTAGATCGTAGATTTTCAAATTTCTGTTCGAAAATTAATGCTTCATGGCTTAAACTGTTACTAACAGTTTAAGAAAAATGCATAAAACATCATGTTTAGAACTTGAATATAAAAATCTGCGATCTAATTTTTTGTCAGCAGTCTTATATAACTGGTTTCCATGGATTTCCGCAACAATTGGCTCGATCCATGACAAAAAAAAATGAGAAAATAGAACAAGAGAACCAAGATGTCCTTATATCGCTCACCTGAGTAAAACTTTGTGCTATAAACTTGTTGATAATTAAAAGGTAACAACAGGGATTTGGTTTTTCTGATGTATTATGCCCATTCACATTCAAACCAAATTTTGTGATGATTGGACAATTACTTAAAAAGTTATTGATAGGACAAGAGCAATTTTAGGTAATTTCTATGATTAGAGCGCAATAACTCTCGGGTAACTACAGCAAGTTTGCTAATTATCAAACACGTTCGTACACATTGTGACCAAATTCAGTCATGATTGGACAAAGGGTTAAAAAGAAATTGATCGGACTTCATACTGGATGGTGCCTGTCTGCCCTTCCAAACACCATAGGTGGAACTATTATATGTAAAATATAAAAATGTGAACACTTGCTAATTATCAAAACGTTCAATTTGTGAGAGTGCAGCTTTAATGCTTACTATAACAGGTTTTAAAGTTTCAAAACGGATCAAATGCGTAGCCACGGGTACGACGGTGCCAGCCACCTGTCTGGCATACATCATAGAGTGCAGACGAAGATTCGATCCCTCATACTAGAGGCGATATATAATTATATACCCATTGCAAGGTGCATTGTTTGAACCTCGCAATAAGTCATGCATCCAGTGAGGTTTATGCCAGAAACATTATGAGTACGGTGCAACAGGTGACGTTTGCCTTTAACTACTGCGCAAAACAATAACTTCAATTCCAAGAAACGCTTGCATGAGATGATGTCAGCAGGGATGGCATGGCGGAGCGGACGCGGCTCCGATCTCTTTATGGGACTAGCTGGTCAGCACATGCGAACGCATTGTACACATTCCTTATATCATACAGGTATAACACACTCTTGATTATACAGTCGAAAATGATATCATTGATCATTGCTTAAATATTGTTTTATTGTTAACCAAACACCATACTGGTTCGGACATGTACATGTAGGTCCGTTGTAACGACAATCGACCGACCGATGAAGGGGATACGAAGGCTGCGGTACACAAATTGTCAGTTACAATTTTCGAATTCATTGTGACCCTGGTGCTGGTGGCGATTGAACATCTGTCATCCCTAGTTCCACTGTCGAACATGCTTCAGGCGAAGGACTGCGACTTGCTTCATGCAGCTAACGACACACGGGTCGTTATGGTTCTTCTTCAGGTAAAGTTTATTTACCATTTTTCATGATAAATGTTCAATATTCAGCATAAATGTGTACAGCATAAACTGATATACATAATAATTCATTATAATATCCAAAGCGCATTACGAAATCTAATACTATCAGGTGTAGAGAAATGACGATCAGGTCTGGAACAGCCTGTTTCAGAAGGCGATGGACATTGCTGGTGACGTTGACGCCATACCCGCCGCTCCCAGACGTTATGGTCGTCAACAAAATCGACCAAATGCCCAAGTCCGTATTTTGGAAGAGAAACATGTTTTTGCCTTTCATCGACCACTTGCTGGAATAAGAAACACGGTGATGCGGTCCTTGGTCGGTCCTGTGCCCAAAAGCTTCTTCCATTAAAGGTATCTTTTGAAATACATTTACATCCTTGGATTTGTTTGCAAAATCCGGTATATGATTTATAGTAAACTGATTTATTTAAAGAACAAGAAACGCCGCAATGCGATGAAACCAGGTTTTCAATGATTGACAGAAGAACTTCAGCCTTGTCTTTTTATTAGGGACGTGAAAGCAATCCCGTGAAAGGTCTCAGTAAACTTTTCCTGTATACCAAGTTGGGTCAAGATATGTCAAACCGAACTCAAGTAACTCAGTTTCAACTGTTTTTCTATTTTTAGTAACAGTGACCTTGACCTTGACGCTAGTTACCCCAAAAGTTTTTTTCTATTTTTAGTAACAGTGACCTTGACCTTGACGCTAGTTACCCCAAAAGTGATACCATGAAAGGTCTCCATAAACTCTTCCTTTATACCAAGTTGTGTCAAGAAATGTGGACCCTGACCAAAGTTATTCAGTTTCAACTATTTTTCTATTTTTAGAAACAATGACCTTGACCCTAGGGACCCAAAACGCAATCACATGAAAGGTATCCATAAACTCTTCCTTTATACCAAGTTTGGTCAAGGGTTGTGAACCCTGACTAAAGTTATTCAGTTTCAACTGTTTTTCTATTTTAGTAACAGTGACCTTGACTTTGACATTAGGGACCCCAAACACAATCTCATGTAAGGTATCCATAATCTCTCCCTATAGACCAAGTGTGGTCAAGATATGTCAACCCTAACTAAAGTTATTCAGTTTCCTAGGTGAGTTTGGCGCCGCTTGGCCACCCGCCCGCTCGCCCAAACATTGTTAATAAAGAATCACATGTCGCAACATTTACGTTTTTTGCAGATTTCAGAATGACTGTCTTCCCCGGAAGATTATTGGTGACGTGTAACAAGCCTTCCACGCATGCCTAGACGTGGATTAAACCATTTTTGTCCGCGAGTGTGAGCAGTTGCGTATGTGGTGGACTGATAGGACATTGGCGGTTGACCATCCAGCTGCCCGGCGTCTCTAGCGCAATCAATTACGCTTGCAAGCAAAACCCTTAACCCAAGCATGGTTAATGTAATGGTAATGGTCATACTGGTATCTACGGCAACAGCCGAAAGGTCCTTTTTGGGGATGAAAATGGTCCAGACACACCTTATAAGTACATGGGGTGTGTCAGGTCGAGGCCTCCTGAATATGTATAGAGAAAGAGAAATCAGTGCGACAAGTTTGCTAATCAACAATACAGACCTCTTGCGTTTGTGTTAATGTTAAATGTCACTTGTGAAAGAAAGACATAATAAGGAAGTTTTATGAAATCAGCTATGTTAAATAAAATGCATTGTTTGTCAGGGAAATTATATATTAACATTTAATCTATCTGTTTTGATTCTTTTCTTACCCAAATATGTCGTCAATATAGCCTCTGGATAGTCACGAAATGCCAGTAAATTGCCTCCTTCTCTAAAAAAAATCTGGGGGGGGGGGGCCTTGCAAGGGAGAACATTTCAAAATGGCTCAGTTACGGCCCTAATTTACACATTGAATGTCTCATGTTTGATTGTCATTTCCTCAAGTCACATATTTTTGTAAAAACATTTCTCATGTTTTATCAAGAAGAATAACAAAAATTATAAGAGATATTTAATTTCTGATTTACCAAATAAACAATCATATTATAATAATTCTAATTATTTCTCCAGAATAACGTAAATAAATTCTTCAATTTTCTATACAAAATGACAAATACATTTCCAACATTTAAAATTCATCCTGTATTTAAGATTTTCAATATGACCATATTTGATAGAAATTCAGTACATATATTGTAAATCTAATATGAAATCAGATCATACTTTTCATGAAATGGTGTCGGTTTATCTGATAGCTGATGCAAAAAGAGGGTTAGGTTTGTTACCATACAGCATTCGGAACTCCTCGGCCATTTTTTCAAAAACAACCTCGGATGTATGCCGGTACATCTGTTGAAGTAGTCCGTATTTTTTTGAATAAAAGCATTAATTAAATGTAGTGTTTAAGAGTTGTATTCATTGCTCTCAGTTTAAATTGATTGCCAGTGAAGTGTATTATTGCAAACATAGTTACGATTCCCAAGAGTTAAGTCATGAATTTTAACTACTAAATAAGATTACTACGCGATCTATTTGCAGCGGACTTAAACGTACCACTTTTTAAGTATGTAAACCGTCCATATACATCCGAGGTTGTTTTTGAAAAAATGGCCGAGGAGTTCCGAATGACCATACAGTTGCACTGCATAACCTCATACAATTGATACTCTAGTCAAGGTTTACACGAAGATGTGGTTTGGATATGCTAGAATAGTGACATACCTTCGCTCGATATATTGCTCAATGTTAGAGCACTTTACAAGTTGTAAATATATTTGCATATCTTCTGTAAGGAGGAAATAAAGATTTGATTGATTGATTGATTGATATTTGTTTTCATGAATGAATCATAATGTATGTCGATTGTATCAAATGTAGTATGTCCTTTCTGTTTTATTTATCTATAATTACCGTGTCTTATTGTAAAAAAAATATGAACTATAAAATGCCGTCTTTTGTTTCAAAATCTAAATCAATTACAAAACAACTCCTATAAATAATGCAAATAGGGTAGTTTTATTTTTTCATTATACATGTATGTAAAACTTAACTCCTGGATGACGTCTTGAATCTTAACTTATGAATAATTATAATGCACCAGTCAATTGTGACCACGACCCCCACCCCCCACCCCAGGTCCGGGGAATAGCCGGGACTTTCGGTCCAGCCAACCCCGGGTAAAATCCCCGCCCTGCGGGGACGAACTGATGGTTAAACCCCGGCCAAATGCCCCCGCACCCCAGAGACTCTATATAAGGCCCAATCTCCGCTAAATTTGGCGCTATTGTAAAACCACCGCGGTCACCCGGCCCTGCGAGGGCACCTGGAAAGTAAAAACACGGCCCTTTCCCCCGTTATACCTCGGACCGGGGGGAGGGGCGTGGTTACAATTGACTGGTGCATAATTAAATGTTAATAGAAGTAATTCGCATTGTTCCCGTTGGTATTTTACAATACCACATGTGAGTAAGAATTGCTGTTAATTAGTTTATTTATGTGGCATGTGTTTGTCTGTGTTGATACCTTCACGTGATAAAGTAACTTGTAGTAATTCAATAAAGTTGTTGTTGTTGTTGTTTGATTAAGAAATAAAGTAGGATATGACAACAGAAGGCGATCTGCTAGATAAATTGGTAGTCGAGAGCATGTATGTATGGGTAATGCACCAGTCAATTGTTACCACGGCCTCCAGGTCCGGAGCTATACTGGGAATATCCGGGAAAATGGGCCGTGTTTTAACCTTCCAGGTAGCCCAGCAATGCCGGGTGAATGCGGTGGGTTTGTCTTCGCGTCAAAAACAGCGGGGAGTGGGCCTTACCTATGGTCCCTTGGATGCAGGGGAGGGGGGGGGGGCATTTGGTGGAGATTTTACCAACAGTTCGTTCCCGCAAAGCGGGGATTTTACCCTGGCTTGGCTGGACCGAAAGTCAAAGTTCCCGCTATTCTTCGGACCTGGGGGCCGCGGTTAATATTGACTGGTGCTTAATAGGCAAAAATTCACTAAGCAAACTTTGTGTTTGGGTTAACTTTCAACGTTGCATGTTCAACATGTAAAGACAGGAAATGTATTAAGAAATCTATTGGATGAATTATTCTGATATGTGTCAGTGAAAGAAGTACAAGCATGTAAATTCTTGGAACAAGCAATACACTGAACCGGTGAACCCAAAATCAAAGTTACCAGTACGTTTCAAATGACAAAGGGAGACAAATACTGCATTAAAACACAACTTTCGGTAAAAGTGGCCTCCCTTAGAGATACTCTGATAAGGCTACACACTTCAAGGGTCATAATCCACCCACACATGAATGGAACGATCTGGTTTTCAAAATGAACCGAGCACTCATGAATATCGAACTTCAGTATAGGTCATATTGAGATACAATGCCATCATGACCATTTGCTCACATGAATGAAAGTTTTAAACCTTTGCTACCACTAGATTTTTACATCAACTGGTGCTTCTGTACCTGTAAAAATATTAAGTCTGTCCAAAGGGATGGGATAAGCTTTTCCCCCAGGAGCATTATTTGAACATTTAAGGTAGAGGGTCAACATATGACGCACATCACACATATCAAAGGTCAAGGCCTTGTGGATTGAGACTAGACGGTTTTGAAAGTTGTTCTAATGTCAATCTATAGATAATACAATTCCATTCAGAAATATCTAAAAATGACAAACGCCATGATTTTAGGAACCGTATCAGTCCTTAAATCCACTTTAAATGTTTGCCATTTTCCTGAAGGCACACAAAATAAGCCAGATGCCTGTGTAATTAATAAGCCAAATTACATTCAATATTTCATATAAGCTAAAATAATTTATTTTAAACTCAATGTATATAAATTGAATTTATAGGAGTATTGAACAATGTGCTTATACTTATTAAGCAATAACGACTGGCGCTTTCATAAATAAAACATTGTTAAGCTTCATTCTAAACTATTGATAAAACAACGTTTTGTTCTGGAACGGTTCTTTTGATTTTAAAAGTGATATATATGTTCATTATTTATAATTTGTGGCCTTGTAAGTCTGGTAGGATCATTAATCTATAGTTTAAGGTTTTATTTGAAACCATGGCAACACCAAGGTACCAGCATTGTATTTGCAGAATCTCCGAACCAATTCTTACATCATATTAACTACGTCATATTATGTTGTATAAAACAAACAAGTTTGCTTCAGATAATAATTTATTTTTCACAAAGTTAAACATCTACAACAACATTGTATACTTTAAAAAATATTCTTATGATCAAGAAATGTGTTGTCCTACTCCTTTTAATTCCAGTTAGGTAAAGCAACTATGCATTTGATAAAGTACACAACTCATAACAATATTAAAACGATTGTATTAGAATATCACAAACAAGAGTGATTGTTCTTTAACTAGAATTGAATGGACAAAAATCCATTTAATATGATGGTAGATTAAGGCCAAACATATACTCAATTATTAATAATAATGAAACAAAAGGACCCCTAACCCTTAAAAAATTGGGAATAGAAAATGCTTAATATCTCACTGAAAAATAACATATTTACACCCAAACCAGTACAAATATTTTGCAAAATGTTGAATTGAAAAAATGTATTATTAAGATTTAAAAGGAACTACAAATACTGCTTTTGTTAATAACAATACACAATAAGAAGCTAAACAATGATTAAAAAATTTCTTTCATTTTTAAGATAGCATTAATTATTTCAAATGATAAATAACAAAGTTTTGTTTTGTTTTTAAATCTGGTTCAAAATAGAAATTGTATGAACAAGTTGAAGGTTTTTTAAGGCATAGTATGTTGAAGTCACATAAAGGTATGTATATCCAAATGACTTCTCTTAACCTTTTACACATTCATAAAGCCCCAGTACCATAAGGAATCTATGTATCAAAAATAACAATCATGCAACACAACTAAAGTATATTTTAAATTTAGCAATGAAATAAAACCAAATTTGCATGACGTTATTTTCTTAAAGGCCCAGTATGTTAATCAAATGAGTATTTAAACTCTTTATCCTCTCAAAATGTATTACCGCACAGGATTATATAAGAAATGCATTTATCTCAATTACAACTTATGTTCAACAGAAGCAAAGGCATATAAGAACAGTTTTGTACACACTTCTTTCAATTATGAAAGCCAGAAACATGTTGGGCCTTTAAAGTAAGAACACGATTTCTTATCAAATAAGAAGCAAAACAATATCTCAACTAGCAGCTGAGCTTAGTACTCACTATTTTATACATGTACTTTCATATAAGGTTTCAAAGCGTAAGTTGCTATTCAAAGGTTGACTGTACATGCAAATAGAACAAGTGCCATTTTTTATCATTGCCATTCATGCATTTTTTCTAACTTGTTTGAATGAATGAATGAAATTTAAAGTTAGAACCTAATTTCCTATAAAAATAAGAATCAAGACAATTATCAGCTAAGCTTTGTACACACTATTTTATACTTGTACATACAGTTTAGGTATAAAAGCTGCTACCATAATGTTCACTGTACGTGCAAACAGAACAAGTGTGTTTTTTTATCATAAGCAATCATGCATTTTTTTATAACTTTTTTTTAATCATTATAGTGATAAGACCACATTAAATTCACAAAATGTCTCAATGCCTTATTAAAGCTAACTGTGTACATATGATAATAAGACACCAATTAAAGCCACAGTTATCTTTAACATTGCTAAATTAAATATATAACTCTGGATGTATGTCTGCAATGCAGTTTCAAATTCTGTTTGAAGATTTTAGCAAAAGACAACAACAACAATTATCTCATCACTTTCATTTTTTCATATTCAGTGTTCTCAGAAAAACCCAGCTGCCATTCAAAATAGACAGTTCAACTGGAAGCTTGGTCTGTTGAAAATTCAAAAATATAAGTGAAATCTTGGTAGCTCAGGTTGACAATGTTACTGCATGAGACAGGACGACGGAAACTTATGAGATATACAATAAAAGCGCTAATTATGTACTAAAAAACTTGATCACTGTGTGTGCTTTTGGGGCAAATTTAAGTATCCTATTTGACAAAATAGAGTTTAAAACACGCTTTTCATTTTAAAGCTGCACTCTCACAGATTGAATGTTTTGACAACTTTTTTTCTTGAAATATGGAATTAAGTCTGCATCTCCAGATTTCAGATTGCTTGATCTACGCACAGACGGATGGTTTATAGCTCCGTGACCTATGGCAGCGTTTTGGCACATCAGAATCTGCAAATTACATCAACACAATATTTTACACATACTTAAAATACACTCCTCTACTGTAAATGTATGAAAAATGGCTGTGAACAATCGTTGTAGACATTAACAATTCTAAAACAATGTAGTAC
Organism: Mya arenaria; assembly: GCF_026914265.1. Lineage (NCBI taxonomy): Eukaryota > Metazoa > Mollusca > Bivalvia > Myida > Myidae > Mya > Mya arenaria. The sequence goes on along the minus strand of NC_069136.1, from coordinate 27,421,031 downwards.
AGTAAAACACCTTTATTCAGACCACCTATGGGACTATGAGAAAATGGCTTAATAGCCGGAAGTTTGAGTTTGTGTTGATTTGGTTTGTGAATTATCAAATCAAAAGTACGAAATCAATCCAAAACCCATCAATTATCAAACGCTTCTATGTTTTTCACAAAAATCTTGACCTCTATCATATAGTGGCTACTTGAAATGAAGTGGTTGGTGAAACGATAAATGAACATTTAATAAATACATCCGATTTTCCTAAAGGATAAGTCCCAGAGACCTAGTTTCAGGTGCCAGATGACACACTTTATCATCTAAGTTTTCACTTTCAATTTTCAATTTTTTTATCAAATAAATTTAAAACGAGAACTGGGAAAAATACTTCCAAACATTTTACCTCATTACTTAGTATTTTAGACAAGATGACTCATAATTAAATACAATTTCAATGCCGACAAATGTTTGCAAGAAGTTTAATGAAGGATTGACTAAAACTTGACCCATATACAAAAATGGCAAGACTACATGTAAGAAAAGTTTCTGACAAAGTTTCATGAGAATTGGATGAAAACTTGAACTGACTATGAGTTCCATAACGATTATATAGAAACTATTTTCTTTATGACATGGAATAGAACCTTCCTTAGATATTGACCTGAAGTGACCAATATTCACATATGTTCAAGACAACTTCCTTGCGTAGCTGCCGAGGTAAAGCATAGGAAAGGTGGTAACCACATTCTGGACCATCATTTCATAATAAGATGATTAAAAAGTGTAGCTTGATTTACCAGACCCAACTCACATCCTCAATTTTCCTGGCATGGCTGCCAATGCGAAGACCAGGTAGGGACATAATGAACCTCTCATCAGCTGTGGTTTAGTCCAGGCCATCTCCTGACAAACCAAATTTTCTCTTCATGCTGCCCTGTAGTAAGAGATCATCAGATGAGTGGATGTGAGGTATTTATGATGTATTAATTTTCCATTTCGGAAGCAATGGCATTATTACACGGATTTCCCTTTATAAAAGGATAATAAAAAACATGCAAATATTTTTCCTTGGTACAATATTTGCATACATATTGGTCACAAAGGATTAAAGACTTAAAACAATAGTACTGTGGAGCAAACACGATGCTCAACTAATTGATGGTTATCACAAGATGGGCATTACTCAACAGTATCACAGTCATGTGCATATTGTTTCTGGCAACATTTGTACCATGTTTCATTTAGATATTGGGAACGCTTTTGAGTCATGGCCAGAGATATGGGCATTGTTATTCATGATGTATTGTCACAGACAACATGTGTACCAAGTTTCATTTAGATAGTGTGAATACTTTTTGAGTCATGGCCAGAGATATGGACATTGTTTTACATGTACGTATTGTCCCTGACAACATGTGTACCAAGTTTCATTTGGATAATGTGTACGCTTTTTGAGTCATGGCCAGAGTTATGGACATTGTTTTACATGTACGTATTGTCTCAGACAACATATGTACCAAGTTTCATTTAGATATTGTGTACGGTTTTTGAGTCATGGCCAGAGTTATGGACATTGTTTTACATGTACGTATTGTCTGTGGCAACATATGTACCAAATTTCATTTAGATAGTGTACGTGTACGCCTTTTGAGTCATGGCCAAGTTCTTTTCAAATGTAAAGCTTTGTTACGGGGTTAAGCCGGACAAAGCCAGGCTTGCAAACATTGTGTTAATTTCTGAATTCCATGTATACTTAGAGAGAGGGATGGCAATGATTTTTGCTAAGTTTATTAGCAATGAATGTTGCTCATATGCCGATTTCATGACTAAATTTTTTACATGTATCTAAATCATTATTTCGCATCTGCAGGCTGCCGACAAAAGTAACCCCTATATGTTTTCCTAATCCCTGATTTGATCCCTTCACACCGTTTAAAATGTGATTGTATTGCATTTCCAAATTGAAATCATGAAAAAAATTCAAAAGTTATGAAAGTTGAACTATTTTAGCATAAATTGTAGATATACAATCATGACCTTCAAAAATTACTCCCATGTGCAACGCTAAAACATACTAATCATTCTCCAGGAGGGACGTTAAACGGTGGTCCCCTGTGCTCACCGCCAAGTGGGACACTGTCCACCAGTTCGAATTTCCAAGCAGGTTTATTACCGTAAGAGTTTTCTAGGAGACATTCAGCATGCAATCCATGTTTTACATTTTTTTATCCGTTATGCAGTTGTTCTCGCAGTATACAATACCTGGTAGCTGTTTAATACCATTCATATAAATGTATTGATGTATTGAAGTTGACGGCTATCGCTGTAAGTCCGTTTCAATGTACTGTATATTTATTTATTTTGTATCCAAGGTACTGCATATTTAATTGTAGTTAGTCAGAGGTATGTAGTTAATTTTACAGAACAACATGAACAGTTGGACACACTTGTATTTTGAAATGATGCAGAAGGTTGTTTGCATTGTCACCAAAATGTGGATAATGTACTTGCACTAAACAAAATGGTGGGTTAAGGTACAAAAAATCGGCCAGGAAATGTGTACTGTCGAGTAATAACCATGACGTTTGGTCAATAGGAATATATACATGAAAGCACGGTTACAACATGCACAGAAATGCCATATTTGCCGAGAAAATACGAAAAAATAAATTCAACACATTTATTTGTAAACATTGCCTCCTGAGCCACAATCTGTTCAATAAGTTTTATATCTTTGAATAATGATACCAAACTAAGATGTCATTGAAGAATATGCTTTTCGCCACACACTGGACGCATTCATTTTACAAAATTAAATGCAAAAGTCAACTTACCAGGCAAAAGATGGTCCCAGATTCTGGGACCATCTTTTGCCTGGTAAGTTGACTTTTGTGGATGTAATTTCGTCTCATGCAAATATAAAGTGGGAAAAATGTTTCATGGCAAACAAAATGGCGTATTTGGAATGAAAAAAAAAAACGATTCTGGGCCAGAATCGTTTTTTTTTTTTTTTCATTCCAAATACGCCATTTTGTTTGCCGCCCAGAATCGTTTTTTTTTTTCATTCCAAATACGCCATTTTGTTTGCCATGAAACATTTTTCCCACTTTATATTTGCATGAGACGAAATTACATCCACCCCCTTAGGTCATAGGGGGAAATCTCGGCGTTTTTTCTTATCAAGGGAGGGAACTGTTACAAAGAAGCCCTTACGTGTTTCATGGATGGTGTCTCTTAATAAGTTAATATTGAACCATGTGCATAAATCTTATTCGAAACTCGGTGTAAATTAAAATTGTTCAAAGTAACACTTGTTTTCAAATATATGCATTTGCTAATGTTTATGAACAAATTGTAAATGAAAAAATCCGAACAAAAAAACTTTGAAAATATAAAGGCATAAAATGTCTATGCGATAGGCACTAATGCTATATAAATAGATAATAATAAACTTTTTAAATGACAGTTTCATTTGTAATCTCCCTCATATTTTTAGAACCCTCACATTATGAAACCCTGTAGCATTTAGATAAAATATCACTCTAGGGTGTTTTTGAATTTCTGAAATACGGAAAATGAAACGGAATACTAAAACTCTTAAAATGTATTTCAGATGTGAGTGGAGGGAAAGCCCCTATATATATATATGACTCAGATTAAGAAGTTGGCCAACAAGGCTCGTCAGTTTACGAAGTGTGTCCGCAAGGGAGCTGAGCATCTTAGTCGATTGGGCAGCGAAAATGACACGGAAAGGTTGGCACACATTGGGTCCAATATTGTTCAGAACTTTGTTAAAGTTAACAACGTTGTTAATGCCATAGTTATCAACTTGCAAAATGTTACTGCTCTGGAAGCTTAATGGATGCTTAATGATCTGCTGACCTCTTACATTATTTAAGACAACAGTTTCAGCCGAACTTGTTTAAATTTCAATATGTGAGAACATCATCAAATATTTCACCTTCAAAAGTTAACAATGATGTCATTAATCATGTTGTTATTTTAGCAATGTTTTGAACAATCAGCGCATTATCTGACCATCTCTTAAATTAAAGGGACATGTAAATATCTTTACCTCACAACAAAATTAAGGCTATAATTATTAGCTTCAATAGTTAACAGAATATGTGTGCGCAAAGCAGCTGGCTGTCTATAGGATTTGGCAGTGTAAATGATAGTGAGCAGTAGTGAAAAAGTAACAAATTTCATACTGAAATTTGGTACATGTTCTCGTTTAATTTGTAATACACGAGGTATATCATAACTTACACATAACTATATTAATTGTCTGGTTATAATTGTGTTATTTCAATTACATTTTTGTTTAATTTCAGAGCCGCATTGTGGGGCGACTTCACAAAGACAGCTCGTAAGCAGGAAGTCTGGGATGTGTGTCGGGTCGCTGCCCGATTTTGTCTCCGCTATGATGACAGCAGGTGGAAAATAGAAGTTCCAGAAAAAATATACACGTACGCAGATTTCTCTTAGCAGTAATTTAATCACATTCAATTATAGAATGAAAAAGTTTTGAACATATATATTATAATTGTAAATCTGTTAAAAGTGAATAAAAGATTTTTAACATAGACTTGAAGCGTCATATGTTAAGTCCAGAACTTCTTTGAAGAATAATTACTGTTTTCCTTATAACTTTTACTAAAAATCCCACAGTTTTCAAATTATTTGATAAAGTTAAATTCTTTGATAAGATATAATCTTTGACTCATAGTTATTTCTCCTTATACATTCTCATGGTCACAGTCAGATTAGAATTTATAAGTGGGCATTCTTGTAGGTAGTCTAACATTCTACAGGCCAAAGCCAGAGAGAACCCACACAAAAGAAGACTTGTCAGCTAAAGGCACCCAATCTAGCTTAGATAAACGTGGTGCAGATGGTACCGGGGGAGACGGAAGTCGACCATCTTCCCCTGGGCTACAGACAACCTTGTATGATCGTGATCTCCTGAGGATGCTGGCCGAGGTCAACTTCATACAAGGGGAGGTAATAAAGCATATTCTCTGTTCCTATATCCTTTTTAGAACAGACTCTCCATTTTAATCAACACAAAATATTATGTTTTGTAAACTCCATTATTCAGTTATTTTAAAACCATTTTAAAACCAACAGTTTTATAAGTTTGAAATGATTAATATTTGCTTTTGTTTTTCTCAAGGCTATGGTGCACTTGTTGAGAACAGAGGGTGTCCAACTCAATGACCAGCTAATCCCACCAGTGGACAGGAGCAAACACCCAAAAGGTTACATAGCCAAGAAACCAGAAGAAGACCCAGACTGGATTGAATACTGGTGAGACAAAAAATTAATTCACTGATATTATAGAGCAAACTTGCTTTGACATATTTGTTCTTTATACCAAATAAAAGCAACACAGTCAATAAAAATAGCATGATTTCCGTTTTTTGAAAACCACAAAAATTCCATTTGACATTTATATCTGATTTCACAGTATTTTTTCCAGTGTTCTAATATAATTGATAGTGTTAAAAATAGTAAATGCCTACTATACCTGATAAGCCTTGCATTGCCAAATTGATAGTGTTAAAAATAGTAAATGCCTACTATACCTGATAAGCCTTGCATTGCCAAATTGATAGTGTTAAAAATAGTAAATGCCTACTATACCTGATAAGCCTTGCAAAATTGATAGTGTTAAAAATAGTAAATGCCTACTATACCTGATAAGCCTTGCATTGCCATTAGGGCCCAAATAACATATCCTAATAGATATGCATGTACATGTAAGACCTCTGCACATTAAATAATTTTATTTAAATTCCTGTAAACAATATTAGTGTTCTGTAACCTCAAAAACTTGTTGTACACTAAGGTATACATTTATATAAATTATGTCAGCAATTGGGCTTTAAAGAACTGTGAAATAATGTGATGATCTATCATCCATTTTCTATATTTATCTTTTTGAATAAATATTAATTTAATATTTAATTATCTATCTCAGTCACATGCAGATGGTCGAGAATGAGATGTTGAGTTTCTTGAGCGGTCTTTTGGGACAGATAAGCGTCGATGCTATTGTCTATCTCAGATTATTATACGACCTCTTATTGGGCATCACAATTATTAATATACTGTAAAGTAATGTAAAGTAGCTCGACTACCGTAAATTGGTCGTTGTAGGTGATACAACATGGTCGGCCCAGTTGTCTATCCTAAATTATGATCGGACCTGCTTGAGGCCATCAGAATTATTAATGTCGTTCATCTTTGTCGTGATATTTTTTTTACTTTTATGTTATAAAAGGAATGGCAATATTACTATATTATAGTATATTCCATACTTTTTTAGGAGTCTATCATGAACTATTTTAATGCAACGTTTATAAATACGTTGAAACTGTTGTCTATCACAGATTATTTAGCTTGACGAAATAGGCTATTGAGCAAACAGATTTTAGGCTTAAAAGTATCACGTTTATGAAACTGTTGTCCGCATCTCAATAATATGTACCTTTTAATACGAAGTTGTTAGTGTCTATCAAAGAAATATTTTAATTGATATTTATGTATGTCATACAAAAATAACCCTATCATATACCATTTCTTTTATGGACATTTGAAGGTACATATTAACAAAATCAATTGATATATTTTAATTTTTGCATCAAATATGTTCTTTGATAATATAAAGAAAAGTACATTGATCAAACAAGTGTAAGTGAGAAAGAAATAGAATTGGCTTCAATTGCCAATCAATAATTTCTGCTCACAGTCTGCAGTCTATCACAGATCAATGAGCAATTGCAATGACCAACAGTTAACACAAACGCTTCCGTGGGAGGGGGGATGGCACACCCGGCACATGCCCCATCACTAAAGTCTTCAAAGTTTGCATTCTATCTCAAAGGAGTGGAAATTAATAAACTACACCTTTCAAATGCCATCATGTGCAGGCGATGTGAACTCATAAAAACAACAAATTCAAACAGCGCAACTTCCTTTAATTATGTCCTCTTGATGTTTCTTCATCCGTATATAAGCAACAGTTTCCACGTCTTCCAACAATTTCCAATACTGGTGAAAATGTATCCATCATCCGTGTGATATTTGTTGAAAACAAGAAAAGCATACATGCCATAAAACTGAGAAAAAAGTTATTTTCTCCAGTCTTGTAGCAGAACGCAATCCTTGAACATGTGCAAGATATGCCATGAAGTCAATATCACCACTACTTGAAGGCCACCGATGTGTTATGTTCACTTGTATGTCTTTCTGATGTCTTCGCAAATTGCTTACGTCTAGCGGATCCTTGGGGGGAGGGGTACGCCCCTTAGGTATGTCCTCTCTTGGGGAGCGGAGTACGCCCCTTAGGTATGCCCTTTCTTGGGGAGCGGAGTACGCCCCTTAGGTATGCCCTTTCTTGGGGAGCGGAGTACGCCCCTTAGGTATGCCCTCTCTAACGTCTATTCCTGAACTCTCCCCTGCTTTTAAGATAAACTTTCATAACCAGTATCACTTATTACCTTATTATTATAATAAAATTCATTAAACTTATCTTGAAGCCATATGATGGCAGATAAACAATGGTTAAAGTTAAATGAACAGTTCATTTCTATTTTTTTTATTGATAAGATTAATCCCAGTATGAAAGATTCATTTTATGTTAGAAAATAAATAAAATATATATGTTTAGGAAAGACAATTAAGAAAACCATGTTTTATGATAGACAATATTTTTTATGTAAATGATAAATAAGAAAAAATATTCTTATTGTCTATCATGAAATATATATTTCTTATTGTCTATCATGAAAAATATTTCTTACTGTCTATCAAGAATTGTTTTTATTTTTGCCTTTCATGTAATATTTTTCTAACTGTCTATCATAAATATTATCATATTTTATGATAGACAATAAGAATTTTTTTTTTTAATATTTCTTATTGTCTATCATGAAAAATATTTCTTACGGTCTATCATGAATTATAATTTTTATTATTGTCTATCATGAAATATTTTTCTGTCTATCATAAATTTTAATACATATGTTTAAATTAAAATATTTCTTATTGTCTATCATGAATTTTTTTCTTACTGTCTATCAGGAATTATTTTCATTATTATCTATCATGAAATATTTTTCTAACCGTCTATCATAAATTTAATAAATATATTTTATGATAGACAATACGAAAACAAATTATACATAATTACAGTAAAGCAAAAACCATGATTGACTGTAAGAAACTTACTACTTGTGTTTTCATGTAATTATAGGACAAATAAGAAAAATATAAATAATTCTTATTGTCTATCATAAATTTAAAAAACAACAACATATTTTACGATAGATAATAAGAAAAAATCTGGATAAACAGCTAAAGTTCAACATTTCAAGAATAATATTTTACGATAGACAAGAGGAACTGCGTTGATCATTAATGATAGATAATATGACAAATAAGACCACTTTTTTATGCTTCAACTATAAAATTTTCATAATTTGTTTTCAAGATAGACACCAAAAATGTGTTTCTCCTTTGTTGACTTTCGTCTATAAACTCGAAGTTAGAGCAATATTAAAACCATTACCAAGATTTCCAAATCCTTTAGGCGAAGACCATGACAAAAAACGAGTTGTCGTTTCAATTTCATGTGTTCGAATCGCATCCAGAGCCTCCAATAAACTTTTTTGCATGGTCGCCGCCATGTTGTATCACCTAAAACGACCAATTTACGGTAGTCGAGCTACTTTACATTACTGTACAGTATATTAATAATTGTGATGCCCACTAAGAGGTCGTATAATAATCTGAGATAGACAATAGCATCGACATGGCGGCGACCATGCAAAAAAGTTTATTGGAGGCTCTGGATGCGATTCGAACACATGAAATTGAAACGACAACTCGTTTTTTGTCATGGTCTTCGCCTAAAGGATTTGGAATGGTTTTAATATTGCTCTAACTTCGAGTTTATAGACGAAAGTCAACAAAGGAGAAACACATTTTTGGTGTCTATCTTGAAAACAAATTATGAAAATTTATAGTTGAAGCATAAAAAAGTGGTCTTATTTGTCATATTATCTATCATTCATGATCAACGCAGTTCCTCTTGTCTATCGTAAAATATTATTCTTGAAATGTTGAACTTTAGCTGTTTATCCAGATTTTTTCTTATTATCTATATATATATAGATCGTAAAATATGTTGTTGTTTTTTAATTTATGATAGACAATAAGAATTATTTATATTTTTCTTATTTGTCCTATAATTACATGAAAACACAAGTAGTAAGTTTCTTACAGTCAATCATGGTTTTTGCTTTACTGTAATTATGTATAATTTGTTTTCGTATTGTCTATCATAAAATATATTTATTAAAATTTATGATAGACAGTAAGAAAAATATTTCATGATAGATAATAATGAAAATAATTCCTGATAGACAGTAAGAAAAAAAATCATGATAGACAATAAGAAATATTTTAATTTAAACATATGTATTAAAATTTATGATAGACAGAAAAATATTTCATGATAGACAATAATAAAAATAATTCATGATAGACAGTAAGAAATATTTTTCATGATAGACAATAAGAAATATTAAAAAAAAAATTCTTATTGTCTATCATAAAATATAATAATATTTATGATAGACAGTTAGAAAAATATTTCATGATAGGCAATAATAAAAACAATTTTTGATAGACAGTAAGAAATATTTTTCATGATAGACAATAAGAAATATATATTTCATGATAGACAATAAGAATATTTTTTCTTATTTATCATTTACATAAAAAATATTGTCTATCATAAAACATGGTTTTCTTAATTGTCTTTCCTAAACATATATATTTTATTTATTTTCTAATATAAAATGAATCTTTCATACTGGGATTAATCTTATCAATAAAAAAAATAGAAATGAACATTACTGTTCATTTAACTTTAACCATTGTTTATCTGCCATCATATGGCTTCAAGATAAGTTTAATGAATTTTATTATAATAATAAGGTAATAAGTGATACTGGTTATGAAAGTTTATCTTAAAAGCAGGGGAGAGTTCAGGAATAGACGTTAGAGAGAGCATACCTAAGGGGCGTACTCCGCTCCCCAAGAACGGGCATACCTAAGGGGCGTACTCCGCTCCCCAAGAAAGGGCATACCTAAGGGGCGTACTCCGCTCCCCAAGAGAGGACATACCTAAGGGGCGTACCCCTCCCCCCAAGGGTCCGCTAGACGTAAGCAATTTGTGAAGAAATCAGAAAGACAAGTAGTGGTGATATTGACTTCATGGCATATCTTGCACATGTTCAAGGATTGCGTTCTGCTACAAGACTGGAGAAAATAACTTTTTTCTCAGTTTTATGGCATGTATGCTTTTCTTGTTTTCAACATATATCACACGGATGATGGATACATTTTCACCAGTATTGGAAATTGTTGGAAGACGTGGAAACTGTTGTTTATATACGGATGAAGAAACATCAAGAGGACATAATTAAAGGAAGTTGCGCTGTTTGAATTTGTTGTTTTTATGAGTTCACATCGCCTGCACATGATGGCATTTGAAAGGTGTAGTTTATTAATTTCCACTCCTTTGAGATAGAATGCAAACTTTGAAGACTTTAGTGATGGGGCATGTGCCGGGTGTGCCATCCCCCCTCCCACGGAAGCGTTTGTGTTAACTGTTGGTCATTGCAATTGCTCATTGATCTGTGATAGACTGCAGACTGTGAGCAGAAATTATTGATTGGCAATTGAAGCCAATTCTATTTCTTTCTCACTTACACTTGTTTGATCAATGTACTTTTCTTTATATTATCAAAGAACATATTTGATGCAAAAAATAAAATGTATCATTTGATTTTGTTAATATGTACCTTCAAATGTCCATAAAAGAAATGGTATATGATAGGGTTATTTTTGTATGACATACATAAATATCAATTAAAATATTTCTTTGATAGACACTAACAACTTCGTATTAAAAGGTACATATTATTGAGATGCGGACAACAGTTTCATAAACGTGATACTTTTAAGCCTAAAATCTGTTTGCTCAATAGCCTATTTCGTCAAGCTAAATAATCTGTGATAGACAACAGTTTCAACGTATTTATAAACGTTGCATTAAAATAGTTCATGATAGACTCCTAAAAAAGTATGGAATATACTATAATATAGTAATATTGCCATTCCTTTTATAACATAAAAGTAAAAAAAAAATATCACGACAAAGATGAACGACATTAATAATTCTGATGGCCTCAAGCAGGTCCGATCATAATTTAGGATAGAAAACTGGGCCGACCACAGATAAGTCTTGTGGACAATATGGGCAGGAAAAACACAATCAGACGGGAGGCATTGTCTGCATTTCTAAATAGTGCTAGGTAAGTCTGGTTGACAATATGGGCAGGAAAAATGCCATCGGCACTGTCTGAATTACCGTAGTATATCAAACCAGGTATGTCTGGTTGACACTATGGACAAGAAAAATGCTATCAGACAGGAAGCACTGTTTTCAAGTCAGCAGCAAATTGTATAACACCGGTTTTCTTTTTGGTTTGATCAAAGTTATCCAAATTGTTAATTGATTGGTCAATATTTATCCAATGATTATTTCTAACCAATCAAATCATTTAAAAGCTTAAACTAGCTGAGATATGACCTGTGGACAACTTATCCTAATTTTAAACCATTCGTTCCTTGTTGACAACATGGGCAGGAAAACCACCATCAGACAGAGGGCACAGTCTGCGTTCTTATAAAGTGCTAGCTAAGACCTAAGACTTGTTGACCAATGGGTGAGAAAAATTCCATCAGACAGATGGCATTGGTTACATTTTTATTTAGTAACCATTTAAGGTTGTTTTGACTAATATTTATGTGAAAACAGTCCGTTCTGTAGGGACCGCGTCTGGTAAATAGATTATATTGCTTGACATGAACTGCTATCTGCATTCTTCAATAGTTTGAAGTTGTGTATTTAAAAGAACAAGAAGATCTTTGCTGAAATCGTATATTATATAGAAAGCAGCTGAAATAAAGACATTCATGGTTTTGATCCCATTTCATGATGATTTTCTTATTCTTTAGATAAAAGAAGGGCACACGATTATCGGAGCCTGAGTTACTTAAATGAACTCCATACATCTCAACTGTTAAAAAAAATTATTTAAAATTAAATCATTATACATTTTTTATTTTCTTTGTAATTTTTGAGGATGTGGTCACTCCAAGAAAAAAGAGTGATGATGTTTAAAGAAATTGAGAATAATTTGATTGGTAACCACATAGTTCATTATATGTATTTTCTTTATTTGAAGGTTTGCAATGAAGGCAGACAATTATGAACTTGTCATGACAGCTGCTCGTCACTATTGGAACGCGTGTTGTCCCCTCGTCAGTCAGCCAATTGGGCGGGAATTGCTTCGTGAGCCAGTCAGAATTATTCTACAATGTATCACTGAAACCGCAGATAGTAAGAAAAAGGAGGTAAGTAATTGTCTTAAACTCTGATTCATTGAAATATTCAATTCCTTGTCAGCCATCATAATAGAGTGCTTCCCAAGCCAATTAGGATAGATTATCATGTTGATCAGGAAAATGGAAGAGATAATATTTTTATAAACAAAATGGAGCGGAAGTTGACTTATAATGTAAAATATTACTCAGAAATTTGGTAGGAAAAGGTAATTTGACTTAATTTTTAATTAGAATCCAATTTGGATATTACTTTGATTGATTGTTAATTATTCAAAACAATATCCTTTTTTTCTTTAATAAGGCTAAATGGAACAGTGTCTGCTTGAAATGAGAACAGTCAATTATGATTATGAAGTGAGTTTCCCTATTGATTTTATGCTTCTTCAGGAGAAGACCGACAATGTAGATGGACAAAGCGTGGAAGCAGAAATCGGTGAGACAAAATCCGACAGTGGTCGATCAGCAGGTGGAATTGGTGCGGTGATAGATGACTTAACATTACGAGCGGCACTTTATGGTGTGCTCTTCCAATCATATGCAGATGAGGGACAATGGGAGGCTGGTCTGCTGGCGATGGACCAGGCGATTACAGACATGCCGAGGACTAAATATAGCCTGTATGTAAAAACCATGCTTAGATTTGCAAGATGGTCATGTTAAAATACCTACAATCAAAGAAGGCTTGGCATGCATGCCGGAGCTCATTTATGAAATATAAAATAACATATGTTCGAACAGTCATGAATGCGTGTATTTTGGCAATTTCTATTAAGAACAACAAATATTTTACAGTTTTGTGTTAGTGTTTTACAAGACATATTGTTGTTCATAGCAAAAACAGTACCAGAACTATATTTCATTTGTTTCTTATAGTGCAACTTTTAAAGTTTGCTCAGATTCATTTGTTTCTACTATTAAATACTTAATATGCCATATTTCTGTAACCTCACATTTGGTCACTTTGTTTCAGCCTGATATTCAAGCACCGTGTGATGACTAAGGCCAGACTGGGAAGAAGTGTTGCCATGGATATTCAGAAGTTCAAGGTCAGTGTTACATACTTGATTTTTTCTTTAACCTATAAGGTTCTTTGAACGGTAGTTTTCTACTGAAGTATTTGTATGTGAGTTAATATCAACTTTGTTTGTTCGCCGAGGATCTGGTGAACAATATTCTCTGATGATTATTAGTATGAAGTTAATGTATGTATTTTCTTTGAATGTTTTCTTAAATTTCCAGGGTTAAAGTAATAATTACTGCACATACTACCTGATTTATTAAAATTATGCTTTGGGGCTAACTGAGAGTCATATAATTTCAATAATGTGGGTAGTGTGAGTTGTAATTGTTTTGAACCATACTGTCAAAGACACTATTCAATAAGTATCATAAACCAAAATAAATTGAACTTTAAGGACAACTTTCTATGTTCCATTTGCATGCATGGTAAATTGATTTGAATAAATATGTTTATATAAGGCTTGATTTTACTAATTGATGGCATCTATCAATGGATAGATTATGGGTCTTCATGAAACCAAAAAACAGATTTACCAATAGTAATGTATAAACCTGTGTACAGTTTTGTCTTCAAATTTAAAATTATCGGATAATAAATGTTTTTCATACAGGGCTTCTAAAAGTTTGGAACTTCAATCGGTCCGAACCCGGGCGACCCCCCCCCCCCCCCCCAAAAAAAAAAATCCCCCCCTCAAAAAAAGGCCTGTTGTCAAAGTCTGATTATATAGAAATGTTACAATTTTTGCGACTTGTGTTCTGTCAATATTTTATCGCGATGTGGCAATTTTTAAGAGAGCTCTAGAACCATCATAGCCGATTAAGGTAGTCATTGATAGAAACTTAATTCAAATGAGATTCTCATTGAGTTCTGCAACGATTCTAACAAGAACGACTGCGATCGTTATTAACTGCGGCTGGCGGGAAGCGGTCAGCCTGACAGCAAAAAGTGAAACAGTATTATGATTTATTTGCTTAATGCTTCTACGGTAAGTCAACATTCAACTGATAATCTCGAATAATAATATATATCTAGATTTATAAGCTAAGTTTGATATCGACAACAAATTTTTCATTAATGTGAATTAAAATGACGTAAGCGGCGCATTCAGCTATCAGACTCTGTAGTTAATCAAGCTTGTTGCTGTAAATATCCTATATGATTAGGTTAATTAATTTGGAATTTTGATGCTTTCGCAGATTAACAATGACAATTGCATTTATCTTTACAACCGTTTTTAACCAGCAATGCTTCTATCATTACAATTTAAATTTCACAGTTTGGTTATCAACATGTAATGATTGATGCCAACATAGCATATTGTTATGTGAAAATATTGTTAACACTTAATCAAGATAGCTCTAAGCACATAATTAACACATAATTTGTTTAATTGTGTCTTCTGCGACCTACCAATACACGTGATTGGACCGATTGCAAGTGTCTGCTAATTAATAGATATCGACTGGTCAGCGTAGCGGAAAAAAGCAGCTGGTCGCATTGGTCCGATGGTAACTAGGACACTTTTATTGGGGGTAATTTTGAATGTGTGAATGACCCAAGAATGTTTGTGTATTACAATTTTTACTGACTTAGTCGTTTTTGATCGAAATTATAAAAAAATTAGAAAATTTTGGATCGATTTTGTTTACACTTTTTGAAACTGAAATCGGTCTGGCATGGTCAAAATCGGTCCAGACCGGCAAATTTCCATTTTTTAGAAGCCCTGTTTTCATATGGTCAGCTGTATATATGTCAAATAGCTCGTATGAATGAAATAATAAATATACTTTTTTTCTTGGTATTTGTTGTATCTTTTTTCCTGGTCTGAAATTGAAACCTGATGCTAACCATAAAATCAACACCCTTTTAATTTTTTAATATAAATGTTAAATGTGCAGCATGAACTGCGAAAGCTGGAACCTGATAGGTCTAGACGACGCAAGGTTTGTGTGTGCACAAAACATGGAAAAATGGTTCATTCTATCATGCATGGGTTTAAGAAGATGGCATTCTAAGTATGCTTGTGAAAGTAAATGAGATGGCTTATCAGTGTGCTCAGATCATGTGGTATGGGCATTTCATTGACCTTGCGCATTATTACCTCATTAAAATCATCATTCGGTCAATGCTATTCATCAATGACCTTATGAACAAAATAGAGAAAAGCGAAAACTGTTTTAGTATTTACAACATAAAATGTGGGTGTCCAACTTCAGCAGACGACATGGTGATCCTCTCTTATACCAAATCCGGCCTTGACAAACTTATTGAAATGTGTTATATAAACTCATGTGAAGAGCAATATTACTACAATAACTCCAAATGTAAAGTTGTAGTTTTCAATGATAAGCCACATGAACGTAACAGACAGTGGAAGCTCTGCAATAGTTGCATTGAAGAAGATAAGATATATACGCATCTTGGAATACCTTGCGAACAGCATCTATCATTAAATACTAATATATCAGACAGCTGCGATAAACTTCGTAAAACGTTTTACAGCTCCGTCGCATGTCGAGGCCAAAACACACTGAATCCTTTGACTAACAAACGGATATATGAATCAGTCGTATTGTCCCGTGCACTTTATGGGACTGAACTCTGGTCAGAAGTCACCGTGACACAGTTACTTCCCCTAGAGACACTTCATCGTCAATGTATAAAGATGATACAGTCGGCTCCTAAACACGCCAGAACGGATGTAGTATTCAGCACATTAAAAGTGTACCCCATTATGAATCTCATTGATAAGCGCAAATTACTACTGCTTGGCCAATTATGCCGCCTCGATGAAAAATACACAGTCAAACAAATATTCGTAAACAGACTGCTTTCCTGCAAAATGTTCCCGATGAAAGCAACAGGCGTCCTACCCGATATATTGTCGATATTGGGCAAATACAACCTGACACAACTTATAAACACTTACATCCAATCCGGACATTTCCCCAATGCGAATGCGTGGAAACGAACTGTTAAAGTCGCCATACAAACTACGATAGAGGACGAATGGAAGAAGCGTTTATCAACAGACAAAGACTTGGTTCTATTTAGTCAAGTACATAACACATACGACATATGCAACTTTTGGCATTTCAGCTCGCTAAATCCGTCATATAATGGGAGTTGCTCAAGAGCCTATAACTTAATGTGCAAACACTTCGAGCGACGCTATGATAGGATATGTTCGGGGTGCGGTCTTGTCTACTCATCATTTGCATTACATGTTATACTTTTTTGCCAATGTCATATAAAAATACGCACATGTTTATGGTTATATTTGGCAAAAGTGTTAGGTAATTGCCGATTCACACAGTTTTGTGCATTTGAACCTGAAGATCAGGTCATCTCGTTGTTCAATGGTTTGGTTGTCTTTGACTTAGATGATCACGTCCGTCTATGTTGTTTCAAGTATATACTTCGAACACTGTATAAGATGAATGCTTACTAAACACATTTAATTGAGTACATGATTTGTAACTCTAATTAATTGCAGTACTGTTTATAATCTATTTGCAATATAGACTTTATTTTATATAGCCTGTATATTAGAATCGATTTAAGTATGTGTATATATATATTTGTATATAGTTAGATATATTTGATTGTAATTATTGCTCACTATTTACATATAATGTACATGTATGCTCTTCTTATAGGAGGAAATAAAGAATATATATATCATTCGGTCTAGGAAAACACTTAAAAGCCTGCTGTTGGGTGGGGCATCAGTTAAAGCAGTGAGAGTGCAGTGTTTCATTTTCAAAACCAGCTTGAATGTGTCCCTTAGACTCATATACTCCATAGACATGGGTCAAGAGAAAAAATGGAGAGTCGGAGGTCTAATTTTCTTACATGGTTAAACTGAAGTAATTCATAGTTATTTTATGCTAGATTGTTTGGTAGGAGTACTTGAACAACAATTTCCATCAGCTTGTTTTTGTCATCACAACTGACCTAAAAAAAATGAGTATAAACTTAAACCTATAACACTATTTTACTTCTTTGTTTGTGCAAACCACAGGATATGCTGGTAAGAGTTTGTTAGCTGCTAAAAATCATGCAATCCTCAGGATAGACAACACTATTTTGTTTTGTTCTGTTTAAGTTATAGTTTCATGTTCTCATTCTTTGCACTGGAAGAATTCTGATCAATTACCTTTACCATGCTATAGATTCATTTTACGGTGTTTGTATTTTTGTAATTGGTTTGATGTTATAAAAAAAATTACATAAGGGTAAGAGTGGTTTAGTGGATAAATGTCCGCCTCTCACCCAAGAGGTTGTGGGTTTGATCCCCATCAGGGGAACTTTCTCATATCCTCTCAAACGGACACAGTGCAGGCTCAAATTCATGGAACGTTCTTGACCGTTACAAGCTTAAGTAGCTTTAATTATTATGCCAAATTTCATTCTAAATCTTAATTTTACTGCAGAAAAAATAGTTTTTCTGGATATTCATGAGGTAAGTTTCCTTTTAAAGTCCCAAAATGCGTAAATTTTACACAAATTATACCAAAATACAAATAGTGAACTTAGCTAAGTCCTGTTATAAGGGACTTGAGATGTTTGGTAAAATTGAGGCCTGGTATCTGCCCAGGAAACGGGCTCTCTCAACTGTTTGTGCAATCAAGCTGAAACAAATTAATATAAACCAGTGAGGTTTTATTTACTTTTTCCAAATAAAATTTAATCAATCATAACCAAAGAATCTGTACTTGATTCAGTACACATTCATACATCTTTATATATTCTGGTTGGTCACAAGCCTTTAACTTTTCAAGAATTTTGTTGACATATAATAATCTTGGTAGTATAAATACCAAATTGAAATGGACAACAAATTAATAGTACAACTAGTCATATTTTTAATGTTAAGAATATGACCATAATGTTTGTAGCAAATGACCCTGTTGGGATATTATGGCCGACCAGTTCTTTGACAATGCAATGCAAAGATGTGTACTTTTCTCTTGTTTAATCTTAGATAATTTGTCACTCAGTCATAAAAAAGTTCTCCTCTTACTGTTATATTGTCTAAGGTCTGGGTCTGGTCCGTATAGTTTCTGTGTTTAAATTGTCATATAATTTTATGCTAAAATAAAAACATCAATTAAATGTTTTAACTAATAAATGCTGAATTATGGAAGGTTTAAATTTTTCCTGAACCATCATTCTTAATAGAAATAAATATACCTGCTTAGATTAGTAGGTTTGCTTTATTTTTTAAATATTTCAATACATTTTTATGCCCCCACAAAGTGGCGGCATATAGGGTTGCCCTTGTCCGTACGTACGTCTGTCTGTCTGTCTGTCTGTACGTACGTACGTCCCGAAGATTGTTTCCGATCTAATTCTTGAAAACCGTTTGTCCAATCCTCACCAAACTTTAAACACATGTTTGTGACCATAATATCTTGATCAAGTTCGATAGTCATGGAAATCGCTTTAGTCATTTAGGAGTTACGGCCCTTTTTTGCCAAAAATACTTCAAAAATATATGTTTCCAATCTAATTCTTGAAAACTGTTTGTCCAATCCTCACCAAACTTTAAACACATGTTTGTGACCATAATATCTTGATCAAGTTCGATAGTCATGGAAATCGCTTTAGTCATTTAGGAGTTACGGCCCTTTTTTGCCCAAAATACTTCAAAAATATATGTTTCCAATCTAATTCTTGAAAAGTATGTGTCCAATGTGGATCCAACAAGTTTTTTCCTGCCTGAATGGCGCCATATAACCTATACAGTCTTGCGATGCCGTAAAACCCAACTCAACTCAACTTATCCTATATGTGCAGATTATCCTGAATAATCATTATGGCTTATTTTTTTACTTAGAATTTATATTAAAGTTTGCTACCACCTCAAATATTTATGCCCCCACAAAGTGGCGGCATATAGGGTTGCCCTTGTCCGTACGTACGTCTGTCTGTCTGTACGTACGTACGTCCCGAAGATTGTTTCCGATCTAATTCTTGAAAACCGTTTGTCCAATCCTCACCAAACTTTAAACACATGTTTGTGACCATAATATCTTGATCAAGTTCCTTAGCCATGGAAATCGCTTTAGTCATTTAGGAGTTACGGCCCTTTTTTGCCAAAAATACTTCAAAAATCATTATGGCTTATTTTCTGTGACAAAAAACCGAAGTGGGGGCATCCGTGTCCTATGGACACATTTTTTTATTTCAAACAGTTGCAATCAAAATCATATATATATGTTTACAATTATGATATCAAAGCGTAACACATTCTATTAAATTATTGTCCTGAGATTAGTTACAGAAAAAAACTTTTTTTGGTGCCAATCTGGTGTACAGTCCCTTTAAGATAGCACACCCCTAAAGAACCTCCACATGAAACTCTTCAATTTTAATGCTTTAGCCTATGTTGTTAAGCACAGGACTACAAATCTTTTGAGGGATTCAATGAAGTGGATAAAAAATAATCCAGTCAGACGCACAAATATTTTATTTATTTAATTTTAGCTCGACTATTCGAAGAATAAGGAGAGCTATCCTAGTCACCCGAGCGTCGGTGTCCGTGTAACCACTTATGTTAAAGTTTGCGTACCACCCCAAATATTTTCAAAGTCCATTCACATATGGCTTTGAAACTTTGCACAAAAAGCATTTTGACAAAATTATGCCCCTTTTTTTACTTAAAATTTACGTTAAAGTTTGCATACCACCTCAAATATTTTCAAAGTCCATTAACATCTGGCTTTGAAACTTCGAAAGCTTGTTCACCATCATGCTCCCAGCCTGTACACAGGAGGAGGTCACTGTATCAAGCATTTTGACCAAATTATGCCCCTTTTAAGACCTAGAATTTACGTTTAAGTTTGCGTACCATCCCATTTATCTATGAATACTCATTCTTGTTTTTATTTACATTTTTCATCACAGGTAATTTTTCCTATGAAGTCCTGTTATGTTACTGTTTTATGTATGCTTGTACATGTTTTTCTAATGATACAATGTGCCTTAATTTCTATTATCTTATTATAATGTTCTTACTATTGACCATTCAACAAGCCTTTTTTATTTACACTGTTTTCTATTTACAAGTTCCTGTTTTTAACTTAAATGTCCTTAAAAAATATCCTCCAGAATGGATATTATTTCATATTGTCAATCACTGGGAATAGTCCAGCGCGCTGTCTACTGACAGCTCTTGTTTTCTTCTTTGTTTTCATTAGCTTACATCTTTTTACAAAAGTTAATATTGTATTTTCATTAAAAAGTAATTAAATACATTTTTACACATAAATATTAGCTTCTGTGAAGATTTTATAAATTTCAGGAATTACAAACTTTTTTTTTAAATGAGACGGTAAAACATTTTGATTTTTTGGGCATAAGGTTCACAAAAGATTAAAGATAATTATTTATAAAGAACAGGTCATGAGAATTTCTAGAACATTATTTTTGCTTTTAAACATCGATGTTCCATTTTCACGCGGTCAAAACAGTATGTTAAAATTGAAATACCATATGGCTATTTCAGTACAGTATGATTATATTTGTTGGTGATGTGATCATAATGTATTATTTCTGAAAGCAAATATATTTCTTGTTACTCTGATACCAAATTATTACCAAACTTTTGAATAATAAAATGAAATAAAGGATTGTTCTTGTCTCTCGGGTGATGTTGTTTTTATCGACAATTTTGAAATGTGGGTAGGGTAATTCAAATTTAAATAAAATTGTTATTTGAGGGTAATTTTTTTTTTTTTTTTTTTTTGAATCCAGGAAATGATACACATTAAGAAATCATCAAGCTGATCATGGTTTGAAATGGTGCCTATTAGGGGTGTGCTACCTTAAGTTAAGATTCCTGTATCTTGAAAAATATATAGAAAATGTTTTTAGTGGTCTCTGAGCTTCATATAGATAAAAGATGGCTGATGAGATACTAAATTGTCATTATGAGGAAATACAGTTAGCCAAGGAGTAGCCTTAATTTATTAAAAGTGTTCCAGGCACTGTATTGGTCAAGGGGGGTACAAGTGCTATACTGTGCTATACTGTCCTCTTTCTTTTTTGTAAGAGGGCTGGAGTTCATGCAGAGAAGACCTTGACACTGTGGACAACAGGGGTCCCCTGACAATGGGGCCAGCTAGACTGGTTGCAGAACAGCCATTCCGCATTATCATCGGTAAGGTTTGTCTACTTACACTTGATGTAAGGATTCATGTGATAGACATTGTCTATCTCAGCATCCAATCCTGAAGTACATGTAGAGCGAGTTGGTTGAAATAATTCCAACATACAGTATGCTTTGGCTTTATTAGCTGACAGTCCTTCCTGGTCAGTGTTTTAAATTTTAACACACCATCTGATGACTTACCATAATATATTTAAAACATTTCATATTCTGATAAATAAAAGGACACCAGTAACTGTTGTGGATTGTACCAAGGAAACAGACTGTGAGTTATATAAGCTTATAGGTGTCTTAACAATCAAGCAAGAATAAATGTGTGTAAACTATAAGCTAAAAGAATAACGCATTGTCTTCATTATTCCACATAAAGGTACAGGAGGCAGTCTTAGCTCCCAGACGTACATTCGTCAGGTGGCAGTCTACATTGCAAACCTGTTCTTGTTAACATCAGACGGTCACGTAGACATTGTTGCTGATACGGATGTCCAACCAGAAAACATAGGTATGATTGTGTTTCATGGAGTTTTCTGTGATGAAAATGGGGGGATATAGAACTGCCGTTGTCTGTCAGTGATTATGTGCGTGAGTTTGTCCGTCCGTCCGTGATTCCGTCCGTAAGTATTATGCTAAATAAGTTGTGCACCTGGGGTTTCATTTCCCACTGCATTTGGTTAAACTAGAGTTATAGCCATTTGAATTTGCAAACAAATGGCTTTTCTGGACTTTTGTCGCCCAAAACTCAAAAACTATTTCACCAAGAGTCAGGAGATGATGAACTTGTGCACCTGGGGTTACGTTCCCCGCTGCACTTTGTAAAACCAGAGTTATGGCCAGTTGAGTAGCAAAAACTGGCATTTCCAGACATGTTTGGTTCATAGAACGAATTAAAACCTTCCAACAATTTATCTGAAAACCCTAAAATCTTTTTTTTTTGTGAATGACCAGATATTGCATGTAGATAATTACACTTCAGTTAAATAACGCATTTCTTTTTTTCTTTTTAGGTTTGCTCAATGCAATAATTCTGGGAAATTCTACGGAGAATATTCATACTGAATCCATTCTTCAACGTGTTCCAATCAAAATGTCTTCAGGTAGAAGAAAATATTTAAAAAAATATGTTTTATTGAAGGAATGACAAACAACACCCCTGACAAATATAAGCATTTACGAATCAGTCATACCCTTTTTTTAGTAAATTAATGTGAATGTATGGTAGTTGATGATTCTCGCCTCAAAAATACCAATCAGAGTTAAATAGATCATGCCTTGTTATTAACCTACAGGACTTAATTGATTCCTATATTTGAATAAGAGGTCATTATACCCCCACAAACGAAGTTTAAGGGGGTATATAGGAGTGAGCTTGTCGGTCGGTAGGTCGGTCTGTCGGCCGGTCGGTCTGTCGGTTTTCATGGTTTCCGGACGATAACTCATGAAAGGCTAGACAGATTTGAAAAAATTTTGGTACACAGGTTTAACATCAGAAGATTCAGGTCAAGTTCGATATTGGGGCTGGTGGGGCCAAGGTCAAGGTCACTGTTACTAAAAATAGAAAAACGGTTTCCGGACGATAACTCATGAAAGGCTTGACAGATTTTAAAAAATTTTGGTACACAGGTGTAACATCAGAAATACAGGTCAAGTTCGATATTGGGGCTGGTGAGGCCAAGGTCAAGGTAACTGTTACTAAAAAAGAAAAAAAGTTTCCGGACGATAACTCATGAAAGGCTAGACTGATTTGAACAATTTTTGGTACACAGGTGTAACATCAGAAGATACAGATCAAGTTAGTGAGCTTGTCGGTCGGTCGGTCGGTTTTCATGGTTTCCAGACGATAACTCGTGAAAGACTAGACAGATTTAAAAAAAAATTGGTACACAGGTGTTACATCAGAAGATACAGGTCAAGTTCGATATTGGGGCTGGTGAGGCCAAGGTCAAGGTCACTGTTACTAAAAATAGAAAAACGGTTTCCGGACGATAACTCATGAAAGGCTTGACAGATTTGAAAAAAAATTGGTACACAGGTGTAACATCAGAAGATACAGATCAAGTTTGATATTGGGGCTGGTGGGGTCAAGGTCACTGTTACTAAAAATAGAAAAATGGTTTCCGGACGATAACTCATGAAAGGCTTGACAGATTTGAACATTTTTTGGTACACATGTGTAACATCAGAAGATACAGGTCAAGTTCGATATTGGGGCTGGTGGGGCCAAGGTCAAGGTCACTGTTACTAAAAATAGAAAAATGGTTTCTGCTTCATAACTTTAATTGGGCATGAGATATTGTGATGAAACTTGCTGTATAGGCAGCCTCTGTGAAGACAATGCTTGTGATTGAAAATGGGGCCAGTGGAGTAAAGGTTTTTGTGCACTGTTACGAAAATAGAAAAACGGTTTTGTCTTATTCCAGAAGAGATCAGCTAGAGCATCAGCTAGTTTTTCTTGTCAGCAGTGTAACTTCTAAATTACTCAACAGATTTAAATAAAACAATACATGCATGATAAAAGAAGATGCAGTGTGCAGTAACCTTGGAGTTATGGCCTCTTTTCAAAGGAATGGTTTGCCATTCCTGTGTCCAGGCGGCATTTGGGGGTATTCGTCACTCCTGTGACAGCTCTAGTTTATTAATGGTGATGAAGAGATGGAGATGGTTTCAAAAATATTGTTGTTGTTTTTGTTAATTTTTATCTATTTTTAGTAATGGGTTTCCGTAAGTTTTATTATTGGTTTAATGGTGTGTTCTATATCAGCATAGAATTTTTAACATCATAGACTATTGCTAGATAAATAAAACTGCAGCAAATAAATCTGCTTGGTTTTCTCTGTTTTGGGGATTTTGTGTATTTTGTGAACATTTTACATTTTAATCCTATGCATTAAAATAACATTTTTTATTATAGAAATATCATTTTTTAGGCATGGTTCCATTGATATCAAATTATATAATTGAAGTTTTCAATTTTATGCTTAACATGTCATTAAATGTCATAATTTTTAAATTTATGGTTGTGAATTAGGTTCAACCAAATGTATCTATATTTTCAAAGCTATTTTCAGTCTTAATGAATTTTCCGTCCAAAACCTTACAAGAGCTTATTTTTGTACTATTATGTCTTTGATAAAAATAATAATTCCTACTTCTTACAAGTTTTATCATTATGGTAACAACCCCCACCATCTTTATATCAGTGTATTAATCATGGTATCATAGATATTTTTTGTTTTATTAATAATCACTATTTTATTGAACATTTCAGGATGAGAGTGAGGATTACGTTGCTCACATGTGGCGACGTGTTGCCCTCATGTCCAAAGAAACGTCGGAGCAGCTTCTTTCATACCAGAACGCCATTGAGGCCCTCTCTGTAAGTCTTTCAAACCTTTGACTACTATAGTGAATTGTATTTTAATGAAATTACCCCGATCTTAACAGTGCTTTGATTTCTATTGTTGAGAATTTTTCACTATGCTTTGCCAATTTAAGCTCTTTGAATTAAATTTGCATCAAACTATACTGTGCCTGATTAATATGGGTCAATCAGTGTGTCTCTTTTTCATTTGTAAAATGTGTCCCTTTTTAAAAAAAAATGGATCAAACACAAAATCTTATGAGTATATCAAAATAGAAAATGCTTATTCTATAAAAACACTTTGCATTAATACCTTCATTTAGATTAGGTTAATAAATTTACTTATTATAATAACTAATATTGCATTACAGAGTGAAAGTACAACCTGGCTTAAATTGGACCTTCTTCAAGAGTTTGCCCAGTGGCTGTGTGTGCGAGACTTTCATGTCGAGGACGCTGTCGATCAGCTTCAATGGGCGATCGATATAATGATCAACATGCAGGCTGAGATCGACGCCAAAAAACAGGAAGGTATGATCAAGGAAAGATAATAGTCATTAATATATCACTTGTTGATTGTTTTTAGTCACAATTTTAAGGAATGATTTTATTGTTTAGCATGTCTGTTAATGTTTTTTGAAGAAAGAAATTAAGTTACCGATGTCTTGGATTCGACAGCAGCAATGATGGTACATGTACATGTTGTACAAAAGCTTTACTCTAAGTGATTATAATTCATAACAATTCTAAGATCATCTCATGAAGCTTAATGTACACAATTTTACCAGTTACAGTACACAAACATATGCATCATATGCCCTTAACTCTGATTTTGAAAACATGAGTTATGCCTGTTTTCACGTGAATGAAACTGCAATAAGTACCAACAAGTAGCAGTGGTCTTGTTTTTGTGTCGCCTGAAAAGACGACATATAGGGGTTACTTTTGTGGGCAGCGGCGTCAGCGGCGGCGGCGGCGGCGGCGGCGGCGTCCCATTTTCGCTTGTCTGGGGTATATCTCCTACTAAACTATTAGTGGTATCAACTTGAAATTTCATATGTAGATAGATCTAATTGAGGGAGTAAGGTTCATTCCGACTCTAGCGTAGGGTGTTTTGCAAAATTTTTGTACTTTGAGTGTATTTCTTATTTATTCTTATATTATAAATGCAGATTTTCGTAGCGTAAAAATCCCTTGATGTAATATCAAAATCCCCTGGACTTCAGACCAAAATCCTCAGGGAAGCCTCTCAGAAATATGGCATGTATGATACTGATTTATATTAGCATGTACAGACAACATTTAATATATTGTTTTAAAATATTATTAAAATATTATTATTCATGTTCTTTGATATTTCAGTGCAAAGGTGTTTGCCCTTGAGAAACCAGTTGAGACAGCAATGTTGACCTCTCTGGCTGGGGTCAAGTGTTACCTTGGTAACCAGTGGCACTGCACACTCGCTGAGAATGCTTCCAAACTCAACACAAGCATGAAAGGTATACAGACTGAGTATGCATGTCAGCAATTTTAAAGGGCATTGTTTTTAGTTTATCGGTTTTTGTTGAAGCAAACAATTTGGGTATTGTGATAGACTTGGTGTCTTAGGTGTAGCTGTTAGTGGCAGCAGCATTGTTGCCATAGTGCTTAAACTTTCACCTTGGCAATAACTCAACTAGAACTCCGCGAGTCGGATGTGTCGCCTGACGAATTATTTACTGTCGACATTATAGCTGTTAGATTGGCATTTTATTCATTTATAGACGATGATGTTGCCATTTAACTTTCAAGTGTAGGTGGCATTTGAACCCTCAATCAGATATACCTACGGAATAAGTTTCAGGTTGAAACCTCCTATAGTTTACGAGATATGCCACGGACAAAACCTAAGCAAGAAAATTAACAAAGGGCAATAACTCTAAAAATATGGCAGCAAGAGTAACAGTTCTTGTGCACTGCACTTGCTCTCAATGAGATCTATCTAGCTATGAAGTTTCAAGTTGATACCTCTTATATTCTTCAAGATATGCCCCGGACAAAACTTTAAGCATGAAAATTAACAAAGGGCAATAACTTTAAAACTAAGAAAGCAAGAGTTACTGTTATTGTGCACTGCACTTGCCCTCAATGAGATATATCTAGCTATGAAGTTTCAAGTTGATACCTCTTATATTCTTCAAGATATGCCCCGGACAAAACTTTAAGCATGAAAATTAACAAAGGGCAATAACTTTAAAACTAAGAAAGCAAGAGTTACTGTTATTGTGCACTGCACTTGCCCTCAATGAGATCTGTCTAGCTATGAAGTTTCAAGTTGATACCTCTTATATTCTTCAAGATATGCCCCGGACAAAACTTAAAGCATGAAAATTAACAAAGGGCAATAACTTTAAAACTAAGAAAGCAAGAGTTACTGTTATTGTGAACTGCACTTGCCCTCCATGAGATCTATCTACATATGAAGTTTCAAGTTGATAACTCTTATATTCTACAAGATATGCCCCGGACAAAACTTTAAGCATGAAAAATAACAAGGGCAAAACTCTAAAAATATGGAAGCAAGAGTAACAGTTCTTGTGCACTGCACTTGCCCTCAATTAGATCTATGTACATATGAAGTTTCAAGTTGATACCACTAATAGTTTAGGAGATATACCCCGGACAAGCGAAAATGGGACGCGGACGCCGCCGACACCGCCGCCGCCGACAAAAGTAACCCCTATATGTCGTCTTTTCAGGCGACACAAAAACTGTTTGGGATGTTCGAAACTTGCTATAAATGTTGCCCAGAACAATATGCTTATGTACAGAAATGCCAAAATATCTTGCTAAAGCAATTATTGAGTTATGCCACTTGTTGATTCAAGAGAAACAATCTTAATTTTGACAAGTGATATTCTATTATTCTTGTTTCATACTTGCTTGACGGCAGTCTATCAACAGGGGAGCATGTTTGCCTGATGTGTGTTCCCAACCGACGCAAGGTTCCAGAGCCAGAAGTGAGCGCAGATGAAACCAAGAACACCTCCCCACAGCCCAACACTGATGACTCTGCCACGGAGGGATCAGCTGCAGATAGCTCCATACTTAGCGAGAAAAACGCATCAATGGACCAGCATGAGACTGGACCGCATAGGTCCTGGTTTAACCTTGTTTGTTACGGTCTTCCAAACCTGGTCGTAACTCAGACATGAATACTACAGAGGATGCTGTGATATAGAAACAGAAAAAAAATGTGATGTTCTGTTTGTTAAGCTCATTTTGACTGAAATATACATGAACAAACTCGGATCTAACTATCACAGATAAAAGCATTGCCATATACTTTTTAGAAATGGAAAAAAACCTGTGATGTTTCAGTTTTGAATTTTATCTTGTCTCAAGTATTATGTCATTGTTGAATATGATAATTCTGTGTGGAATAATTGTGCTATTTTACTAAATTGATGTCATTTGACTCATAATTATGGAAACAGTGTTAACTGTGATAGCTTTAAATGGAACAAAGTAACTTCACTTGAGTATGAATCTCAACTGTTCTAAAAGGATGATAAACTTTTCAGTAAATTAACTGCATAACAATGAAAGTTTGAGACATCAACTAAATTAAGGTGTAGTCCTTCAAAGTTTGTAATATACTTGTAGGGATTTGGGGGTTTTAAGAAGTCTGAACAAAGTGTTGTGTTTTGTACTAAAAACTGTGATGTTTTGAGAAATTATTATTTCTTATGTCTTGTTATACTGAAGGAACTTTTCACAAATGTGATGCTTGCAAAAAAAAAATCAAATGTTATTGAAATTATAAGAGTTGTTTTTATCATTTTTATAAACCAACAGCAACTGAAAGATACCAGTACTGTTTTGAACAGAATTTTGAAAAATTAAGGCTGAAATAATTTTCAAAAGCTTTTTGGTGAAATGAAGAATTTCTGTCACATTTTGAAAAAAATATATCTAACTGCATCTTCTTCAACTTCACTTAAAAATTAAATAGTTTGATGTCCGACCTACAAAACCTTAAAGACCCTTTTACATCTGACTGTTCTTGATAGTTTTGTTTGTAATTTATGATAGATTATTATTATAAATTTGATATTTATTTTAAACATATAATTGAGTTTATTTGTATGTTGTCAAAAACAGGAAGTTTAAAAGACGAATTAAAGAAATTATAACTTTTTCCGTTCTTTTTTTTTTAGACGAGATTCCTTGTCCATCCATCCATGCTTATATTAACTAGAACTCCATGAATCATAGGTGTGGCCTGTTGGGAGTGGCATATCATTGCTTAAAGTCAACATGACCTTGGCCTTTGACCTGTTGAACTCAATAAGGGTCATCTCCTGACTATAGCTAATGTAAAATCCAATGATTGACTTCACTAAGTAATTGATCGGAAACGAAAAAGCCAGTAGTCCTACCTTTTAAGGTCACCTTTACCTATTAAGGCCAAGAGCAATAGTGGTTATCAACTTCTCCAGCTGTAATAATTGTTGAGAAATGCCCCTTGCTGGACTGAAAAAACAACAAATGAGCGTTGTCCTTCAGTCCGCGATGCTCCACTTTTATGATTTATTTTAAGGTCAATATTTATCTCATGCAATCATAAATGCTTTTAGTCTCAAATGTCATCATTCATAAAATTCTGCTCTCTTTTATGAGGGAAATACTCTCTTTTATGAGGGCAATATAAGATATATTTATATCATGAAGCTTTTTGTACAGGTTAATTGTCATAACTATAAGCAAATTATTTTAACCATGGTAAGTTTTGTGTAGCACCAACGGTAGAACAAGTCATATTAAGCAATAACATGGGTAGACTACCATGTATACATACAATTTACTTAATTATTTTAATATGATATATATATATATATATATATATATATATATATATATATATATATTATATAACCCCTTACAAAAACTTACCACAGTATGCTACTGCTAGTTTCTAAAATACAGGAAAGTTATTTAAATAAATACAAAACATTTAATCAAATTGTGGACTAAAAACTTAGAATTCGACTGAAGTATATATCAGAAATTTGTGCACGCTATTTTTGTTGTTACACTGGCAATACTCAATCGAAAAATAAATGATTCAAAAATAGTTTAAAATAACCCGCGCATTTAACTTCCGATCATGTGACCGTTGCTAATAGAGACATAATAGTTCAGCCTCACTTTGAGAATTGCTCTCAAAACATCAAGCTGCTTTTCAAAGCTCTGGTAAGATTTTATCTTTTGTACATTGCCTACATAGCAAATAAGTAATTGGGATATATATTAATTAGGCAAAATATGCCGCATTCATGAAGGCGTTACGAATTTCTGTGCAGGACATGTAAAAGCACATTATATACTGAGTGAATAACATTTAATTAAGCATTGCCAAGCTTGGCAATACGTCAACACAACCGAACAATTGTATCATCGTCTTTTTGCCGATTATGGGAGTATGATAATTAATGCCATACAAACGTATCGTTTCTTGGGCTTTTCTTATTTGTATTAATTTGTATTGACTAGACTTCAAATGATATTAAACATTAAAATAAATGGGCACTTCCATATTTATAAGCGGTCCCCACAATAACACATCAGCAGAAGCCCACGTTCAAACAGCCAAAATAGTTTAATTCTAGTACTTAATTTTTTAACAAGCCCTGTTACATAAAATCCAAAAGTTGGGCAAGCCCGGAAATCTTAACTAGAGTCGTAGAGAAGAGCTCTTAATTGTTGGCTTGTTCTAATTCCGACCACTGCTGGTTGATGGATGGACCAGAGCTGACGCACCATGCAGGTATCCCAGCCATGTTTTGGGGCATACATGTACAAGTAGCACCGTATGTGGTTTTGAAATTTGTTTGACTGAGGGAATAGACATACGTTTCAATTTCACCAGTGATCGCACAATGCTCACGTTGATTTCCTTGATACTGTTTACCTGGATCTAAAGCGATATATAAATTATCCTAAAAGGACTCGCACATGGTTTGTAAGATGCCCTTTTTACGATGTTTGTTATTATTTTATTACGAAATTAAGTGTGGCAAATCATCAGGAGTGACAAAACTAAGAAACGGTCAGCTTGAACCCTTCAACAAATGTTGGAATTTGCTCAAATATTGTCTTTGGAAGACCACAGTTTTGAAAACCTCGTTAGTAACGCTATTCAGCAGGGTGATCAATGGATAGTATGGCGTTATGTACCCAATGTATTTGATTAAGTATACATCAGCTATTGTTTAAGTTCTCGTGACTGAATTGTGAAGGCGTCAGTTTTATATTTGTGTCTTAACTGTACGTCGTTGATTCGTTCCCCACAACCAGAATATTTTTTTTACACTTTAATTGCATTTTTTTCTGTAATTTCGATATCATAGAGTACAAATTTATAAAATAAGTGTTTTAGATGTGTTTCTGGGGAAAATAATGTATGGTCCAAAACATGAGCGAGTTCGTCTACATGTTCGTAATTATTTTCTAAATAGAAAACAGCAGCAAGGAGACAGCAGATAGCAAAACTATAGTGATAAATAATGAGTGCATTATTATCATATTAAACCGCTTAGAACCATGTAAGCGGTTACAAAATATGACATTAAGAAGAAGGATCAACAAGGTGTGTACGTTGCCTCGCACCCCATGATGAACGAGTTTCTGTTGCTACGTGAGCCGTCTGTAATGTAAAGGACTTGATCGAAGGCTTAATAAAATTCACACAAGTATGGTATCTTTTGGTTCTTGGTGTTTTCGATTCCAGTCACTGTTGTTGTTGTGTGCTGGTACAGTTAAAACATCTACGTTATGGCCGAGCCCTTTACCCCGTGCCTTTTGCTCATGGGCGTCTTCCAACACTGTACATATCACCTCTAGCGTATACTGGCACATGTTTGGTAGAAGTAAATTTTGAAATCATGATAGAAATATTCAAAAACACCTATAATACAGTGCAAGTAAAAACAATTGTCAGTACTGTCTTTCGTATGGTGAAAGACGGGACTTTCCTCCTGAAACTATCGATGATAGGGCAGCCAACAACTGTTCCACATTCTGATGGAAGGTGGAAGGTAAGGGTACGAGCGAATGGTACAAGTGAGGTACCTTTTGTGGTATCTGGTTGATGCTCTGGCAGTAAGGCTAGTACTGGGTATATCAAACCAGTTGTATGCAATCCGGTACATCATGATGACCTTTGCCTTTGGTCGTTTCTCCTGCAGTACGTGCCACTGGAGATGGTTAAGCTTCTCGGTCACGCTGATGGTTCTCTAGTCCGTGGAGACCAGCTGTGCTAATCGACGTTGGACTATCTCAAATTTACTTGGGTGTCATGTATTTATGATGTTGATGTTGGTGTTCCAGTCAAGATTGTTTTGTATGCTTATTCTAAGATACTTTGCCGATTTAGTTACTTCTAAAGTGTGGCCGTGTATACTGTATAGCATGTGTTTTGGGTTTCTTTTGTTGGAAATATGTACGACTTGGCATTTCTGGGGATGGAATTTCATTTGCCATTCTACTTCCCACTTAGCTGGTTTAGGTACTAAGTATATTGAAGGGCTTTGTTATCTGAGTCGGGTTTGATCTCTTTGTATAATAAACAGTCATCTGGAAACATTCGACCGATGGATGTTGGGGGAACCTGCTAGGTCTATGGTAAGGATCAGTTGGGGTTTCCCAGATCGACGTTTTCTGAACATGGAAAATGTTGTTATTGTCCAGGTGAAACATGCAGGAACTGTTGGTAATATGTTCAAGTAATTTACAGACAATCGAAGAAACAGAGACTGGCCAATAGTTTTCTGCCTTGCACTTGTCCCCCTTTCTTGAAGATTGGTATAACTCTTGCCGTATTCCAGTCCACATGGATGGTACCATGGTCTATTTGCTTGAAAGAAGATGGTGAAAATTGGGGCTAGTTTACTTGACAGATCTCTAAGAGGGCATGAGTGTCTTGAAGCCAAAATGCTACATGTAGCTGCAACGAATGACACCTTATATGACTATACAGCACGGACAGCTCTTAGAAGAAGAGCTATGTGACAACGTTATAGCCACCCTGCTGGTCTCGTCCATCGGCTGTAGACGTCAACTTACCATGCAGTGAGTCCCGTGTTGTATTCGCGACTGCATGTGAAGCAGATCCGCCATCTTAAAGATGTCATTAGAAATCGTTGTGAAAAAACGTTTATGCTGTGTGTATATATGCGCGCGTTATCCCCGCTGTTTGATGGGTTCTTATTAGCCAACTTTACAACTAATTTGCCCTGTTCTTGTCTGTTTTTTTTTTTTTAAATCAATCATCGTTGTATGGTTACTTTATCAGCTTTTTGACCTCATTTTGTTTTTCCCTCCCCTGGGAACTGTTAAATTAACACCCATCGACATCAGAACCATGTAATACAGTTCTGTGCTGAATAGAAACAAAAGTATGGCCAACGTGTCGGGTTATAAAATATACATCGTTCTTCAATGACCGTTCTAGGCCGAACTGGTTTATTTATTAATCTATATAATAATAACTGAACGTATTTTTAAATTTGCCTCCATGATGTTTTCTACCATTGGGAACACTCATCATGTAACGAGATCTACTAGCACAACCAAACATTCGTACCTAAATACTCCGTCCTAAATAATTTATATTTTTAAAAATCAGCTAAATCTACTTTCCTTAATCTTACAACTGTGGTATTGGGACAAGGATTAATGCATTCGAATGAGATCAATTTTTATTCTAGCAGGATTCATCAGTAAACACTGTTTTATTGACAAATTCGATTTAAAATTGAACCGCCAAGTAAACACGATAAGTCATATGACCGTCGTCAAGGGAAACAAACAATTCAGCCTCAGTTTGAGATTTTTCTCCAAACACTGTGAAAGCTACATTCAATAGCGGTATTTTTTGCTTTTATTTCTTATAAATAAGTACAAAATAGTGAAAAATATGTTGAAGGCGTTCGAGCAATGTTTAATACGTGTACTGTTTCTATTGAGTGATAGATTTTTCGTGTGTGTTACTTAATTTAAGGATTGAATTGTTTCTGTCCTGAGACGGAACCGTTTTGCACATTGTTTTAAAATGTATCCGGGATATAATTCAAGTACGAAGACCTTAAGCTATGAAAATCATATAGTCAACAAGTAGGTTTATTCTCAGTCGAGTATATATTTCACGAACTAATATATTCAATCAAAATGAATGTAAGACAATTTTTTCAAAAGGTTTTCATGATTTTTCAAGTTCAAACTGCTAAATAAACCATCTTTACAGTGTAGCAAATTGTGAAGTAATGCATTCAAACGGTGATTATTACTAGTTATTATCACCTTTTATCCAGTGTTTCATCACACAATAGCCACTACTAAAATATATATATATATAGTTGACTTGGTCCTGAAATGGTACACTTGGGAAGTGGTTTGCTTAGTCCTGCAGCAGAATACCCAACAGGCAAAATAACCCTTGTGATTTTTGGTAGTGTGGACAAAATATCCCACATCTCTTTTTATCTTATGTTAAATAAAATAATATTTTAATTCTGTTTACCAAACAGACTTACATGTACTGGCTAAAAAAAAAAATTGCCGAATAATTAATTCCCATTACCACTCAGTTAAGGCTTAAAGTTTAAGGAACAATTTAATGTACAAATGCCAAACAGTGAAGATAAATCATATAAGGTATTAAGCACCAAATACAGACATCTGCTGAGGGATTTAAATAATATATAACACAATTATTGGAAAATGTTTTGGATAAGAATGGGGCATTTTGAAGGAAAAAATGCAGGTGTGGATTGCTTAATTGTTGTGGGAAATTTTGTCCACCCAGCCAAAAATGGCATATGTGTTTCTTCCTTACACCCAGAACATATACATATATATTTGAAGCCAACATGAATTTTACACATGCACTTTTATATTTTTATAAATATAATAGATGTGATTCTGTTTTTCTTTCAGATCCAAAATCCAAAATGCCTATCGAATGCGTTGAGATTGTGCGCAGCAAGCTGCGTGCCCAGCAGAAGAACTACATGATGTACATGTATATCCTCGAGATGCTCAAGTGCCCATCCCTGAAGTTTGTCTGCAACATTCCCTCCCTGCAGGCAAATTTCCAGGTAGGTCAACTGGAATCGTGTGAATCTTTTATCTTAGACTGTTGCAGGAATTTAATCATAATGACCTAAATTTAATCATAATGGCCTAACTTAAATGCCTGTCATTTTCTGTTTACCGGTAATACTAAAATACAACAACAAAATTCTCAATGTAGAAAATTAATCTACCTAAAAACATTGAATTATTTATTGTATTCTATTTTATCTGATATCAAACCATCCTAGGTTATATCACACTAAAATAAGGTGAGTTACTTGAACTACAGTCCTAAAGATCTGTCTATAAATATGTTGGATACTTTGTAGTCACTTGAATATCATGCCTGTTAGTTCAAATCAAGCATGTTGTGGAAAGGTTTTGTGATATCAAGTACCTTAAAACTACATTCTAATGTTTACGTTCAATCTACTGTCGTATGTATTACCATGTCTATCGAGTGTGTTTAATAACGTGAATAAACGGCAGTCAATCATCAATCAATCAATCAATAACTCATTTAATTAATTATATACATGTATTAACTCATTACTGCTTCTGTAATAATGAGAGAAAGCACTTTTTAATTCACCTACAGGCATACCAAAAGCTGAGGGATGAGCATGCGAGTCAGGCCTGGTACTTCGAACACAAGGCCAAGACCGGGGAACCCATCACTGAAGACAAGAGGAACGTAGAGATCGATTTTCTCTATGAAGCCTTCGGTTGCAACAAGAAGTTGGTGGAGCTGGTCTATGAGATTGCTGATGAGCTTCAGGAACTGGTTTGCATGGATGTCACCATTCCAAGCATGCCTGCAAACCAGGTAATGGTGGTTGCTTTAACTCTGTTTCAGCTTTGCTCTATGCTTATTCAATTATTATGCCCCCCTTCAAAGAAGAGGGGTATATTGCTTTGCACAGGCATGTCGGTCGGTCGGTATGTCGGTCGGGCGGTTGGTCATCAAACTTGACATGAAGGTAGGGCGTGACCAGTAGATGCCCCCTGATTGATTTTAGGGCTCATCGGGCCAAAGGTCAAGGTCACAGTGACCTTTAATGGTAAAATAATTTTAAAGCTTGTCCGAGTGATAACTCAACATTGCCTAGACCTATGGTCATCAAACTTGATATGGAAGTTGGGCCTGACCAGTAGATGACCCCTATTATTTTTGGGATCATCAGGCCAAAGGTCAAGGTCACAGTGACCTTGAATGGTAAAAGGTTGTCCTAGTGATAACTCGACAATGCCTGCACCCATGGCCCCCATTCTTGACTTGGAGGTTGGGCCTGACCAGTAGCTGACCCCTATTGTTTTTGGGGCTCATCGGGTCAAAGATCAAGGTCACAGTAACCTTGAATGGTAAAAGGTTGTCCTAGTGATAACACGACAATGCCTGCACCCATGGCCCTCAAACTTGACTTGGAGGTTTGGCCTGACCAGTAGATGACCCCTATTGATTTAAGGGGTCATTGGGCCAAAGTTCAAGGTTACAGTGACCTTGAATGGTAAAAGGTTGTCCATGTGATTACTCGACAATGCCTTCACCTATGGCCCTCATTCTTGACTTGGAGGTTGGGCCTGACCAATAGATGACCCCTATTGTTTTTGGGGGTCATTGGGCCAAAGGTCAAGGTCACAGTGACCTTGAATGGTAAAAGGTTGTCTGAGTGATAACTCGACAATGCCTGCACCCATGGCCATCAAACTTGACTTGGAGGTTTGGCCTGACCAGTAGATGATACCTATTGATTTAAGGGTTCAAAGGTCAAGGTCACAGTGACCTTGAAAGCAAACTCAACAATTCCTGGACCTATGGTATTCAAACTTGACATGAAGGTTGGGCCTGACCAGTCGATGACTCCTCTTGACTTTGGGGGTCATCAGGCCAAGGTCAAGGTCACAGTATCCTTAAACGCAAAAAGTTAACAAATCTTCTCCCAGTGATATCTCAACAATGCCTGAATCTATGATCATCAAACTTGACATGTAAGTTGGGCCTGACCAGGAGATGACCCTTTTTGATTTTAGGAGTCATTGGGTCAAAGGTCAGGTTCCAAACCTTGAAAGCAAAAATGTTCCAAGTGATAATTGGACAATGCCTGCACCCATGGCCCTCAAACTTGACTTGGAGTTGTGTCTGACCTGTAGATGACCCCTTATGATTTTAGGGGTCATTGAGTCAAAGGTTATGGTTACAGTGACCTTGAACGAAAAAAGCTTGTCTGTGTGATAACTTGTCAATGCCTGCACCCATGGCCCTCAAACAACATTTAGATTTTTGGTGACCAGCTGATAACTCCTATGGATGTTGAGGTCATAGAGTCAAAGGTCATGGTCATAACACACTCTATCCTCAAACTTTGAATGGTCATAATCTTCATAAAACTGCCTCAACGGCATCCAATGTCAGTGACAAATCAGCTGTCATTTCGGTCCATGCATATTTCATTCAATTGTCCATATAATCCTGACAACATGGCGCTCAGGGGGACATAATGTTTGACAAACATCTCTTGTTTTTTTCCTGTTACTCTTCCCTGAAGAATCTATTTTTTTATTGTTTGATCTTTCGCTGCTTGTTTTAAGTTTTTTGTTCTGTTTTATTTCTCATGTCATAACTTCTGCATCATCATACTAGTTTTGCATGTGCTTGTATGTGCTCTTCTTGTCAAGTATTGTTTGTTATATTGTCCCAACTTTGCTAACATTTGTTTCACTTACTCTGACTTGTCTTAAAGCTGCACACTCACAGATTTTTAAGTTTTTACTTTTCTTTTAATTTTTGTCTCAGAATCAGCTGATTTTGGCATAAACGCCTTCAATTCAGTCATATAAGATCACACAGTAGAATGGATCTCAATTGTTTGAAAAACTGCTGACACTAATTTTTCTTAAAGCATTTGGTAACACTTTTAGATATAAACATAAACTTTCGAAATTAATTATTAAAAATTGTGATCTTTTGTCAGCAGTCTTGTATTACCAGTTGTCATTCGTTTATGCAAAAGTTACCTCATTCCAAGACAGAAAATGATAAAAAAATGACTAGATGGTCCATCTGTGAGAGTGCAGCTTTAAGCCCTTTTTTTGCCCTTTAAACCACCTATCCCATTTAACCAGCATATTAATGTTATACTAACTATCTTCTCTAACATCCTCTGTGTGTTTGTGTGCCCTTGCTAGATCTACCAAGAGTTTCCTGAGCTGCTCAGTCAGCATACAGACAGACACCAGCCTATCACTTCCCTCTGTGACCATCTTACTAAAAACTATGACCTCAACTTTGGTAGGAATGCTACCCTCTATAACTTTAAGAATAAACTATTTTGTGTGCAATCATTGCTGCTTGAATATTTACAATAATCTTAATCTTAATCTATACTTCTTGAACAAGTTATAATAAATTTAATATGACCATCTTTTTAAAATATGTGACATGAACCTAGTTGTAAATTCCACCTCTACAACTAACTTCTCACTAACCATTGGTACATTGCTATATAAACTCGATGCGATTCGGTCATCAAAATTAGACTTTTGGATAAACAAGCCCGAATTCTTATACTATTGCTTGGCATCAAATTTTTGAACAGTCGCCTTGCTATATAAAATTCAGAATTTGAGCAAGCCTGGAAGACATTGAACGATTCGAGGGCTTGTGGGCTTGTGCTAATTACGACCACTGATGCATGTTGTTTGATTAAATTAATATGAATCCTTGCTATCTGTAAACGTTTTATATTATTTAACACAAATGCGACCACAATCTCAAAAACAATGATGACATCAAATTTGATATTAATTTTATCTGCAGGGCCTTACTGTGTTCAATATTCCTTGAAATACATTTTTTATTTGTCACTTAAATACGGTAGTCAAAGTACCATATATATATGAATAGGTTTAGTACTTAATGTAAGACAAATGTTGGTGTTTTGAAAGTATAACCGTTTTCCTTGCTGTAATGTATCATTTATATATTTATAATAGCTGCCTCCTATATAGAATTATTATTTTTTTCTTAAAATTGTGTAAACATTATTAAAAGAATAACTGATTTAGAACAGTTTTGTTTAGGTTTGCTTATGTCAGTAGGGCAGTTTAGTTGGATGAGATTGGTTGGTAGGTTTCTGGTCTTCTAAAAATGCAACTTGATTGATTGACGATAACCAGTAGATGACCCCTAGTGTGTTTTTAAGTTGTAAGTTCATGGTCAGAGTCAGCAGTCTTATCTAAATTTTGTGTGCGCAATAATTTGTGAACAGTTAACTTTATTACAATGAAACTTTAATGATAGGTTGCCCATGACCCTTTTGTTTTAAAAGTCAAGGTCTCAGTTAACAGTTTAATTTGTCATAACAGTCACTTGAGAAAGGTTTGAGCTAGGACCATCAAACTTCAGAAGTATGTTGTTAGAATTTGTTTTGAGGTCTGTTTGTCAAAGGTCACATCCAGCAGTCTTAAATAAATACTCTGCTCAAAAATATGAGAACCTTGACCAGCTGATGGTCTCCGTTTGTTTTTGGAGAGTGGCGGGCATTAGATCAAAGGTCAAGGCCAGGGTCCACGGTCTTAGGAAAACTGTTCGATTAATAATCAATGTATTTTTAAGTGTTAAAGCATCATCCACATGTTTCATTCACATGCATTCAGGTTCCCAGGCATACTGTTTAGTCCAAAATATCTTGTTTGTATCAAAGCGTTTGCTTTTTGTTTGTATGTATGAAATTGAATGTAGTTAAACACAACTCAAACACCTGTTTAAAATCATGCCAATCCCATGATGATGTCTGTACGTTGTTGAATAGTGAATAATCTCCATTATTTCAGATGAAGTATGTCGTCGGGTTGTGTGGGTTGTAGCCCTGGAGCGAAAAGGCAAGGACGTGTCTCACATCAAGGAGGCCCCGCGAGAATATCGCCCCAACAAGATCAACTACCGGCCCACTTTCAGGGCCATGAAGGAGGAGGAGTACACTGTACTCTGTCCTATCACTGAGAACGTCTTCAGGCCAGAGGACCTCTATGAGAGTCGTGCTCCCATGCCTTGCCTGGAAAACTTCCATGAGAAATATGAGGAATTCATGGTTCAGGAGTTTGGTCCAAGACGGTTCCCTTTCAAGTCAGCTGATCCCATGAAGGGGGAAGGAAAGTTCACAAAGCCGATTCCACTTGTGCCATATCCAGAATTCTGGGACAAGACCTGGAGTGAGGAACCAGTTTCTTGTAAATCACTGGAAGACAGGAAAGCTGCCAGACTTGCTGGGAATTTACAGGTGCCCAAGTCTGACTTTGAGAAACCTCAACATGATCTTAAGGAAGCAATAAAGCTTCTTTGTGATGCTGAGGATGCCAGTCACTGTCAGTATGGCTCTGAGGATTGTAGTAAGCCAGGAAATACCAAGCAAGACACTGTCAAGCATCTATCTAACCCTGATGCCTCTTTCATGGACAAGTGTCCAGCCAACCCTGATGCAAGTGCTCAGTCCTCAGCAGCAATAGATGAAGTTGTACATGAGCTGATGGCTTACAGTCAAGTGCGCCCTGTGGCTTCTATCTGTGACAGGCCAGCCAGACAGCATTCTGCCTTTACACCATTAGATGAGGGATTTGTGAAGGCTGCATCCAAAAATAAGCCACTGGCACCAGTCAAAAGAGGTAGATTGAAATGGCTGTCACTCTTGCCCTGTACCTTTTCCTTTTAAACCAGCTCTTATTACATGTGTATAAATGTAACAAAATACTCATACATTTTGCTGTTTCATCACTAGTTTTACTTCTTATGTTGTAGTAAATAAGTCAAAAGATCGGACAAAACAGAAAAAAACACACTAATGTTTCTATCCCAAAATGCTGTGATTAAAAAGCATGCACAGATTTACATCAGAGTTATGGATACATATATATAATTTTAATGATAATTTCAGCTAAGCCAAGGGCTGCCTCTCAAGAAATTGGCCTGATGGGAAGCGACCACCCACATGTGTATGCCAATAAGAGATGTCGCGTGGCCTATACACCGCCCAAGTCCAGTACTGCAGACAAAACGAGCGTGTTGGATGATAATGCCAGTGGGAGTGTACATAATGCAGGCGTGCTTGCATCCTCCCAGAGGAGCGAACAAGTGGAAGCTATGCAAGAAAAGCAGGCCAGGCTTGCTGGATGGTTTTCTAAGCAGGTTTGTTGATCCGATAAATTATATTTATGTTTCAGTTTATCCCTGACTTTATATTTAAGCATTTTATATAGTATGTTGTATATAAAAAAATCATAAAATGTATTGCTTGAACTTCTTTTTTCAATAACACTTATTGGATCATTTATGCGACTTAAGTAACCATTTTAAATGTCACTATGTAACTGCACACTTTACGGTGCTTAACATTCAATTTTTATAAATAGTCATTACACTACTTATATATCAAAAATTTATAATGACATAGGTTTATTTTACATCATTTTAATATAAATTCTATGCATTTCAGAGTGCTGTGGTTCATAAGCAGGCCATTTCTGCCTTTGCCAAGGAGCAGAGCAGAAAGAGAAAGGCCATGAACACACCAGAGTACTTCAAGAGGGCTGCAAAATGTGCCAAGTTAGCTCCCCTGGTGGCAGTTGCTGCCCCTGAGTTAGTCAGTGCTCACAGAGTTACTGCCCTTAGTGCAGTCAGTGCTCCTAGAGTTACTGCCTCTGTCAGGCCAGTTAAGAGGCCCAGCAAGGAGAGAATTATCTTGAAGGTCAATAAGGGCAAGAACAGCTACTGGACATCTCGCAGGGGTAAGGACCTAAGTCGACTGGTTTAATATAAGCTTTTTTTTTTACATAATCTGAGCCCAAAATACTTATGGTGAGCTATTGTCGTCGGTTTTGGCAGATTGTAGATTGTCAATTTCTTGCTTGTCAATATTCTAGGGACAAAATTTCCCTTCTTCATGCATTTTTTTTTGGTCAAAATGTAAGCTGAATTCATGAGATATCTTGTTGGAATTCAAGAAACCAAATATTTCATCCAAACTTTATGAAAATATATTAATAATGAAATTGTCACTTTGAATTGGAAACCAGATTTGATTATGGGCTTTTCCCAATCAAAAAGTAGGTCAAAGTCAAATGTTTAATAAGACTTGTTAACATTCTAGAGGCCTCATTTTTATCCGATCTTCATGAAACTTGGTCATGTATTTTTAGTTGTAAATTTATCCTAAAGTTTAGGAATATGTTGTCAGAATCTATCAAAAAGTTTGAATTGAAGGCATAATGATGCCAAAATAAGCTAAGCCTGAGACAAAATTAAAAGAAAAGACTACACTGTCAAGAAGTGAGAGCTTTAAATGCTTGTTAACATTTGACTGGCCATATTTTCACCCTACAACTGTATGTCATAACATTCTTATCAATATTATTTGCTTTGAGAATATTAATACAATATTAGACAGTGATTTGTTTAGAAGTTTAATAATAGGTCATGTGACTTGTGTCAAATAAGAAAGTAGGTCATTTAAAAATCTCTCTACTTTGGCCCCTTTTCCAACCAATCTTTATCAAATTTGAGTGGAATGAAGGTGTTTATCTTTAAGTTCTGTACCAATATAGGTCATGTCGGTTCAAAACTTAGGCTACCACTGACTTGGTTAATTGTTTGGAAACACTCCTTTATACTTGACAGGCCATAATTTTCTACTCTATGTCATGAACTTGGTTTTTGTTGAACTTGTTTTTGCTACTGAGCTTCTTTCTGTAGTTTTTCGCATAAATATGGGTGACAATAACTTTCTGAAATTATATTGAAATGTCTTGGTTTGAGGCTAGCACTACAATAGTATATATATATCTATATAATTAGTGATAAAAGTTTAAACCATTTCTTTAAAGAAAGGCATAAAGATCATTTTCATCATTTGTTAAAATTCAAGGTTTCAATAACATTATTTTCCATTTCTCCATTTCAGTTGTTAACCCAGGCAGGCGAGGATCCTAATCAGGGAAACATTCAGCAACGGGATTGGTTTAATTCTTGTTATGAAAAGGGCTTTTACAAGATAGTGGTCATTAGTGAATACACATCTTTTTTTGCTTTAAAATATAAATACTGAAGTAGGGCAAGCTATTCTACATCCACTTACTAGCCTGAATTTTTCACCATGATCAAACTTTTATAGTGAATTCAATTCTTATAATGGCCGATATTGTGGAACCAGGCAAGACATTTTTTGATAGAAGATTGCTGAAGATAGTTATATGTATAAAGTTCCATAACTCTTCAATAAATTGGGAGGTAAGGGTTGGCTATAGGGGTGGATGGAGGCCGACATGGTTAGATCTTAAAATCTGTTGCTAATGTACAGTCAGTTTCTTTGTTCTCATTTCTGTTTCAAAAAAAACAAAAACATGGAATACAGACCACTTTTTGTTGCTACGCTTACTTAATTTATATTGCTTAAATACTGACAGACCTTGAATTTCAAAACATTTTATAACAAATAAACCATGTTTTGGGGATTGACTTGTTTAAAGCTCTTTCCATAACAAGAATTGTACTCTGTGCATTAGGCCATCTTTAAAAATTGTTTGTTTGCAATGACCTGATCTGTTTGTGTCATGGCATTTTTATTAGACTGTCTGGTCATTAAAAGCAGCCAATTCTTAAAGATGGCCTTACCCATTTTGTCTTTCAGCTCTTTTATCCTGATCATTTTAGCAAGTAAATGCTTGTTTTGGGCTGTTGTGGTTGGTCAATATCTGTGTCAAGTCCGTCTGTTTTACTATTATGGAAAATGGGCCTCATGATCGAAACAATGTTTATAATTTTAATTTATATAAGTGTCCATCTTGAAACAGCCTCTGTATACATTAATATGTAGAATATCAGTCTAGAAAAATCATGTGGTTGAATGAATTTTATAATGGTCTACTGAACCATACTTGTACACATTCATACATTTTTTGGTAATTCCTGATTGCCTGTTACAGAATAAGGTGTACAAGTATCATTTTATATCAATTTCAGGTGAGAGACTACTAGCAATATGTCCATGAAAAGTCCATTATACTAAAAACTTTTCTTAGTTTTTAGACAGGCACTTTTTTACATTATATTTTTTCTTGACTGTGATATTTTAAGTTACCTGATTTAAGTACCTTTACTTTGTGTGTTGAATAAATTATTATTTTAACTTATTCTGTCGTTTTGTTTTCACTGTATTAATTAGATGTAACTATCACAGATACTGATGGTATTATTTTTTAGAAATGGAAAAAAACTGCGGTGTTTCAGTTATGAATTTGATCTTGTGGCACATATAGAACAAGATCTTACAATATGGAACAACTATCCTATTTTATGTTCGGATGACAATTAACTCTACATTTTAGAAACAATGTACCGATTGTTTAGAACTTTGTTAATTTGTTAACAACATTGTTAATGCCATCGCTGTTAACTTTCAAATCTGTATTGCTGTGGAAATTTAACAGATACAGATACAAATGAGATAGTG
Organism: Mya arenaria; assembly: GCF_026914265.1. Taxonomy (NCBI): domain Eukaryota; kingdom Metazoa; phylum Mollusca; class Bivalvia; order Myida; family Myidae; genus Mya; species Mya arenaria. The sequence continues at coordinate 27,376,389 of NC_069136.1, read as the reverse complement.
GGGGTATCATCGGCGTAGCTCCAATGAGATAGTGGGGGTATCATCGGCGTAGCTCCAATGAGATAGTGGGGGTATCATCGGCGTAGCTCCAATGAGATAGTGGGGGTATCATCGGCGTAGCTCCAATGAGATAGTGGGGGTATCATCGGCGTAGCTCCAATGAGATAGTGGGGGTATCATCGGCGTAGCTCCAATGAGATAGTGGGGGTATCATCGGCGTAGCTCCAATAGGCACGGTAGGCCCGGGCCTACACTTCGTTTCCAAAAATGAAAAATACAAAACGTCCAAATCTACAATAATAACTGAAAGGTAAGGGGGTGACAGCTTAATTAGCATTCAAGTAAACACTACAGGTTAAATAACATATTTTTTTCTAATAAGTTTTGTATTTCAGTTCTGTTATTGTACATCATCAGCAAGACAACAATAAAGTATAGTGAAGTGCAATATAAAGCTAATTTTGATGACTAAAAAGGCTCCAGATATACGCTAAAACGCACCATATTCGATCTGGATTAAAAAAATCCCCCAAACCCCCCTACCAAGTGGGCCTATACTTTTTATTAGGCCAAGCTACGCCCCTGGGTATTTCTATCATGATTTTAGACAACTGTTTAATCTGTTCTTGATTTATTTAAAGATATGGGCGCATTTTGAAATAAAAGTTAGCAACGAGCTGGTTAATCACGTTGTCAACTGTAACAAAGTTTTAAACATTTGGCCCCATGTTAACTAGGTTACTTTTATGAGGAACAAGTGTTTCTGTATAATACTGCGATTTTCAATTTATCGATAATAAACTTTTCAGTAAATAAGTGTGTTTTGCACTTAAGTATGTGATATTTAACCGAAACTGCACGAATTGGAGGTGACGCCTGTCGGGAGCACGCATATTTGTCTAATAAGGTCAGCATGACATTATCCCTTAACCTCAGAATCTTTAAGGGTCATCTACTGACCATGGCTAAAGTGCATACCAAGTTTGAAGACTACTGAGTTACTGAACAGAAACAAATGCATCAATATGTTATCTACAGTGTAGTTAAGGTCAACTTTGACCTATTGAACCCAAGAGCTTAACTCATAAACTGACCATGCCCAAACTGCATACCAAGTTTGGAAATCTCTAACACTATGTCGTCCAAATATGTTTTATTAGAAAAATTATGGGTGCTGTCGTTCCTGGTGTAAATTCTAAACCATGTTTTGAATATCGTATTATTAAGACATTCATATGTATGTGTATTTATCAGAAACGTAGGCACCCATAATTTTACTAGTAAAGGTCACCTTTGCCCTACCTTGGTCAATAAACATACCATTAGGTTTAAGACAATCGCTCAACAACTATTGTTTGAAAAGTTATGTGTGACGCCATTGAGAAACATGTATCCTATCATCTAAGTTGCTTAGAATATCAAAACTTATTATCCCCCACCGAATCGAAGATTTCGGGAGAGGGATATTGTTTTGGTGTTATTCGTCCGTCCGTCCGGCTCTATAACTTTCCCATGTATGGACAGATTTTAAAATAACTTGCCACATGTGTTCCACATACCAAGACGATGTGTCGCGTGCAAGACACGTGTCCCTACCTCAAAGGTCAAGGTCACACTTATTGTTTATTTACAATGGAGTATTGCATATAAAGACATAGCGTATAGGTTGCCGTGTCCGGGCTGTAACTTTCCCTTGTATGTACAGATTTTAAAATAACTTGCCACATGTGTTCCACATACAAAGACGACGTGTAGCGTGCAAGACCCGTGTCCCTACTTCAAAGGTTAAGGTCAGTGTTTATTCACAATGGAGTGCTGCATTTAAGGACATAGAGTATAGGTTGCCGTGTCCGAGCTGTAACTTTCTCTTGTATGGACAGAATTTAAAATAACTTGCCACATGTGTTCCACATGCCATGACGACGTGTCGCGTGCAAGACCCGTGTCCCTACTTCAAAGGTCAAGGCCACACTTAGTGTTTATTCACAAGGGAGTGCTGCATTTAAGGACATAGAGTTTAAGTTGCCATGACCGGGATGTAGCTTTCTCTTGTTATGGGCAGATTTTAAAATAACTTGCCACACGTGTTCCACATACCAAGACGACGTGTCACGTGCAAGACCTGTGTCCCTAGCTAAAAGGTCAGGGTCACACTTAGTGTTTATTCACAATGGAGTGCTGCATATAAGGACATAGAGTATAGGTTGCAGTGTCCGGGCTGTCGCTTTCCCTTGTATGGACAGATTTTAAAATAACTTGCACATGTGTTCCACATACCAAGACGAGGTTTCCCATGCAAGACCGGTGTCCCTACCTCTAAGGTCAAGGTCACACTTAGTGTTTATTCACAATGGAGTGCTGCATATAAGGACATAGAGTATAGGTTGCCGTTACTTGCGTTGTGTTGATAACTCAAACAAGTGTCAATTATAGCAAGTTTTATATATATTGTTGATGCAGCTTATGAGCTTTATAGATATTAAAAAAGTGGAAAAAGTCATATTTGATCATCTTGTGCATTTCAGTATTAAAGCTTAATTCAGAACAAAATTCATAAAACTGTATAATAAAACAATAGTTATCCTCCATAAATGTTTATATTGGACAAGATGTAACCGTAACCATTCAATATTTTTTTTGGCCTTACTTGGAGTGCTTTTAAAAATAATTAACACTGCATAACATCCATAAATTAACAAGCGAAATGCACGGGGAATATCACTGATTCAAGACACTGCCATCATCATTACCATACCTTTAAGACAAGGAAGTACTGTACCATGGCAGGTTGATTTAACTTCATAACTTAAAATCATAAAGCCTGTTTGAAGCTTATATTGAGAGATCTAATGCAAGGTTAACTCGTTAATAATAGAATGAAAACTACAGGGACAAGCCCAAAAGTTGAATATTAAAAAATAAACCGTGTTTAGAGCCACAAGTTATCTTGGCCGCAGTAATGTCCACTTAAAGGGACTAGACACCAGATGATACAATTGTTAGAAAAAAGTATTGCCAAAAATTTACGTAAAATTGATATTGTGGTTTACGACGCATTGAATTTTACTTGCTGATTTATCACATAGCTTACGACACACGTATCTTTATATTTAAATTTATAATGGGAGTATGATAGATCTCACAACTCTTCCAAAAATATACCAGACTGTCTCTGACTGAAGCGTGTAAAATTCATGTAAAACAAAAACAAAATAGTTGAGACCAATATTTGTGATGTCAGTAATTTATCTGTGCGGCAGTGCATACTATGATGATTGTTTTGATGATCATAAGTTGTAAATGCTTGTTTAAAGAACCATGTTTTATATTGACGGTAAGCATACCCGCTTTTTTTTTCACCGGTCCCCGCCGTAGGCTGAGGGTGAGCTTTTAGAATCGATGATTGTCCATTGTCCGTCCAAACTTAGTTTTTTTAACACTCTAGGGGTCACATTTTTACCTCAATTGTCACAAAACTTGGTCAGGATGTTTGTCCCAGTAATTACTCGGACGACTTCGAATATAGGTAATCTGGGGTCAAAAACTAGGTCAGAGCGCCCAAATATGGAAAAACCTTGTTAGCACTCTCGAGACAACATTTTCAGCCCAAATATCCTGGAAAGTTGTCAGAAAGGTTGTTCTAATGTTTTCTAGCTCAAGTTCAAATATGGGTCATCTGGGGTCAAAAAGTAGGTCACAGTGCCCAAATATGGAAAAACCATGTTAACACTGTCGAGGTAACATTTTAGCCCAAATATCCTGGAAGTTTGTCAGACAGGTTAATTTAATGATTTCGAGCTCAAGTTCGAATATGGGTCATCTGGGGTCTAAAAGTAGGCCACAGAGCCCAAATATGGAAAAACCTTGTTAACACTCTTGAGGTAAAATTTTCAGCCCAAATATCCTGGAAGTTTGTCAGAAAGGTTGTTTTGATGATTTCTAGCTCAAGTTTGAATATGGGTCATCTGGGGTCAAAAACTAGGTCACATAGTCAAAATATGGAAAAAACTTGTTAACACTCTCGAGACAACGTTTTCAGCCCAAATATCCTGGAAATTTGTCAGAAAAGTTGTTTTGATAATTTCTAGCTCAATTTCTAAATAGAAATGTCACCTGAACATCCAAAACATATAAAAAACAACAACAAACAAAAACAAAGAGGATGATTATTTCATTCAGTGCAAATCGTTTTAATTATATTTCAACGAGTAAGCAGCATTATGTATTAAAGGTAAAATTTACTGTTGGTGTTCACAACGTGATGCATATTGCGATCTTACTTTTATATGCCTTAAGGTGGTGGGATACGTTGATCCGTCAAAATTGACGTTCAAAATAAAATATCTTTCAAACCTTTGTTTATTGGCCAGAATGATGTGTTAGGCACGTTTTCCTCATGCCAAAGGCCAGAAGAGCTTATGCAGTGGTAATGTGTACGTAGTATTACAGCCTTCAGTTTTGATTGTATCTCGATGAAACTTGTATAGTATCTTCATAGCCATTAGAGCTCGGTTCCTTTCGGAAACCAGCCAGATCCGCCTATGCATGCCTAGATTATGGGCCTTGGTAGTATAAAAAATGTTTTTGTGTAAAAAATGCTTGCAAGCATGATACAGTATTCAGTTTTTATTGTATCTTGATGAAACTTGTACGGTATTGAGATATTCAAAAGAGGTTGGTTTTATTTGAAAACCAGCCAGATCCGCCCATGCATGCCTATCGAATGGGCCTTTAAAGTATCCAGAAATCAGTGCGTAGGTGAACAGTTGCTTTTGAACACTCTACAGTCTTCAGTTTCTATTGTATCTTGATGAAACTTGTACAGTATTAGATATAAATTAAAGCTTGGTTCCCCAAAATAGCCAGACCCCCCCCCCCCATGCCTAGATTATGGGTCTTTAAAGTTTAAAAATTGCTCTTTTTTAGCTTAATCTATTTTTAGTTAAATCTACATGAGCAAAGTTTATTTTAAGCTTAGTTTGTATTTAAAGTCACAATTGTTTGTGAATGTTTGGGGTCATTACTGGCCATGCCCCTGGGATGACAGATGTGTTGTACTTAAATTGGGAAATGATAAAACCTTTTTGTCTGAAATAGCTATGCAGATCCTTGCTATTTTGAACAAGGCTTGATATAATGGTCCACTACCATAGTTGTTCAACTTATGCCCCTTGGGCCAAAATTGACTCTGCCCTGGCGGCCACAAGTTGCATTACACATTTATGCAAACTTACGTACATGTATATATTAAACAGTTAAAAAAATTGCAAGTCTTTTTCATCTTACTTTGTAAACATAACATTAATATGTTGACCTCGCACACTTAATAAATGATGTTGACCACACAAACCCAGCCAGTAGAGCATAGGCCCCTTTGGGTCTCTTGTTGCCAATATGACTTATATCGGCGGCGTCGGTAAGTTCAAAAAGATGCTATCTAACATCGAACCTTTTTTACATTTTCGATACATTTTGCGCCACTCAACTGTTGTTTGTCATTATAAAGTTATGGAAATTGCTGTAAAGATGCCTTACTATAGTTATATAACTAATACAATATGCATTTTCATTTTTCAACAAATATGTCAATTATTTAATGTGCAGTTAGGCCGCTAGGCCGCTGAAATGCTTAAAGGACTTTTTGGGAAAATGTTGATAATCGCTTGAGATTGATAATTTGTGCATTAAAACAATTAATCCATCATTGATTTAGAAAAAACACACATATAAATATGCTCTGAATAGAAAACAATCTATGGCCGTTATGTTTATATATGAATAAAAAAACATTGATTTATCATTGTTTTCCAAAAAAAAACACGCATGAACGATTGCTTTAAAATAGGGAAAAATTAGGCCGCTAGGCCGCTAACTACACGCCGCTAGGCCGCTACTTTCACGTACATCATTTTCACGAAAAAAGTGGCAAATCAAAATGGCACTCTCCTTTAAAATATTCAAAGAGTGATTTGACATATTTTGAATCACTGCGCGCATATTGATAACTCGGTACTGAGTAAACTTTGTTTCCGCGATACGCACAGACACTCTATATGCACAAACTTACAATACGCACAAAATCACGATACGCACAAACTCACGATACGCACAAACTCACGATACGCCAAAACTCACGATACGCACAAATTCCCGATACGCACAAACTCACGATACGCACAAACTTACGATACGCACAAACTCAAGATACGCACAAACTCACGATACGCACAAACTCACGATACGCACAAACTCATGATACGCACAAACTCAAGATACGCCAAAACTCACGATACGCACGATATGCACAAACTTACGATACGCACAAACTCACGATACGCCAAACTCAAGATACGCACAAACTCACGATACGCACTTACTTACGATACGCACAAACTCACGATACACACAAACTCACGATACGCAATAACTTACGATACGCACAAACTCACAATACGCACAAACTCACGATACGCACAAACTCACAATACGCACAAACTCACGATACGCACAAACTCACGATACGCACAAACTCACGATACGCACAAACTCACGATACGCACAAACTCACGATACGCACAAACTCGCAATACGCACAAACTCACGATACGCACAAACTCAATATAGGCTGTACTTGGTACACGACTTTACTTTTAAAATATTTTACTGCATGATAATAATAATAATAATAATAATAATAATAATAATAATAATAATAATTATTATTATACTTAATATCTTAATTTAGAGAAGGTATAAACACATTATGACATACTTACAGATCTAACCATAACAACATCATATTTACAATGTGGCCTTCTATGAAGAAAAACATACAAACAAAAACAAAATGCATTTGCTAAATCATAAAACATCTGCATCGCACTTATACATTCGTATACAAGTACTATTGATATTTTGAATATAATTAGTCTATACAAATTATGTTTTATTAATATACCAATTTGAGTTATTTCAATATACATCATGTACACGCCGACAGACACTCAATTAAACACAACAATTTATTAAACATGATATGCACATTTCAAGAGGTGCACTTTGTATTTATGCTTAAATGTGTTTAACTTTTTTCATTTCGTATTTCATCCGGAATAGTATTCCAAGCCGTCATACTGTAGTATCAAAAAGAATCCATGAAATAGTTTGTTCGCGGTGTTTGTATCAAAACTAAATCTTGTTTTGAAGTTGATCTTAGAGAATAGCGTTCATTATTTGCAAAGATTAGCAATTCAGACATATACCTCGGGGCCTTTCCATTAAGGGTATTATAGACAAGGGTTGCACAGTGATATTTTCACCTGTTTGTAATAGTTAGCCACTGAAGTTCTTGTAACAAATCGTTTGAAGATGATCATTTAGGAATCTTAAGAATGGTTTTTGCAGCCCTATTTTGCAAGGATTTAACTTTATGTCAGTAACTTGAGTTTCCTTAGCCATAAATATGACAACAATAATCCAAAATTGGAAGGATATATGCATTGTTAAACAAACGTTTCATCTCATCATTGAGGTAGAACAACAGAAGTTTCAAAACTGAGATTTTACAGTTGATAATTTTTTGCAAACAATATCTATTTGCGGACGCCATTTTAGGTTATTATCAATATAGATTTCAAGTAGTTTTTGCACAGTCACATTTTCTAATGCTGTTCCATCGATTGTAAGATTTAATTTACTAACTTGTTTTGTTTTATATTATATTTCCGATAACCATACACTTGGATTTAGATGGATGCTATGACATGTTATTTATTTGGCACCAATCGACAACGAGATTAAGATGTCGTTGTAGTTTTCTTTCAATGGTGTTTATACTACTACCGGTTTCATGCAATGTTGAGTCATCTGCAAATAAATCGATGTTCGTGTTCTTATTACAAAGCGCAATGTCATTGATATATATAAGAAACAGCAGTGGACCAAGAATGGATCCCTGAGGTACTCCTGATGGTAATGGAAGCAAGCCAGACTGTATGTTTTCGACTTTAACTAATTGTTTTCTATTAGATAGGATTTAAAAAACTTAATCGAATTTTCAGAAAAAAATATACAAGTTTAAAAATACTGGTAAGCATTGCAATAAAATATCAATACAAATTTAACCACAATATTTCATAATTCGAAACAAATATTCTTAATTCAAATATATGCCATGAGATTGGGTTCACAGACTCTCAAATTTGTTTAAAAATATTTTTACGCAAGATTCTGACCGAAACTAAAGTATTCGGCACGAAAAAGGTGTTTTATCTTCATTTATTGCTTAAATATAGCCAAGACAAATGAGGGTTTTAAAGATTTTTTTGTTTATCCTCCGCTTAACTAATTATTGCCAATCGGAGGCATATGCTGTTTTAAAAAAAAATCATTTCTTCAGAAACTCGCATTTTTATGCATGGAACAAGTAACAAAAAATGAAGTTAGAATAATCAGTTCAGAAACGTGTTTGATGACATATCGAGACAAACGCCAAGAAATGACGTCATAATACCTCCAGATATTGGAACGTCATACCTATGACGACAGTACGATAAGTTCGTTGATATCATAAGCACGCATACACGTTTGCGAATAAAATGGGAATTTTCGGAAGCGCTAGCTGTATATCGGGCAACTATGACGATTGCATGGTAAAAAATGAAGTATTTACATCATTGGGGATATTGTATTATATGAAATAATATGATTGTGTCGAGTTTGTCTGAAGTTTAGAACAAGTCATCGGGCTAGTTCAGAAGGGAGAGACTATTACTATAATAATAAAAAAATAAATAATAATAATAATTATAATAAAAAGTACACTACTAATACTAATTCTAATTATCCTAATTTTAATAATAATAATAATAATAATAATAATAATAATAATAATAATAATAATAATAATAATGATGATGAAAATAATGATATATGAAAATAAATCCTTAAAATAAATAGTTCATGGTATTTTCATTTAACTTAAGTCATGTTTTGAAGCCGATCTGATTACTTATTATGTTCCGGTGGTCAGACGGGCTCGAGTCCCGAACCGTTCGCATATTTCTTCAAGGATTTGACTAATGTTAAACGAAATTTAGTGCGAAATTCAACAGCGTCTGACTAATTTTGACCGTGCTTATGCAGAAGTAATTGCAATATCCATTCCAAGAATGTCGATACATGAGGTATTACGTTTCAATCTCTTGGAAGTATGCTATAGGTGTTATTGGGCGATACATGCAAAATGTTAATGACTAAATGATTTATAATTTATTAAAGTATTCAATTATTGATTGATTGATTAATTGATATTTTCGTTCGTCCGTCCGTTCATCCATCCATCCATCCATCCATCCATCCATCCATTTCATTCCGGTTTATTTCGTTCGTTCATTCATTCATTCATGCCTTCAGTGACAGTAAAGTTCAATACCTGTTTTAGGTGTAACCATAGTTTATGAGGAGCAGAGTTGTACTATTAAGATTATTTTATTGTTCCAGTCTGGAGAAGGCGGAAGAGTGAAAACTGGTAAGCATTGAATTTAATTTTATTGTATTGAATGGATTCGTATATGAAAACCTACAACACGTCGGCCTTTAAATAACTATCGTACTCGTGCGTGTGTTTCGGCGTGCGTGCTCGTGTGTGTGATCGAACTGTAAGTCTTGTACGGTACAAATCGTTGTTGTATCGTTATTGTCAATATGCCGCATCTCTGTCATACCAGTGCACCATCCTTGATTTAGAAAAATCGACAAACATAATTTGTATGATAATGATCTACAATTGTGTCAAAATAGTCTTCGGTACATTGACGGGCGCGCTGTGTGGCCCTTTCCATTCCATTGGCATTTTTGCTGTTATATATCGATGGCACCATTTAAAAATGCCGAACTTACATTTTTGTACTTTTTCAGGAGATACAAAAAAACAATATAAAATGTCATATACAATGACATGTAGGTTCGGGTTTTTCTGCAACTTCTACTGACAAGTAAACTTAATTTCTATTGGCTGTTACGTCCGGTGTTTTCAGAAAAGGCGGCAAACAAAAATATGTTAATAAAAAGATGAAACCCCCGAAATAACAAAAAATGTAGGTTCGGCTTTTTTAAATGGTGCCATCGATATGAGTGCTTGAAGGGAAACGGACTCGCATATACGGCGATAATTGCCCGTGTGGCCTTTACGATAGATTCAATAGATCCTAGGTCACCAGTTTCAAAATGTAAACCGTTACATTTGTATTGTTTCTAGGCAACTGGACCCAAGTATACAGCACTTAATCCATTTTGACCTACTGGTCCATGTTCTGGATTCTAGAAACCCGCCCTCGCAATATTTATCTTTCATAGCTGTTCTTGATGTTGGTAAACTATTAACTTCAGAAACATGTTTGACATTCCCGTTCTACCATATATTGTCTAATTCTTCAGGCAAATGGACCCAGATCTACGGCTCCAGCTCCCAGGTGGAGTTAGGCGGCCCATTCGCCGGATCCCAGTGCACGACACTCGCTATGTCCGCCGCGATTTTCTGGGATGAACTAATCGGGAAAGGCAAAGTTGACTTCACGCCCCAGATGATCAATAGAATCATGACAAGTGGGAACAGGTTGCATTCATATCTGAGGTTTGCCTTTTAACATGCCCATTTTCTGACTTATTACAGTTAGGCGGTTGAGAAACAGCATGTGTACACGTACTTGGAAGTGTAGATATATATTCATGTATTGCAGTTAAGTTTATGAATCGCTTGTGAACGTCCACTTTAATTTCGGCTCCAGTATTTGTCATCTACCTCCATTAACTGCAGGACTTGGTTTCTGCAGCTTTTCATATAAATAATCTAATATTGTTCTTGTCGGCTCGCTGATACTCGCATATACTACTTTCCTCATTACCATCGTATAAAATTCCCCTATCTTGATGACGAATAAGTTGTGTTTCGCAGCCTCCCTTACTTTAAGCTCAGATTTCTATTGATTTCTCAAACAGCTTTTTTTGTCTTCTACTACTTTTGGCTTGTATTATTAGACATTGGCTATTACAACCCTCTTTTGACTTTTACTATGACTTATTGCCTTTTGTTAACTACTACTATTAATATTGGTTTTAACTACTATTGGCTCGTATAAATACACATTGACTAATACTGCATACTATTGACTTCTACTATTAATTATTGCCTTAATCTTCTATTGACTTGTATGACTATGCATTGACTTTTACTACCTACTACCGACGTATACTATAAAATATTGACTTTAACTACTATTGACTTTTATTACTTTATATTGATTTTTGCTTCCTACTATTGACTTCTACTATTAATTATTGACTTTAACTACTATTGACTTTTATTACTATACATTGACTTCTACTACCTACTATTGACTTCTACTATTAACTATTGACTTTAACTACTATTGACTTTTATAACAATAAATTGATTTTTAATACCTACTTTTGACTTCTACTATTAACTATTGGTTATAACTACTTTCGGCTTGTATTACTACACATTGTCTTTTACTACCTGCTATTGACTTCTGCTATTGACTAATGACTTTAACTAATATTAGCTTGTATGACTTCGCATTGACTTTTATCAACAATTGTCTTAAACTGCTAAAATTGACTTGCATGACTATTCATTGGCTTCTACTTCCAACTAATGACTATCTACTTTTGACTTTTACCATTACTTATTGGATTTGAATACTACTATTGACATTTTCGACAAATCAGCCATTGACTTCCTTACAATTAAGTGTTGACGTCTACGTTTGACTACAGACTTTGTCAAACTGTTTAATTTCTACTTTTAACTATTGAATGTAACTACTGAATAAAGATCTTTAATTCTAAGTATTGACTTATATGACTTGTTATTTACCAATTATACTTACTGTTGACATTTATAACTATAAATGTATATGTTATTCTGACTATTGACTTCTACTTCTGACTATTGACTTCTTCTTTTAACCATTATTTACTTCTTTTCATCTTGTTTGTCTTTTCCCGCCTTTTAAGACTCAATAAAGAACTCAGCGGAGAACATGATGGTCGCATCGCCATAGACGACTTGCTCGATGCTGACGTCTCAGGGGTCCCCCTTTTTGACAAAGTTTGGGACATAAAAGTGACAAACTCTGAATGGAGAATGTCCTCCACAAAGAACAAAGACGGCCTTATGCCATTCAAGGCAAGCTTATTCTTTTTTTTTCTTCTTCTTCTTCTTCTTCTTCTTCTTCTTATTCTGCTTCTTCTTCTTCTTATTCTTCTTCTTCTTCTTCTTCTTCTTCTTATTTTATATACACATGAGTTAAAAGAAGAGTACATGTTTAAAGCTGCACTCTCACAGATTGAATGTTTTGATAACTTTTATTTTTATTTTTTTTTGGAATGAGCCAAAGTTTGCGAAAATCCATTTAAACCAGTTATATAAGACTGCTGACAAAAATTATTATATTTAAGTTTAAAAAATGATGTTTTATGCATGTTTCTTAAACCGTTAGTAACGGTTTAAGTCATAAAACAGTAATTTTCGAACGGAAATATGAAAATCTACGATCTGATTTTTATCAGCAAACTTTGATAATTGGTTTGCAGATATTGACGCAAAGAGTTGCTCTTTCCTGGACAAAAAAACACACACAAAAAGTTGTTTAAATGACCAATCTGTGAGAGTGCAGCTTTAAAGAGATTAATAATGTATGATTTATGTATTTACATTGACGTTTACATTTTTAGAGCATGCTTAAATTATGCCAGAAGCCAGGAGTAAAACTGATCACAGTCGGCGTGCTTTCTCACTCCGTTTTCATCAACAAAGACAAGTCCGTCTGCTTCTTCGACTCGCATGGCCTCGCAGGGAGACTATTTGCTACCAAAGTGGTTGACAAGGCATCTGTATTTAAGTATGTACCGTTATATTGTCATTTATTGAAGCAGTCTTGGTGGATCTCGACAGTGGAGGCGTCGGCGTCTCAAAGATTTGTTAACCTTTTGCCATTACTAAGGAGTCGTTCAAAATATTTAGATTAAAGTTGGCACATGTTTTTACATTGGAAATACACATACATGAATACGTTTACTAGCACGAATGTATCATTGTGGTCAAGCTGTGTGTTAAGTTATGTCCTATGTTCGACTGAAAAAACAACAACTTACACACGAGCGAGTGTTTGGGGTATTTGTTTTAACCATTCATGGGTTTATAATATTAGTTTTGATTTAACAAGGGAAGAAACAGCGTCTGCATAACGATGACGTCATATCAATGACATCATTGAGTCCTGATGACAGGAATCGAGAACATTTCTTTTCTGCAGATTCCCGACGATCAGCGGGTTTATAAAGTTCCTTGTTAGACTGCACGGTAAAAATAACCCCGTGAAAGTCGCTGACGTCATCGCGACCAGGAGCAATACTGATGAGAAGACTGGTGATACTTGCACAGGGTATATTAGATTTTTTAAAAGGACTTCTGACATATTTCGTATCGGAGACATATTTTTATTATTATATGTTCAAATTGAGGACGTTCATAATTATTATGAACTACGAATATTCAGTAACACACCATTGCTCAGAACAGTTTGGAAGAGAAATTCGTAAATTAAACCCAGAAGTGTTTAACAGAGTTAACTCAATGAATTTTTAGTCACATTTCATTTGATATTTTATCACTTATTTGATTATTTCAAAAAACATTGCCAAATGTCAGTACTTAAATATATAAATACAGGTCATGCATAAACCGTTCATATTAAATATGGTATCATAAAATATATGGTAATATATAATCATATAACTATATCATATATTTATAAATATAATAATATATCAGATACAAGCCAAACCTCCCTACGGAGACTCTTCCAAAACACGTTATCCACGTTAAACCTGCCTTCACCGACGACATTGCCGACGACGACGATTCTGGCCCTTACTGTGCCTTTATGGCCGGCGGCAGAGAGGATTGAACAGAGGTGTGTTCTCTTTATCGCTTTTCCATATACATTTTAAAATAGTAACGTTTTTCCACTGGTTTTCTCTGAAACTTTACCAAAGTGGCAGTACGTTTTACACGCCATAAAGAATGTAAAATACGACAGCCTGAGTTACGGGGTGCGCCCACCCTTGGGGACGCTAGTGACACGTTCACATAAAAGAACAAGTACAAGATCACTTATAGGTTCTTGGTAAAATACACATACACGTTTAAGTACACATACAAATACACATCCAATATCACGTACACGTCACATACACATACAAGTACACATATTAAACAGGTGAACTCTTTATTACAGTAACAGTAAGTCGTTAAAGTTTACTGATTGCTCAATTATCATCAAGAAGTGATTAATTGGCCAATTAAATTAACCCAAACGATAAGCTGATAATACTTTATCCAGTTTTATTTAAATGCCCCCTATTGTCTTAGTTATGAGTGAGCTTTATTTCCACTAACAATAGTCTAGTTGTTAGATTTTTGCATGTAAGTTAAGATTGAAAACGCTTAGTATAATTTCAGATAAAACCAGCTATACCACCCATGGTACGTGCTTCTACAGATCACCACGCAACACTTAAGTTAGACCTGAAGAAAACAATGTCATGAAAATCGTGCACATGCGCTCCAAAAAACAAAAGAGGTAGATTGAACAAACGTATCATGGGTAATGAAAAAATCGTGGCTTAGAAAATACAAAACAAACCATTGCAAATACCTGGCGAAGTAATATTACGGATATATGCAAGGAAACTATTGACGGCGGGTAATACCGCCATAAAAAAACTATTAACCACAGATGATAACGCCATGGGAACTATTGACGGCGGATGATACCGCAATGTGAACTATTGACGGCGGATGATACCGCATTGTTAACTATTGACGGCGGATGATACCGCTATGTGAACTATTGACGGCGGATGATACCGCTATGTGAACTATTGACGGCGGATGATACCGCTATGTGAACTATTCACGGCGGATGATACCGCTATGTGAACAATTGACGGCGGATGATACCGCCATGTGAACTATTGACGGCGGATGATACCGCCATGTGAACTATTAACGGCGGATGATAACGCCATGGGAACTATTAACGGCGGATGATACCGCTATGTGAACTATTGACGGCGGATGATACCGCTATGTGAACTATTGACGGCGGATGATACCGCTATGTGAACTATTGACGGCGGATGATACCGCAATGTGAACTATTGACGGCGGATGATACCGCAATGTGAATTATTGACGGCGGATGATATCGCTATGTGAACTATTAACGGCGGATGATACCGCAATGTGAACTATTGACGGCGGATGATACCGCAATGTGAACTATTGACGGCGGATGATACCGCAATGTGAACTATTGACGGCGGATGATACCGCTATGTGAACTATTGACGGCGGATGATACCGCAATGAGAATTATTGACAGCGGATGATACCGCTATGTGAACTATTGACGGCGGATGATACCGTCATGAAAACTATTGACGGCGGATGATATCGCTATGTGAACTATTAACGGCGGATGATACCGCAATGTGAACTATTGACGGCAGATGATACCGCCATGTGAACTATTGACGGCAGATGATACCGCCATGTGAACTATTGACGGCGGATGATAACGCTATGTGAACTATTGACAGCGGATGATACCGCTATGTGAACTATTGACGGCGGATGATACCGTCATGAAAACTATTGACGGCGGATGATACCGCTATGTGAACTATTGACGGCGGATGATACCGCTATGTGAACTATTGACGGCGGATGATACCGCTATGTGAACTATTGACAGCGGATGATACCGCTATGTGAACTATTGACGGCGGATGATACCGTCATGAAAACTATTGACGGCGGATGATACCGCTATGTGAACTATTGACGGCGGATGATACCGCTATGTGAACTATTGACGGCGGATGATACCGCTATGTGAACTATTGACGGCGGATGATACCGTCATGAAAACTATTGACTGCGGATGATACCGCCATGTGAACTATTGACGGCAGATGATACCGCTATGTGAACAATTGACGGCGGATGATACCGTCATGAAAACTATTGACGGCGAATGATACCGCTATGTGAACTATTGACGGCGGATGATACCGCTATGTGAACTACTGACGGCGGATGATACCGTCATGAAAACTATTGACGGCGGATGATAAAGCTATGAGAACTATTGACGGCGGATGATACCGTCATGAAAACTATTGACGGCGGATGATACCGCCATGTGAACTATTGACGGCAGATGATACCGCTATGTGAACAATTGACGGCGGATGATACCGTCATGAAAACTATTGACGGCGAATGATACCGCTATGTGAACTATTGACGGCGGATGATACCGCTATGTGAACTACTGACGGCGGATGATACCGTCATGAAAAATATTGACGGCGGATGATAAAGCTATGAGAACTATTGACAGCGGATGATACCGGAATGTGAATTATTGACGGCGGATGATACCGCTATGTGAACTATTGACGGCGGATGATACTGTCATGAAAACTATTGACGGCGGATGATACCGCCATGTGAACTATTGACGGCGGATGATACCGCTATGTGAACTATTGACGGCGGATAATACCGTCATGAAAACTATTGACAGCGAATGATACCGCAATGAGAATTATTGACAGCGGATGATACCGCAATGAGAACTATTGACGGCGGATGATACCGCTATGTGAACAAATGACGGCGGATGATACCGTCATGAAAACTATTGACGGCGGATGATAACGCCATGGGAACTATTAACGGCGGATGATACCGCCATGTGAACTATTGACGGCAGATGAAAACGTCATGAAATCTATTGACGGCGTATGATAAAGCCATGGGAACTTTTGACGGCGGATGATACCGTCATGAAAACTATTGACGGCAGATGATACCGCCATGGGAACTATTGACGGCGGATGATAACGCCATGTGAACTATTGACGGCAGATGATAACGCCATGTGAACTATTGACGGTGGATGATAACGTCATGAAAACTATTGACGGCAGATGATAACGCTATGGGAACTATTGACGGCAGATGATAACGCCATGGAAACTATTGACGGCGGATGATACTGCCATGTGAACTGTTGACGGCAGATGATAACGCCATGGGAACTATTGACGGCAGATGATAACGCCATGTGAACTATTGACGGCGGATGATAACGTCATGAAAACTATTGACGGCAGATGATAACGCCATGGGAACTATTGACGGCGGATGATAACGCCATGTGAACTGTTGACGGCAGATGATAACGCCATGGGAACTATTGACGGCGGATGATACCGCCATGTGAACTATTGACGGCAGATGATACCGCATTGGGAACTATTGACGGCAGATGATACCGTCATGTGAACTATTGACGGCAGATGATACTGCCATGTGAACTGTTGACGGCAGATGATAACGCCATGGGAACTATTGACGGCGGATGATACCGCCATGTGAACTATTGACGGCAGATGATATCGCATTGGGAACTATTGACGGTAGATGATACCGCCATGTGAACTATTGACGGCAGATGATAACGCCATGTGAACTATTGACGGCAGATGATAACGCCATGTGAACTATTGACGGCAGATGATAACGCCATGTGAACTATTGACGGCGGATGATAACGCCATGTGAACCATTGACGGCGGATGATACCGTCATGAAAACTATTGACGGCGGATGATACCGCTATGTGAACTATTGACGGCGGATGATACCGCTATGTGAACTATTGACGGCGGATGATACCGCTATGTGAACTATTGACGGCGGATGATACCGTCATGAAAACTATTGACGGCGGATGATACCGCCATGTGAACTATTGACGGCAGATGATACCGCTATGTGAACATTTGACGGCGGATGATACCGTCATGAAAACTATTGACGGCGAATGATTCCGCAATGTGAACTATTGACGGCGGATGATACCGCTATGTGATTTACTGACGGCGGATGATACCGTCATGAAAACTATTGACGGTGGATGATAAAGCTATGGGAACTGTTGACAGCGGATGATACCGGAATGTGAACTATTGACGGCGGATGATACCGCTATGTGAACTATTGACGGCGGATGATACCGTCATGAAAACAATTGACGGCGGATGATACCGCCATGTGAACTATTGACGGCGGATGATACCGCTATGTGAACTATTGACGGCGGATAATACCGTCATGAAAACTATTGACAGCGAATGATACCGCAATGAGAATTATTGACAGCGGATGATACCGCAATGAGAACTATTGACGGCGGATGATACCGCTATGTGAACTAATGACGGCGGATGATACCGTCATGAAAACTATTGACGGCGGATGAAAACGCCATGGGAACTATTGACGGCGGATGATACCGCCATGTGAACTATTGACGGCAGATGAAAACGTCATGAAATCTATTGACGGCGTATGATAACGCCATGGGAACTTTTGACGGCGGATGATACCGTCATGAAAACTATTGACGGCAGATGATACGGCCATGGGAACTATTGACGGCGGATGATAACGCCATGGGAACTATTGACGGCAGATGATAACGCCATGTGAACTATTGACGGCTGATGATAACGTCATGAAAACTATTGACGGCAGATGATAACGCCATGGGAACTATTGACGGCAGATGATAACGCCATGGAAACTATTGACGGCGGATGATAACGCCATGTGAACTGTTGACGGCAGATGATAACGCCATTGGAACTATTGACGGCGGATGATACCGCCATGTGAACTATTGACGGCAGATGATAACGCATTGGGAACTATTGACGGCAGATGATACCGCCATGTGAACTATTGACGGCAGATGATAACGCCATGTGAACTATTGACGGCAGATGATAACGCTATGGGAACTATTGACGGCAGATGATAACGCCATGTGAACTATTGACGGCAGATGATAACGCCATGTGAACTATTGACGGCAGATGATAACGCCATGTGAACTATTGACGGCAGATGATACCGCCATGTGAATTATTGACGGCAGATGATAACGCCATGTGAACTATTGACGGCAGATGATAACGCCATGGGAACTATTGACGGCGGATGATACTGCCATGTGAACTATTGACGGCAGATGATAACGCCATGGTAACTATTGACGGCAGATGATACCGCCATGTGAACTATTGACGGCAGATGATACCGCATTGGGAACTATTGATGGCAGATGATACCGCCATGTGAACTATTGACGGCGGATGATACCGCCATGTGAACTATTGACGGCAGATGATACCGCATTGGGAACTATTGACGGCAGATGATACCGCCATGTGAACTATTGACGGCAGATGATAACGCCATGTTAACTATTGACGGCAGATGATAACGCCATGTGAACTATTGACGGCAGATGATATCGTCATGAAAACTATTGACAGCGGAAGATACCGCCATTGGAACTATTGACGGCGAATGATATCGTCAAGTGAACCATTTACAGAGGATGATACTCCCATGGAAACTTTTTACAGCGGATGATACCCCATGGGAACTTTTGACTGCGGATGATACCGCCTTGGAACTATTGACTGCGAATGATACCGCTAATAAAACTATTGACTGCGGATGATACTCCCATAGGTACTTTTGAATGCGGATTATACCCCCCATGGAAACTATTGACAGCGGAAGATACACCCATGGGAACTATTGACGGCGAATGATATCGTCATGTGAACTATTTACAGCGGATGATACCCCCATTGATACTTTTTACCTCGAATGATACCCCATGGGAACTATTGACTGCGGATGATATCGCCATGTGAACTATTGACTGCGAATGATACCGCTATGAAAACAATTGACTGCTGATGATACCCCCATATGAACTTTTGACTGCGGATTATACCCCCCATGGGAACTATTGACTGCGGATGATACACCCATGGGAACTATTGACTGCGGATGAAACCGCTATGAAAACTTTAAATGGAGGATATTACCGCCATGGCAACATTCGATGGCGGATGATATCGAAATGGGAACAGTTGACGGCGTATGATACCGCCATTGAAAATGTTTACTGCTGATGATACCGCTATGAAAGATATTGACTGAGGATGATACCGCCATGACAAATTTTGACGGTGGATGATATCGATAAGGGAACTGTTGACGGCGGATGATATCCCCAGGGGAACTATTGACGGCGGATGATACCCCCATGGTAACTGTTGACGGTGGATGATATCGCTATAAAACTATTGATGGAGGATATTACCGCAATGACAACATTCGACGGCGGATGATATCGTAATGGGAACTGTTGACGGCGGATGATACCGCCATGGGAACTATTGACGGCGGATGATACCGCCATGGGAACTATTGACTGCGGATGATACCGCCGTGGGAACTGTTGACGGCGGAAAATTCCGCCATGGGAACTGTTGACGGCAGATGTTAACGCCATGAGAACCATTGAAGGCGGATGATACCGCCATTAAAATATTCGCTACAGATGAAACCCTCATGGGAACTATTGATTGTGGATGATAACGCAATGAAAACAATTGACGGCGGATGATAACGCCATGGGAACCATTGACGGCAGATGATACCGCCATAAAACCTATAGACGGCAGATGATACCACATTTTTGAACTATTAATGGCGGATGAACGCCATGATAACTTTTGACGGCAGATGATACCGCCATAAGAACTATTGACGGCGGATGAACGCCATGATATCTTTTGAGGGCGGATGATACCGCCATGGGAACTATTGACGGCGGATGATACCGCTATGTGAACTATTGACGGCGGATGATACAGCAATGGGAACTGTTGACGGCGGATGATACTGCCATGTGAACTATTGACGGCGGATGATAACGCCATGGGAACTATTGACGGCGGATGATACCGCCACGGGAACTATTGACGGCGGATGAACGCCATGATAACTTTACGGCGTATGGTAACGCCATGGGAACTATTGACGGCGGATGATAACACAATGGGAACTATTGACGGCGGATGATAACGCCATGGGAACTATTGACGGCGAATGATACCGCCATGTGAACTATTGATGGCGGATGAACGCCATGATAACTTTTACGGCGGATGATAACGCCATGGGAACTATTGACGGCGGATGATACCGCCATGGGACTTCTTTACTTACTTTGAATAAGAACACAAAGGGAATTAATGAAAGCCATTAATGCTTTGGCGGCAAAAAGATTGCATCGGATATAAGTGACCAGTAATGATAATGCCGTTTGACGTATTGACGTTAGAAGATAAAGTTGACGGAGGAGAGAAAGGGCGCCGCGGAAAGTATATTGACACTGGAAGGTTATGACGCAGTTTCTTTTGATAGTTGAAGAATAGCATCAAAAGAAACGAATATACAAACAGTGAAATATTGTTTGTGAAGGCCTTTGAAACATTAATGGCAACATAGTATGTAACGATTGCGCCGTGAGGTTAAACGAAGGATTCATATTATGGGTACTTTTGAAGCCAGAAAATCATGACATATGGAAACAATTAACGACAATTTACTGCAAAATAATGCGGCTAGATTTTTACGTCACGGAGCCTACTAAAGACGGAACAGACCGTTGTATAAACTATTAAATGTCCTGACAGAGCTAAAGACGGCAGTTGAAGCTTCGGAGACTATTGCAGTCGGAATATTCAATCCATAATTTTTCAACACTAATTGTGTTTGTGCATACCCGCTGTGATATTGGCATTATTGGCAACTGCTTGTTTGTTTATTGTAAAAAAATAAAAAGCTAGTTTTGTTTTTTTAAGTTCGGTTCCTTTTTTAAACCAGGGTTACACAAAGTGAAACCTGAAAATAATAATGACGTAGGTCGTTGTTCGTACTAGCGGGCGGCACCAAAATCAATTATGGTACTCAAAAACTTTAAAGGAATTGTACACCAGAGCTATACACCAAACTCGGTAATATCATGTGATATCATTGACTAACCAATCACGCATAAGAAATCAATTCTACTAGGTATAAATACCCAGTAATCTTTTTTAATGGAAAAATACGAAAACACTGCGAAAAATAAATTAACTGTAAACTATGTGGTACTCCAAGATTATGTCAGTTTTCGACATTTCCTTTTTGTCGCTATTTCATCATACGGAGTACTTTAAAGTTGACATTTTGACCAAATTTGGATAAAAAGAATAGTGTATGGAAATCTTTCATGAGATTCATTAAGGGACCCTCTAGAGTAAGTTTTCACGGCCTTCAACCCGGTTAAACACTGGACGCGGGTAGAGAATGACAGAGATCAGGGAACGAACTGATAGATAATGCCAATTAACAGGCTCAAGACCACAGTTATCTGCCCCCCGTTGACCGGATGTGAATACAGAAAAAAGAGTGCTTGTGTTCAAGTATCAATATTTTATTAAAATTGAATGAAAAAGAAGCAAAAAATGTTCTTTTTGCAGAGAACTTGACTGAATTTGAAACTCCATGGCAGAAATTGATAGTTTTCAGTGTAAATATTGGAAAAATCATAGCTTGTGGAAATCTGAAAATTAGTTGTTTGACTCCTTGGCTGAAGGGTTGTGTATTTGAACTAAATTTTGACAGTCTAGAGATGCCATGTCCTTGTTTTTCAATTGGAATGTGTATAAGTCAAAAGCCAGGTTAGTGTCTGTATGAAACTTATAGTAAAAATAACTGTGGTCTCACGCCAACACGTTTACACTCGAACAACGTGCGTACAACGTTTAAACATAAAACAACGGTGTTCATAGAAACGTTAATAAAATTATGTTTTTCTATGACACTCTTGAAATAAAACACGATCTTTCACTGCAATTAACAGTTATCCTCTATATAATTGTACATCGAATAAATCTTTGTTTCGTTTAATGTTGTAATCAATACATAAAACATGTAGTTTTGTTAAAGCTTTTTATATTAAATTTAACAGGCAAAACAATGTAAATTATTGGTTATAACGGAAAAAGATGAAATATTCAAATATTAAAAATACAGCATTACGTATATAAGAAGTACAGACGCATAAAAATGAAAAGTGTTAGCATAATTAAGAAAATGAAGTGTAAATAATAAAACATAATAGTAGAGTACATTACTTTTTTGCGTAGATGGTAACGTATCTGGGGTGCGTTTCAGACACGATCGTTAAGGCGATCGTTAGCTGATTTGGGTAGTACGACCAAAATTACCGATCGGCACCGTTTCAGAGACGCAACGTGCACCTGCTTTATCGTTGATTCTGATCGTAACCTTCGACCGGCTAGCAATTGCTAACGCTTTAAGAATAATGAATTTATCGATATAAGACATGATTTTTTTAACTTAAACCAGAAGAGTGTTCATTATTCTTTTGTCAGTAGTCTTTATTTACCGTTGTTAAAATATTGGTTTATTCGAGGACAAAAATAAAATATAAATGTTAAAACGGTCAATCTGTGAGAGTGGTGCTTTAAAAAATGAAGTTAAAATAATATTAATAAAATTAAAGCTTGATTTTTTTAGGAATCATTCTTGATAACAATAAAATAATTATACATTGAAATGGCATAATCTAAAATACTTCCTAAAATCATGTGTCTTTTCCTGAAATCATGTGTCCACTCATGAAATCATTTTTCTTTTCCTGAAATCTAGTGTTCTTTCCTGAAATCTTGTGTCCCCTCCTGAAATCATGAATCCCTTCCTGAAAGAAAATGTCTCTTACTGAAATCATCTTTCCCTTCCTGAAATCATGTGTGCCTTCCTGAAATCATGTGTCTCCTCTCGAAATCATGTGTCTCCTCTTGAAATCATGTGTCTCCTCCTAAAATCATTTGTCTCTTCCTGAAATCATGATTCTCTTCCTGAAATCATGAGTCCCTTGCTGAAATAATGTGTCCCCTCCTGAAATCATGTATCCCTTCCTGAAAGCAAATGTCCCTTACTGAAATCTGGTGTCCCTTACTGAAATCAGGTGTCCCTTACTGAAATAATGTGATTCTTCCTTAAATCATGTGTCTCTTCCTGAAATCAGGTGTCCCTTCCTGAAATAATGTGTCTCTTCCTGAAATCATATATCCCTTCCTGAAAGAAGGTGTCTCTTCCTGAAATCATATATCCCTTCCTGAAAGAAGGTGTCTCTTCCTGAAATCATATATCCCTTCCTGAAATCAGGTGTCTCTTTCTGAAATCATGTGTCTCTTCCTGAAATCATGTGTCCGCTCCTGAAAACTGAAATCAGGTGTCCCTTACTGAAATCAGGTGTCTCTTACTGAAATAATGTGTCTCTTTCTGAAATCATGTGTCCCTTCCTGAAATCATGTGTCCGCTCCTGAAATCAGGTGTCTCTTACTGAAAGCAGGTGTCTCTTCCTGAAATCATGTGTACCTTACTAAAATCATCTTTCCCTTTCTGAAAGCAGGTGTTTCTTCTTAAAATCATGTGTCTCTTCCTGAAATCATGTGTCCGCTCCTGAAATCAAGTGTCCCTTACTGAAATCAGGTGTCCCTTACTGAAATTAGGTATCCCTTACTGAAATAATGTGTCTCTTCCTGAAATCATGTGTCCCTTTCTGAAAGCAGGTGAATCTTCCTGAAATCATGAGTCCCTTCCTGAAAGCAGGTGAATCTTCCTGAAATCATGAGTCCCTTCCTGAAAGCAGGTGTCTTTTCATGAAAGCATGAGTCCCTTACTGAAATCAAATGTTTCTTCCTGGAATTAGGGGGAAAGCAGGTGTCCTTTCCTGAAATCAGGTGTCCCTTCCTGAATTCACGGCCATGTTACCGCATATTATTTAGGTATCATTTCAACAGATTTATATATAAGCATCAGACGTATCAAACATAATATTGCAACTAATATTTATAGATGTTAAACTGATTATATTTTAAAATTAAAGCATCATTTGCCAGCCTTTGCTTAAGGAAGTCCGGTATGCGCAGTGGTTGGTGCACTCACTTTTCACCAAGGCGACCCGGGTCTGATTCCCGGCTTAGCCACATCTGAGTTTGGCATGTGGTCACCAAGCCGGACAAGTGGGTTTCCCCCGGACTTGCCGGTATCCCCCACAACACAAGACCACACTCTCGCGTACACACCGTTCCAACGTTCCAAAGAGAATGATAAATATAATGTTGTAAAAAGTTAAAATTAAATTAAGCTTACGGTTTCAGCTAAAATAAATAACACTCCATTATTTAAAAAGAAAAGAAAATGATCTTTCTTCAGTAAATGATAACTTTCATTTTTAACAACAATATTATTCTTAACATATTATGTTTGTGAATGTTTTATCTTTATGTTTCAGTTGTCACTGTTTAACACTAATGGTATGGCTCCTACTGAACTGAAATTAACCTTCTATTTCAATGTATCAGCAGTCGCATTCCAGCTGAAACTGACGATTTTATATGTTGGATGAAGGTCTCGTCCCAGTCCAACGGAGACTGTCGATGTTAACCGTGGGATGTAAGTCTCAAACTAACCAAGACTGTCGATGCAAAAAGGTGTAATGAAAGTCTCAATTCAACCGAGACCGTCGATATCAAACGTGGGCACTAAGCCTAAAACTAACCGAGATTCTCCATGAACTACGTGTGAATGTGATGTAAGTCTCAATCTAATCGAGACATGTGGGATGGAGGTCTGAATCTTATGGAGACTGTCGATGCAACACGTTAGATGTAAGTCTCAATCAAACCGGTCTGTCAATATTTTACTGGTATCCGAGACTGTCGATGTTCTACATGTGTGTCTCAATCAAACCGAGACTCTCGATTTTATACGTGATATGTATGTTGTGCTATTGGTTTGTGTTCTTGAGAATATGTCCTTCAAAATTTATTTCATTATACGTTTGAAATCAGGTATGCATTCTTCGAAAGACGATTTTCTTATGGTTCACGTAAACCCTATCACCCTATCACCGACATTGAATTAAGAGATTGTTTTATTATTTTTCTATTGCGATTTCACTGATTGTGTGTGAATTATGCAAGTAGTATATAGTCTTCATTGTATTTCAATTGAATAAATCAAGATGATGGTGTTCTGAAAGTTATAATTGCCAACATATTTATTAACATCACAACGAGTTTAACAAAGCGTTTATTCGCCTCCTTCAATATGAGTTTACAAAACAGAAATAGTATACTAGTAATAAAAAAAAATACGTTTATATATTTGTTAACAGGTAATATATATATACACACGATTCTACATTCATCAAATAGAACATATATATATATATATTTCAGATTTACTTTAAACTTGATTATTGATGAACAAAACAAGTTCCTACAACTCGTTGCTCGTGAGGGAAATTTGTATGTAGACCAATGTAGACCAGCAGGTTAATAATCATTGGCAACAGTATGCGACAGTGGGACCTTATTCTGGCAACATGGGCCTGAGACAAGAATATAAGGTTACAATACACTCTAACTACGTTAATGTATGACATGGTTATCATTCTACAATTACGGTTATATGTACATTCGAATATATGATGTCAATTTTGCAGCATGCGCATACTTTTCTCGCACAACAGATAGCATCATTTCCCGTGAATTCAGCCGTGCTGGAAAATTCCATCTGGACCCTCCCCATGCCAGATGAGTCACGTGCTGTGTCCTAATACTTTTTTTTCTTTTATTATACACTTTTTGTAACTTTCAGAATGAGAGTTCAACAGCTTCGTTCCATGCCAATTAACTTTACTAAAATATATCTTCAAAACAAAACAATACAAACCTTAAAACATGTGATACTGAAGGAACTTCTTGACGTATGCAGTTAATAAAAACTACTGTGCGTCATGACGTCAGTATCAGTAAACATCGTCGCAAGCGCTTTTTGGTGAAATGTACAAAAATGCGTTTTTCTATGTATTTTTTTTCACAAAAAATGCAATTCAAAGTGTGCTAGAAAAATACCTATTATGTGTAGCCGTTCCGGATATAAAAATCAGACCCTCGGGCACGCTGCCTAGCCGGTAACTCGGCAAGCCTCGTAACCTGGCAACGCAGATGCTCTAGGGTCGGATGTTTCTATCCGGAACGGAAACACATGAGAGATATTATAATTCCGAGAATTTGCATATGCGGGAAAACATAAAGGGCCACGCAAATTATTTCCGTGAACATAACCCAGGACAGGTAAACGTCCATATGTCCCTTGTGTACCTTGAACATCCCATTACCATAAATGCAAAACCAATGTCGACAGTGGACACATGCGCAGTTGTTTTTGAATCATTTCACGTGCATATGTGCATTATAAATTAAATGTTTACTTTCAGTACGCTGTCAAACTATCAGAAAATTACATTCATCGTAGAAATATTTTATTCAAGAAATGTGCTTTTCCAGTGATAGGGTTTGATCACAAGCTTTGTATGGCTGACTAACGTTAACATCTGCATTTTTTTGTGCTCATCTGCTAATGAGTATGTGTCTTGTGAAGTTTACAAGCCTTCCTTTAAGTTTGAAATATTGTACACTGTAGACCGAACCTGTAAGTGGTGTTCAGTAGTTTATCATTTTGACCTATTGTTTGAATCAAAATATTGGATTTTTTTTAGTAAAATGCAGCATATAGAAAGATAAGTGTCATGGATGATTGCACTTAAATACTTTCAAGTGAGTCAATTTAAGATTTTGAGCTCCGGTGATTCTTTTATTTCACATTTGTAACATAGAACTATGAAATTGTCCCTGATATTTTGGCCAAGCGGACCGTGCACGAGAATTTCGGTACTTCCACGTGCCAATACATTTTATTTAGAAAAGCTCTGATAATAATCAAATGTTTATTTTTCGGAAAAATATTTCTATTTATCTATTTATAAACCTGTATTTATTTATTAATGCATTTATTTGCTCACACATATATGCAATACACTTATCGTCGTATAAGTCAGATACAGTTACTCGTTTTTTCTTCAAATGTAACAATACATCCCTATTTTGTTTCCGCTAATGCAAGTTTAATGATTTTAAATAAAATCTGCATTGTGAATGAACACGTGTTTTCTTATAGCTATATTATTTTTGCTTCATATTGTTATTGTTACGTTTTTAATACTGCTAAAGAAAATTTAATCGGGATGCTTTAATAAGCAGCTTCCAATGGTCTTCAAGTGTTTTTCTTTCGTTGATTTGGTTGAAGTTAGCTAACAAGTTTATAGATAAATGTTTCAATTTTTTTAAATAATATTTTTTATTTGAAAACTAGCCAAAATATAACGTTTGGATAACTTATCCCTTGCAAACGGCTGCTTGCAAACAGTTACTGTCAATTGCATAAAACTGGTTAGTTATTTGATAATTTAATATTTATCTTATAATTATCATTAACAATCACCGAATGTTGCAAACTAGCCAACCAATGACCTATGGATAACTTATCCAAGGTTATTAAATCAGATGAAATGCGTAAAATCTGCATTGTAAATGAACACGTGTATCTTTGTTATTTAAATATAAATCGGGTAATGCTCTAAAAATGCAACATGGCTTCCTTTCTCCGTATTTATTGAAGATCATAAGTATCTTCCATGGCCGAGAGTGTAAGATAGGTTCATTCCGACCCGAGCATATGGTGTTTTGCGGAAACGAGGTTTACCGAGTTTCCGCAAAACACCCTGCGCGAGGGTTGGGATGAACCTATCTTACACGAGCGGCTATGGTAGATGCTTTTTCTCCCACCTCAGTTAAACAAAATTAAGTAAAAATGTATTTTTTTGCTGGAACTCTTTTGTGCTTAGTGAAAATAATTGCGTGTGGATATACGATAGCACGTGGTTGTCATGGATATGCGCGCAATGATCCAGTTAATGTTAATAGTCAAATCGTTTTTTTTTAAATAGTTCTAAGGAGAATGGTGCTTGAAAACTGTTTTATGGTGACATTTGAAGCGAGAAATAATTAATTAGCGTTCTAAATATTACCATAAGACAAGATTTCCTTGATGCTACTGACGACAGTCATCAACAAGGGAGGTAATTACAATGTTGTGACCATTAAAAAAGGAGTTCCATACGGGCATTTTATCTTCGCCCGTGGGCAAGATAAGAATATCTAGCATGGTAAAATTATTGGATCTACTTATCTGAGGTGGGAGAAAATATGAACTAAGGCGCTGCCTCTACGAGCTTGAAGTGCTATTGCCGGACCTTAAGTTTACTTAATGACTCAGTGAAACATACTTGGAGGAAAAATGAAAAGTTTTTTGTATGAGTTAATGAAACTTTTTAAATAACAAGCAATGTCTCGTGTGAATTTAACTACCACACTCGAGGGCAGTCCAAAGTAGATTTCTTGCTTTCTCAAGCTCATGAAATATACTAATTAGATGAAAAACCGCGTTAGTAGATGATTAGCGTTCCGTAGATGTAACCAGTGTATAGAATGAATGCCGGGTTGGTGGGCTTCATTATTGATGTTTCACAAAATATTTGTTCGGTATCATAAAATAAATATCAGATCCCACATAATAGCACAAACTGTTAACAATCCAAACGTTGCTAACACCTCGGTTGACATTAACCTTCTTGTTTTAACACTCAATGCTATCACGCTCGATGGCATTTGATATTTATTCGTATTCTGTCACATTCCTATCTGGTAATAAACAACGCAAAACCAATTATGTTTGTTGATGGGGATTTCTATTGAAATGCCATAATAATTAGATACAACCATTGTGTGCAATGCCGACCCCTTATATCCTTACACCATGAGCGCATTGAGTTCAAATCTGTTGTTACAAGTTTAGTTTATGGGTCTTTTTCAAACTTATTTAAAATTTCGTAAATTTAATTAGTTTGGACACAAACAAAGACACATTTCCGATGATAAACATGGTAGCCAATATAAATTTCATGTAGCAAAGTCAGTTCCTACCAATTTTTACCTAGTACGAATAACAGTACATAAAGAAAAAAATGTAGTGTTGCACCACTTTGCTCTAAGACTCTATTTCAGACAAAATTGCATTGAAAACAAATAACAATATTGGTCAATTTTCTATGTTAAACCCAAAGAGGCCATAAAACTGGCTGATGAACATGAAATAAATGGAAGTGTCAGGAGGGGTCCAACACAGCATACAATCCGACAAAATACAATTATCTATCATGAATAAGGTACAGTGGAGAACAATTAGGTAAGCTATTGGTTCTATGGTCAGAACAAATTGGAAATCACCGACGAAATGGAACAAGTAATTAAATGATTGTCCCACAAACAACACGGCGAGATTGTATTGTAACCGAAAGTGGGTCAACGATGAACAATTTTGCAAAAAAAACAAATTTCAGTATACCAATATCAACAAATAAACCGCATCTAATTTACATATTATCTTCTAAGTTGTCTTTTCCCGGCAAGCTGATGTGTGTTTACTACTTTCAGCAGTTGTTTTGACTATTTGTTTGCTTTTAAAGCACTAAATTACGTCTCAAACGTAAAATCCTCCTAACTTTAGTAATTTATGTCGATTTTATTCAGAAAAAAAACGACTTATTTGGACATGATTCCATTACATCGTATGCAATGGACACAATTTTCAAATATTGTTTTCTATGATGCTGAAGATGCTGTATATTATCAAGGCAATTTTTACAAATTTATCCGGTTAAAATTAGTTGCAAAAACATATAAATGTTAAAGTAGGATTATATCGGTAATTATTCGATTACCCGGTAGGTATTGTCTGTAAATAATCCAAGCAATCCAGTTAATTTTTAAAAACACTTCCCAATCGACTGAACATGGAAAAAAATGACGTCGAAACAAAAATGCAACTCCGAGTTATGTTGCGGTCCTAATCGAGCTTAATGCCAAGTTTTTTCTCAATGATATAACTCGTGACGTCACACAAGTACCTATTATTGAGGTTATTTTGAACTCTTTGATTTTTGCAATTTTGTGACATTTAACAGCGTTTTTAACACAAAAGTTACTCATGGTGTGTAATTGTATGCAATAATTACGATAAAACACATTTTTTCGGTCGTTACCATCTGCAAAAGCCCTTAAAATAGTTTACAACCCTCGAGCTACGCAATCGGGCTGAAAACGATTTTGCGGGCCTCTGCAGATGGTCTCGACCTCTAAAAGGTGTATTAACCCTATATTTTACAACCGTGATATTTGATAATTAAAGTGATCGCGAGGAAATGCAATTATTTTCTATAAGAGGAAACCTTAAGAAGCAAAAACTTCAGCCCCGTGCTTAAGAGGTATTCAGAAGCAAATATGTAAACTAAAGACTACCGTTTTCAGTCTCTGTTAATCTGGAAATTATGACAACATTAAATGTAAGTGCAGGACGACTTTTTACAGCTTCCACACGGCACTTACAAACTGCTGTAAATATCAATGCTTGTGTGAAAAAACTACAGAAACAAGCTTAGTTGCAAAAAGTTTAAACATAAACCCGGTTTCAACATGGCAAAGATTATGTATACTAAAGACTACCGTTCTCAGTGTCTGTAAAACTTGAAATAATGAAAACATTAAATGTAAGTGCGGTGCGACTTTTTACAGCTTCCACACGGCACTCACAAAACTGCTGTAAATATCATTTTGTCTTCAAAGATGGTTTTATAGCACGGGAGAATGACATCTTAACGTTAAACAACAGTTAAGGAAGAGGGTTCCGCATAGGTTAAATGGGTAGCCATCCGGACTCTGCACGTCACATCGGTTCGATTGAAATGCATCGCCCTCAAGGGAGGCTTAAGGCATCGACTTAGACAATTATTCTATCCGATGATAATCAAAGCCTAAGTAGGAAATAAACAGTACCAGTACATATCCCACACTCAGAATGGCAATGCTGCAAATGGCACTAGTTACGGTTGAAGTATTTAAGAAAGATACAAGAATAAATACACAACTACACTGCCAAATACAAAGGCATAGTAGAATTTTAAAAGCATAACAGACACCACGATGATCGCATTCAAACGGTCACATGGTATATCAAAGTACGTATTAAAACTATGAATGATGCGAAAGTTAATATTTTACAATGTGCACAACATCAATAACATCATTGATCACATGTGTGTTTGTCAACAAGACATTTGGTTAATTAATGACTTTATTAATGGTTAAACTATCCTCTCATTCACCCCTACGAGTTATGCTCATTTGGGTATCCACAACAGGTAAACAAGTGTAAA
This sequence comes from Mya arenaria, assembly GCF_026914265.1. Lineage (NCBI taxonomy): Eukaryota > Metazoa > Mollusca > Bivalvia > Myida > Myidae > Mya > Mya arenaria. The sequence continues at coordinate 27,344,101 of NC_069136.1, read as the reverse complement.
GATGTTTAAAATTCATTTTTAGACCATTCAAATATATAGTTTTAAACCTTTGTTTATGCGAGTTACGCCAGATAGCTGTCTGGGTATGTTTATGTCATACTCTGGATTATGGATGAATTCATTGTTCTATTTGCAGGTATTCGTTATATCTGATCGTCGAGTACTTGAGGTATTAGCTTGTGATGTTCTATATAGGATTAGTCACAAGTCGTCAAATAATACACACACTGGCGTTCATTTCGAGAGGCAAAGAGATGATACTCCTGGTGGTTATCGAACCAATAACTCCTTGGGTAAGAAGTAGACACCGTAACCTCTTAATTGCTTCTATAAGCAATTTCCACTTTGGAAACTAGGGTAAGGGAAAATGAAGGTCTATTACTGATCGTTATGGACTAGGGTTTAGGGTTATGGAAAGTCCTAATCTGATCCCAAAGGGCTAGGGTTTTGTTTAGGGATGGTCCTTAAATGACCCAGAAGGACTAGGGTTAAGGTAAGGTAGGGTCTAAGGGTTAGGGTTTAGGGTTAGGGAAGGTCCCTAATTGATCTAGAAGGACTAGGTAAGGATTACCAATTGGAACACTTCGGCCATCTCGGCCATACTACGAGCCTTATGTCGGTGTAATCATGATACAGTCGAAACTCGTTGGCTCGAACTCAAAAGTGACCGGCGAAAATACTTCGAGCCTTAGAAACATCGAGCCAAGCGGGATGTTTTACCTTCAGTTTAGAGATATCTCTCCTTTACATCTAGTTCGAGCCAACGAGAATTTCAAACCAAACTAGTTGGAGCCAACTGGTTTCTACTGTAGTAGTTCGTTATATGAACAACAAAACTAGTTCGTTATATTATAAATACAACTATTCACTAATTGCAGTGTTTAAAAGTGTAACCATTATTACTTGGTTTAAATTGGTTGCCATTGAAGTGTATTATTGCATCAATTAGTACTTGGAGTATATTCATATGTTTTTTTTTTATTTAAACACATTTAATTCAATATATACACACAAACTATACAGAATATCGATATATTATTGAAATGGATTGGAACCAAAACACAGCTTATAAAGTTGTTATCCGTGGGAATTAAATTACTCATTTACCAGAAAAGTGCGTATGATTGACGATTACACGATATGTATGTTCTATGCGAGAAAGAATGTTACTAAGGCCAAACAAAAAATAGGTGCGTTTCAGGTAACGCTGCCAAAAAAATAGGGTAGGTAGGTCGGGATATTTTTTTTTTTTATATATTGATTTCAGTAACTGTTGGCTCAGAAAGTAACAAAAATAAAATATCAATTTTCAGGTTTATCAGTAGTTTTTAAACATGTTCCATGCTTCAAAGGAAACATTCTTCATTTGTCTGGTTAAATACTTTGACAATGATGGTTGGATTTCAACTAAGTTATGGTACACTACTCTGCTATTATTTAAGACTTTCCAGGAACGGTTTTACTTTTCTTTATGCACCCTTTTGCTTTCAATCACCCTCTGTAGAATGCTAACCTCCCTGTAACATAATTACATGAAGAGTGGGACAGCAAATTTACCAAATAAGCCATCAGCCAAGGAAACCTCAATGCTGTCAAGAGGACCTGGGGGTTCAGGTTTGAAGAACAAGTAACCTGCAGGTTTTATTGCCAAAATTGCACACTTAAGTCTGACATATCAATCCGAAAGTCAGTATCTGACACATTTGTATCTGACAAGAAAATATAGTTCAAGAATTGAAATATACCTGCCACACAAGCACAAACTACCTGTAATTCACCTTTGAGTTCGGACAATCTAAAAATTCGGACATCCGTTATTATTTTCAAAAATAATTTATTTTAGGTACCTAATTTTCGGACACCCAAAGGACATCGATTGTAACTTACAGTTACGAAGTCTCACAGACAAAAAATATTGATCTTTATCGGTACAATGCCTGGCTAAATTACCTAACCGTATACATCACTGTGATAAGTTAGTTAGTTACTACCCATCCTAATCGATTTATTGCCTGTTGAAAAGGACGTGTGATATATTTAATGGAGGATTAAAGAAACAACAAGGGCAATCAAGAGATTAAGAAACACAGACATGACATGTTTGTAAAACAATCCGCCAATAAACTTTGAAACTTGTACCACACATTTAATATAGACTCTATGAAGCAATAATCGTACAGTAATACTCATTGAAACATCAATAGAACAATAAAAATCAACACATTCAATGATATAGGTAACTATTTAATGTGATGAATTAAAGTTAGAAATGCAATACTTAAGCTACGATCGAAAACACCACCCAGACACATTAATCCTGCATAACAATATCCATGCTCTCCATGAGATCCTCGTGGGTATACCTGAGAGTTATATGACGTCACACAATGTGACTGTTTGATCTGAAGCCGATAAAAGGTGTTTATTCATTTCAATGCATGTTTAAAATGGTGTTGAATGGGATTTTAAACAACTTGATGAAGGAGTTACACTTATATGCGTAATAACCATTGATAACTACGGTAAAATGCAGACATGAAGAAAATAGGCAGGTTTACCATACATGTAGATAAAATGCAAAAATGGTTATTTTCTATGAATTCGGAGAGCGAAAAATTAATTATTTTAAGGTGTCCGCACTCTAAGGTGAAGTACGGTAAATACATTCAGAAATCCAACTCTAACATTGTCAACTTTACGTACATACATTTCGTAACCAAATGCTTTTCGTACCCAAATCACATTTTTCAGCGAAAAATAGGTTAGGGTCGGCGGGAAAAAATAGGGTCGGTCGGGTAACCTGAAACAGACCTAATTTTTCTTTGGCCTAATGGTAAATATAGAACTAAGGATTGTGTGTTCATGGCTTAACTGGTCATTTGAAATTATTGCGCGACATATTTGAAGCGTAGTATAAGTTTGACATGAATGTAAACCGTCCATAAATATCCGAGGTTGTTTTCAAAAGAAAATTGTCGAGGTGCTACGCCTTATTTACACCGCATCTGGTCATTCCGTGTCATTTACACTTTTCAAGAGCGAAGTTTACATTTTAACGGGATCTTGGTGATAAAAGAGTTATAAAAACTATTTTTTTACATTCACTTAACAACTGAATCATAATTATACAAAGATGAGTTTGAGTTTAAAAATAAACGAAGAAGTTATTATTGTCGCCTGTTGTAAACTCTAAAACTAAATTAAACAAGATACAGGTATTCAAAAAAGATGCTGCAACATCATAATATGACTTTGAAAAAGTTTTTTTGGCAATCATCTTAAATAAGTTTCAAAATTAAACCACAATTACTGTTTTATGTTAGACGAAAACTACTGTATTTAAAACGAGGTTACTGCTGGATTATTCACACTCACGTTGCAAATCCGTAGTAAGCTATGCGGTACGTTCTTCGTTATTTTGGTGCCGCCTTCGTGTTGACCAATGTACGTGGAGCAGTGTTTGACGGTGAAACGGAACAAGACGTTGTGAAACTTATACAGGCAACGTTAGAATGCCGTCACGTCTCGGGAATGACCGTCGGCATCATCAAAGGTAATGTTTTCTTTTTAACGAGAAGCTGAGAAGTTTTTTATTAGAATCGGTCAAAACCTTATGTATTCACTGCAATTATTATTGTATACGACCATTATTAATGCTGGGATAATTCCACTGTTTTAACTTCACTTTTTAATTAGTCACTATTTCATGATTTCATTTTGCTGTCTTCACAATTTCACCATTCTTAAAGCAAAAAAAAAGAAGAAAATTGTCGAAAACTGTCATAAACTTGTTAATGTGTCAATGCATTGAAACTTACTAACCGAAGTACCACATAGTTTACAGTGTATTTAAGTTTAGCAGTTATTTCATCTTTTTCCATTAAAAAAGATTACTGGGTATGTCTATGTAGTAGAATCCATTCCTTATGCGTGATTGGCTAGCCGATGTTATCACGGGATATTACCAAGTAAGGTATATAGCTTCATTTTGTCACCCGATTAAAATAAGCCGTCGTAGCTCAGTGGATACGACGCTGTACTGCAATTTTGGCGACAAGGATCGAACCCGGTCTCTGACACATTTTTTTTTTAAATTTTGGATCTGGTTTTTTTTTTTACAATTATGATATCATAGCGTAACACATTCTATTAAATAATCTATTAAATACATGAACTCATAATTTCTTGAAGATGAACTCGTGAAAAAGTGTAAATTACTAATTTCCTTAAATCTGTGAATTCATGTAGTTTGAGTCATTAATCTGTGAAATAAGGAAGTTGAAATGGTCAAGTTGACGGCATATTGACATACGGTTATATAAACAAGTTTTGTGATTAAAAAATAATTTTTGCTCAAAAACATAATATTCCGTTTGTGTGATATGTGTAGAGAAATAAAGAATACATACACTGCAAAACGCTTGATTTGACGTCAAATAAAGAAATAATCACTGCTATCTGTGTAAAGTATTTGCATTTCTATATATCAGAGTGTAACGGGGTCACCAAGAATCAACATTTCACAAACATCTGTGGCCATAATAACGAACATTCTCAAGTTCAGATCTAGATTCAGACTCAGAAAAACATTTATTGTAATTTACAAAGAATCGTCTTTATTCCACGTTTTAACAAAAATAAGTGTGAAATACTGTTCAATAATTTCGAACACAATCTAGCAACTTCCATCTTCACAACTCATCTTGAAAGAAAGTTATAATGAAATGAAGATTAGCAATTAGAGTCATAAATCTAAACTCAGATTTCAGCCTATTGTTATTTATTTGATATGATATGTATGTCTGTTATTCATGTCGGGAAATAGGTCATTGAGCTTTTGTTTCTAGTTAACACATACCCGACTTTAAATAAAGATTCTTGTACCTTGTATCACTGCTTCTGACCACAATTATTTGTACTATAAGTGGGATTATTTTTGGCTTAAAATAATGGTATTTAAGGGTGTGATGCTTAACATTGCTCAAAAATTAAGGCCTGGCCCCAATTTCTCGAAACTTCTTAAGCTTAGCAGGCTTAAGTCGCTTATTTCAATTAGCCAAAATACATACTGAAAATGGATTTTGATAAATGAAAAATGGTTTATTCTGATAATCATACAGATTTTTCCTACATAATTTCAAAAAATTCTTGAATAAGTAAATATAACACATTATATAGAACAACAAAAATAGTGAGATTAGCTTAATCCTGTTATAAGGGACTTAAGAAGTTTCGAGAAATTGGGGCCTGATGTCTAGCCTATTTGTAACGACACATGATATAACTACTGAAACAGATCAAATGAGTTTTTGTGTACTAGATTAAATAAACTGATTTAATATGATGAAGCCGGTTGGTGATACAGAAGAAAATAAATCGAATGAAACATAAAATTGGAGGGAACGTATCATGTTTTGTAAGAAAGTATTTATCAGGTTATAAGACGACAACGGTATACAGTCATGGACTGGTAATAAGGTAAATCCCCTTTTATAGCCAATGGTATTGAATATACCCCATTTCTCCAGTCTGTTAATGTTTCATTATATACTTTTAGCGAAGAGGTCACAGAAACATAATTTAAAATACGTATGTACACTACTTTATATCGATATATCGATATCGATTATTATTACATCGTTTATACGTGTGCTTTAACGCGCCGAGATATACCATCACTGCATTTGTATACTAAAGCGTGAATTTGTACACTATAGCATGCATTGGTAAACGAGAGTTCGCGCATTGGTATACTATAGCCTCCATTGGTATACTATAGCCTCCATTGGTATACTATAGCCTCCATTGGTATACTATAGCCTCCATTGGTATACTATAGCGCATTTCGATATTATAGAGTCCATTGCTATACTAATTTATATTGGTGAACGATAGCGTCCATTGGGAAACTGACAATATTGTATACCAATGGACGCTATAGTGTACCAATTGAAGCAAAAGTATACCAATGTGCTAAAAGTATACCAATGCGCTAAAAGTATACCAATGCGCTAAAAGTATACCAATGGACGCTATAGTGTACCAATTGAAGCAAAAGTATACCAATGCGCTAAAAGTATACCAATGGACGCTATAGTGTACTTTGGCGTATTGGTTTACTTTAGCTTAAATTGGTACACTATATCTATTGTCTATTGATATACTTTGGCTGGAATGAGTTTACACTAACGTCCATTGGTATACCATAGCGTCTATTTGTTTACTATAACGTACGAGATATTAAAAACTTAAGTGTGCATAAGATATTATAGCGTGCATTTATTTACCATAACATTTATTTACTCGCGCCGTAGTGTTATTTATGTTTAAGTTTTCCATTTTCACACGTTGTTGTAAAGGTATGAGCAACTTTCTGGTTTTTAATACAGAAAACGAAACATGGACACATGGCTTTGGGATGGCTGATTTAAAAAGCGGGCGGCCTGTAGACGGAGACACCTTGTTTAACATTGCCTCTGTGACCAAGTCATTTACCATGGCTTTGCTGGCGATCCTGCTTAAAGAGAATAAGTATGACATATTAGTGGTATTAAATTTATATCAACACATACCACCTCAGATTATAAAATGTGTATGTATTTATAAATATATTGTCTAGTATCAAGTAAATGAAAGAAAATGTATGTACACATAGTTTTGAAAACATGCGGTAAGGTTTAAAACTCATTTGCAAAATTTCTTTTAAATAGTGGACCCGCTGATACTTTTAATATTCGCTTAACTCGTATTGTCATAAACGTCATTTTTAACAGGTACAATATACACATACCACATACTTTGATGACGTAGTGTGCTAAAAGAAGTCCGCTGTCGGACGTATAAGAAGTGTTTTGCAACATCTGCATTATCTTTGAAAATTCAAAATCGTCGGAAACCAAACATCATATACGAGCAAAGGTCTACCTGGTTATAAAACTAATGCAATGTTCAGGAAAAGTCTTTGCCATCTTTTGGGATTATCATTGTACCAAAAGTCTGCATTGCTTTATTAGCTCCGTGTAATACAGGCGTATACAAAGTCTAGTTCAGCTGTTTTTCTGTAATGTACGTTAAGCTATATGAGGGAAAAAACGAAAAGAAAAAGGAAATTTATGAGTGAAATTTTGTTTCATAGCTTCACACAGTCTTTTTCAAGAGCCATGACAGTTTAATGGTTGTTTATAATCAGGCATTTGTTGAAAATAAGTACTTTGATGTCATTATCTGTATAATTTAGAAACAAATTATATCAGTTCGCTTGCTACATAGGTCTGGTTCAATTGTTCTGTTTAGCATAGGCACGGTTCATAAACTACAGCGACCGATTAAATAGCATAGAACGTCTACATCACTGTCAATTAAATTCAGCTAATAACTGTATTGACAATGACAGTCCACGAAAGAAAGCATGGAACGTGGGAAAAAGCCTTGCTCTCAGTAAAAGCTTACAGTCGCCCATGTTATCAAGCTGTTTTGTTTTTTATCCCTATTATTTTGTAGCGAATACTCTGCATGTGGGATTAACATTGGCTACCCTGAACGTCTGTACTCGTTCGCTGAACCCAGTGCTTTTATAGCAGATACAATCTTTTTTCCAATAGTTATTATTATTATTAACACTATTATTATTAACACTATTTATTATTAACACTATTATTATTAACATTATTATTATTATTATTATTATTATTATTATTATTATTATTATTATCATCATTATTATTATTATTATTATTATTATTATTATTATTATTATCGTTATCATTATTATTATTATCATTATTATTATTATTACTTTTATTATCAATATTTAGTGTCGATGCTAACATCGCATATATTATTGGTGGGTTCGATCCCGAATAAAGGTATTTTATCATTGTTCTATAATATTAAGTTTTGAATTGTCGTACCAAATACTTTGATGTATTTATTTCTTTGTTTTTCATATGTCATGTTCGGTGTCCGAGTTTCTTTTCAAAAGGTATTGACAATGTTCTAATTGAATTTGCTAAACTTTGACCTGGTTTCTCGGTAAAGGGAGATGACTTCGTAGAAGATTTGTCAGCTAGACTGGCTCTTACCAACTAGTCGTGGGTCTAGTCTAGGTTTTACGGTTTTTTTTGTACGCTCATAAAGAACTTGTATTTCTCCGTCTGCTGATAGAGTTGGGATATCTTATCATAGAAGTACTTGGGGTTTACCTATAAGTTTATTACTATTCGTTTTATTGTAAAGTTTCCTCAAGTTAATGCATACTTTGATAAGATTTACCTTTTACTTTTTTTCTTTATTTAGGATTGTTGGGATACGAGTGAGGTTTGTGTACTTAAGCTGGTTTAAACCCCCGATAAATTTACACTTTACTGAACGTTCCAAGGCGGTACCTATCTATCCTTGATAAATATACCTAGTTTTTTTATATATAGTATGTATGCACTGTGTTGTTTGTGGAGTTTTGTGCTGTTCTTCCATGTTTCTTGTTTGTGATTTTATGTTGTATGTCTTTGGCGTTGACTCAGTCTATTAAACCGGGTTTATGTTAAAACTGTTTGCAACTTAGCTTGTTTCTGTAGCTTTTCGCATTAATATTGATACGCTATTGTTGAATTAATCTAGCTATTCTAATATTTATTAAACTTAAAATCAACGATACACAATTGCTTTGTTACAGATTACATTGGAAGACGACGGTATCCGATATTCTTGGCTCAGAGTATGGGTTCATTGACGACTATAGGACACGGGAGACAACTCTTCGAGACCTTTTGTCACATAGAACAGGCCTGGCCAACCCCGACATTGGGTTCATGGCTGGGTTTCCTCCATCCCTATCGAGGGAAGACATGTGCAAGTAATTACTCATCTTATAAATAATTATATCGAACAATGTTATATGTTTATAATATTAGACGTATTGTTTGCTGCAATTTTTTGTTTGTTAATAGTATAATTGTGTAATATTGCTATTACATATTATTATAATAAATCCATGAAATCACTTGAATGCTCAAAAACATGATGAGTCAGTCATAACGATCGTTTCTTCCTCATGAACTTTTATTGCAGACGGATGAGGTATCTCCCAGAGCAAATCCCTTTTAGGGACTCCTATATCTACAACAATTACTTGTACATGTTACTTGGTCACGTGGCAGAAAAGTTAGGTGGAGACACGTGGGAAAATCTTCTAATGTCACGAATTTTTGTACCCCTTGGAATGAAGTCAACTAAAATACTGAAGAAGACATCGGACGTGCTTGCCAGTGATATGGCGCATCCGTACATATACAAGGACAACTCGTTTGAAAACTCAACTTTAGATATTTATGAGTATGCTCCCTTATATGCTTTTATATAAACACTCACACAAACACGTTGAGCTTTCTTAAACACTTTTATATCTGTACGTTTTTGAGTAACATCTTCATCTGGCCCCAATCTCTCGAAACTTCTTAAGCTTAACAGGTATAAGTTGCTTATTTCAAACAGCCAAAATACATACTTATAGTGAAATTTGATGAATGAAAAATAGTTAATTGTGATAAACGTAACGATAATTCCTATTTAGAGGATTACAACTTTTAAAGGTGAATATAAAAAATATTAAAAAAATAAAAATAGTAGGTTTAGCTTAATCCTGTTATAGGGGACTTAAGAAGTTTCGAGAAATGGGGGCCAGTAGATAAATACACAATCTTAAAAAGGAAGTGACGTAAAATTCAACACTGCCGTTGTTTTTTTAAAATTTCATTTGGTATGTGCTACAAATATCTTATATATTTTACTGTATTCATTTATTTTTAAAACCACTAATACCCACTACTTAATATTTTCAAAGAAAAAACACTGGAGATACCCATTTAAAACGAATTTAATGTACTCCGTAACTTGGACGTATTAAAAAAACAATATGCGTATGTTTAAACTATTGATATGAAATTGAAATATTCAAACATTAACATGAACACAAACTAAAAGAAAGCGGTATTATGTGTCGCTGTTAAGGGGCGCAATGTCCCCTCCCCCTTTCCTAGAAAAGAGGTGTTGGAGGTGAATTTTGCGTATGGGTCCTGACAATTTTGTTCAACGTGGGAGCATGGTTCCTGTATTAATGCATTAGTCCACACTGGTAAAATATGGTACGGTGTGAAAACCCGGGGACGAATTCAAGCACAAAACGTGTGAATGACACGATACTGACTGACTCGCTCTGGTTAGAACATATTTGAGAATTCCTGGCCAATGAGCTCCGTTTGTTTACACCTGACTTGCAAGCAAGTGGCCCAGGTTCGATCCCAGACTGGTCAAATAGTGCCCTGAGCCTTTGATACATGTTTGCTTAAAATGTCTTTTGGGAGAAATGTTGATATTTTGACTATCTTCAGACTACATCCGGCAGAGCCAGCAGGAGCGATATTGTCGTCTGCAGAGGACATGGTGCTCTATTTACAGTTTGTTCTGAGCAATGGGAAAACAACGACTGGGGACCAGTTGGTAGACCCTATGCTTTTCAGAGAGGCTTTTTCAGGTACTTGATACTTTGCAGTTTTTTTATGTCGATGCTATCAAATGAAGCATTTGTATGTTAAACATGATTTTTGTAGATGGTTTTCAATTTGTAACATAGAGTCTGAGAATGACGCTTTCATTTCAGTTGCTTTACCTGTGGTTAGAGGGGACGTCATCGTGTCCAAACCGACTTTCCCCGTGTCTGACGTTGTAGGCGGATACGGATACGGATGGTTTGAGAGTAGTTATGATGGTATGCATTCAAACATTTATAAAGTGAATCTTTATGACAAAAGTTATTTAAGGCGAGTATTAAAAAACATATGAATTTTAAATTTAAAGTTTAATTGTCTTATCCTGCTTTTTCACTAGTTTTATTTCCAAAGTTTATCTGAAACAATTACCATCTTGTGGTATTTTTTTAAAGAATCGGTCTTGGTCTATAAAATAACTGCGTCGTTATTTGAAAACAAGATATTTTTAGGAACATCATTGTCATTAATTGACTTTTAAATGTCATGAAAATTTGCTATATAAACACACGAGAACTAGATGAGATTTTTTTTGACGTGCTGCACATGTTTTGAAAGAGTCTAAGGGGATTTGGACTTAAAAGACTTTTAAGTGTTCTCCTTATTTTATAAATTACTTTAGTTATGCTTATGGAAAAAAATGTCGAAATTGTACTTATTACATTTAAAGGCGGTATGCATGTTCATGCTCTTCCTAGGTAAAATAAAGTGCATTACGAATGACGAAAGGAAATATACAAGTACGTAATTTATCCGGTTTGATCCTTGTCTGTCACCCTGTTTTGGCCACCTTTCTTACTCCTTTAATAATGACCGTTATTCTTCCCTGCACATTTTGTTCATTTGACCTTCACGTCAACGCGCCGGTTAGTGCAATGGCACTGTGACTTTATAAGTATGTCACTTACGTGTTTATTGTGTTTGGTTAGGCCATGCTGAAAGAGGTAAAATGTTGCATTGGTATGCGTTTTGATATATTCAAATGAGTTGATATATCGTTTATTGTCAGTTCGAAACACATGCCGCTTGCCATTTTGACTGACGTTTTTTTCTCATGCAGTGTGTTTTAATAACCCACGCCTATCAAAGTTATAATATAGTCAATAGTTCGACAAAAATGGTGTCGAACTTTGAATCCTATGGCATTGTGTCGCATTTTCATTCCCTTCATTATGTAGTCTTGCTAACTGCTAAAGTCGCTGCGCAGTGGAAACAAACACATTGGTGGAAAATGCAACGAGTATAGATTAAACCACGCAAGGTAGTCATATTATGGTATGGAATATAATGTTGATTTTCCACGCGTCAATATTTCCATCAATGATTCGCCTGTATGGTACGAACACACGATAAAGCATCCATTATTTCAATAACACGTTGATCATTGGCATGTATATTTCCAGGCTACAGAGCGGTGTGGCACAGAGGAACCCTATGGGCTTACTACTCGATTGCCTGGTTGGTCCCAGAGCAAAATATAGGTAAAGAAGAGAAAAAGATAATCTACTTAATTACAATATTTACATTTATGAAGTTTACTTATCATAGACCCATATAACAAAAGGATACAAACTTACAGTCCATGAGCTAGATATGACTGTATAGACATACATTTTATATGATCATTTGAATATTCGTTTGAGTGTGAAGTATAATTAAAACACAATAATTTAGCAATATATCGAATGTTTACATAAAGGTAGTTTCAACTTGTTATACAACCCAAGTACGTGTATACATGTATATAAAACATTATTTTGAACATAAAAGTATAAAATATGCAATGTTACGATGAAAAATAACATGTTATATAAAGGAGAGATATATCTTCAACAAGTACATATTTGTTCAATTGACTAAGTATCATTATCATAATGCACCAGTCAAATGTAACCACGACCCCTCCCCCCCCCCCCAGGTGCGGGGAATAGCGGGGACTTTGACTTTCGGTTCAGCCAACCCCGGGTAAAATCCCCGCCCTGCGGAGACGAACTGGAAGTAAAATCCCCGCCATAATGCCCCCACACCCCAGGGACCCTAGGTAAGGATCTTTCCCCGCTAGAGTGCGAAGACAAAACCAGCGCATTCACCCGGCACTGCGGAGCCACCGGAAAGGTAAAAAGACGGCCTATTTCCCCGGCTATCCCCGGTATACCCCCGGACCTGAGGGGGGGGGGTAGTGGTTACAATTGACTGGTGCATAATTAAGACGTATACTCATTTAATTGCGAGATATGATCTACTATTGTAAATATTAAATCAAGACATGGTATCTCTGTTTGGCATTCACCTGATAAAATCTGAATAAAGTCGAAACGCGTTGTGGAACAGGGAGTAGACTCTTGTTTTAGTAAATCGTAATAATGACTTACTATCCCCTTATTAGGACTGAGAAACTCCTATTCGAAACATTGTTTCTACTAATTTAGAGTTTACATTGCTAAATTAGGACTTACTATATTCTAATTAGGACTTAGTATTTTCTAATTAGGAGACAGTATCTCTCAAAGATAATATCGACTGACGCACTATGATGTTTTAAATTGAATAACAGCAGTTACTTTACTTCAAAAGATATTAGAGAGAACAGTTAATATACTTTGGAGGTACCAAGAATCTTCTTTGACGCCATTCAAACTATATTTACTAGCTTTATTCGAGTTAAGGTCGATACGTTTTGTGAGTTCTATTGTTGACTGAAGGAATGAGTTGAATGTAAGTTGAAGAATTTAGGTTAGGGAATTCTAATTGTAAAGTTGTATCAATTTTCCACATTTATATATTTTTGTTTTTATAGAAAATAAAACACAATTTATAAACTTTATGTTGAGGGAATATAAAATGTAGTTGAATTAATAGAACTAATCGCCAGCATGATTAACTGTAGTAATTGTAAATTGCTATTTGCAGGGATATTTATTAGTACAAATGGAGGCATGTTTAAGGATGACCAGTACACATCATTGACTACAACCCTGTACTATCTGGCAGACTTATTACTGGACAAAGAACCATGGCTGAACTCTTCAACTTCCTGCTCTTTTCCCGAACCTTGGAAAAAAGTTTACAAGGTTGATTCGAGGCCACCGGAAATTTCTCCTTTCTTGCCGGACATTTCCGAGTATACCGGAACCTACGGAAATGAGTTTCAACCCGATGTTGTAGTAACTGTGAACGGAAATTCACAAACGCAGCTTAACTTCGAATCGGGAAGGTTCGGGGGAATTCTCTATTCAACCCAAGACAATGAACGCTTCTTGATGGAAATCACACAACCATGGGATCTTTATGTTCATTTTATGGATCATAACAACGTAACGATAAAACTAAACGTTATGTTTGTTCGCGAAGGTGGAAAAGTGACATCAATGATACTAAACATCGGAACGGATCTTAGATTTACAAAAGAGGTTTCTATTTTCGACGTTATATCTCGAAACACTAACAGAAGTTCTAGGTTATGTAGTTCAGTCTGGTTGGTAGTATTATTTTTAGGTACGTGCATCATGTGGCAACAGGAAATTGGAGTTTGGTTGAAATAAACGCACTTCGTTCTAAAAGCACTGAGGTTTGATACACAGATATCTATCTATTTTTCATTTGAAACACTTTGAAGAGTATAAAGGAAAGAAGTAATCTCTTAAAAAATAGTTTTAGTTGTAGTTAAAGTATTAATATTAATATTTATAATAGTGTTAGTATTGCTATATATACCAAATTTTACAGTGCTTATCTCATATTTACAATTAACTTTAAAGCGCTTATAAAACTACATACTTATGAGTTTATGAGGACCCTTATATTCAAACATAGTTAAATATGATAAAAATGATTATAGACGCTAACATATAGACACTTAATTGCTTAATTGCTAAACGTTTTCATCATTTAGTCTCTTAATCAGTAATTCAGTCCGAAGGACTCCACGCGTACTTTGACCAGGCAAATTGCGTCCATATCCCCGATAATTACATCAATTCCGCAATTTATTACTTATATTTACACCAATAGTGCAATATTTCATTCAAGAATTACTAAAAAAATACTTTATTTCATTTAAGAAAACCTTTCAGTACTCCTTTCTTTCCCATTCTGTAAATAGAACGACCCGACTGTTACCGGAAACGTTTTATCAAATGACGTCACGATAACGCGGGAAAAGATTAACCACTTAAAATCACTTTTAAATGTAAAATTGAAACACTTATGGCAACGATACATTTAACATATCATAATTTAACACTTTCTAAAATCTGTATTTGTATTTTACCGCACCTGCTGAAACTATACAAACATTAACAAAATCAAAGTTGTTCATGTATACTGTTATGCGATGAATTGCGATCCGAACATATCCGTAGATGTTGCGTTCATCAATCGATGAAAGGCAGTTTATTTAAGGAATGGAAGTTGAGAAGTAAATACATCAGTCTTACACCAGCTTGTTTTCCAATACAAAGTGGATTTCTTGTAGAGTATCAAATTTGACTTTCAAAGCAAAGAATAAAAAGGCATCCAAATTCTAATATTCTCCAAATTACCACAAAAATGAAGCGTTTTAAATTGTTAATTTCTTATTGACTTGAATAATTCTAAACTGTGATACGTTATACTAAATCTCAATCTTAGAAAGCATTTTCTAGTTCTAAAGTTCAAATTCAAGATTAAATGTTTACTTGTAAAGAAAGACCTACAAAACAATATACAAAATTCAATAATTAAATAAATGTTAAATAATCTGTGTGCTTTTTTTCGTTAAAACATTTTTGTTTGTTTTATTTTGTTTTCTTGTACACTTTGCATACGATTTATAAACTTATGTACAATAAACTTCTATAGCTGTATTTTATAGGTGAATTGTCTTTATATCAATTTACTCTGATATAATTTTCTCGAAGTGTATGTTTTGGTGAGGTGTACTGCGATAACAATTGAACCACTTTCAGGCCTAATTTGTGACTTTCTTATCTGTGCAGACGGTAGTACAGTGTTGTGTGTTAATTATGAAACAAGTTGTCATGGAACACATTCGTCAGTTGTTATAAGTTAATCAAGGGGCCTAGCCGTAACACAGCGCTAACGAGATACCGACATGCGCTAATGTGTCGTAGTTTTTGTAAGTCGTGTTCGTTGGTGGGGCCGCAACTATTGGGAATATGCATATATGGTAAGCATGTACCTTATGATGCGCCGCGACATAAAGGAATATGTACGTAACGACATGATGCGATATTTCAATGCAGTAACCTTTATATTTCTGTGTTCGCCGCGACATACGGGAGTATGCATATATAGAAATGTATGTGCGTTTGTGGCGCCGAGACATGCGAGAGTATGCATATATAGAAATGTATGTGCGTTTGTGGCGCCGAGACATGCGGGAGTATGCATATATTGAAATGTATGTTCGTTTGTGGCGCCGAGACATGCGAGAGTATGCATATATAGAAATGTATGTTCGTTTGTGGCGCCGAGACATGCGGTAGTATGCATATATTGAAATGTATGTTCGTTTGTGGCGCCGAGACATGCGGGAGTATGCATATATAGAAATGTATGTGCGTTTGTGGCGCCGAGACATGCGGGAGTATGCATATATAGAAATGTATGTGCGTTTGTGGCGCCGAGACATGCGAGAGTATGCATATATAGAAATGTATGTGCGTTTGTGGCGCCGAGACATGCGGGAGTATGCATATATTGAAATGTATGTTCGTTTGTGGCGCCGAGACATGCGGGAGTATGCATATATTGAAATGTATGTTCGTTTGTGGCGCCGAGACATGCGAGAGTATGCATATATAGAAATGTATGTTCGTTTGTGGCGCCGAGACATGCGGGAGTATGCATATATTGAAATGTATGTTCGTTTGTGGCGCCGAGACATGCGGGAGTATGCATATATAGAAATGTATGTGCGTTTGTGGCGCCGAGACATGCGGGAGTATGCATATATAGAAATGTATGTGCGTTTGTGGCGCCGAGACATGCGAGAGTATGCATATATAGAAATGTATGTGCGTTTGTGGCGCCGAGACATGCGGGAGTATGCATATATTGAAATGTATGTGCGTTTGTGGCGCCGAGACATGCGGGAGTATGTATTTATTGAAATGTATGTGCGTTTGTGGCGCCGAGACATGCGGGAGTATGTATATATTGAAATGTATGTGCGTTTGTGGCGCCGAGACATGCGGGAGTATGCATATATTGAAATGTATGTGCGTTTGTGGCGCCGAGACATGCGGGAGTATGTATATATTGAAATGTATGTGCGTTTGTGGCGCCGAGACATGCGGGAGTATGCATATATTGAAATGTATGTGCGTTTGTGGCGCCGAGACATGCGGGAGTATGCAGATATTGAAATGTATGTGCGTTTGTGGCGCCGAGACATGCGGCAGTATGCATATATTGAAATGTATGTGCGTTTGTGGAGCCGAGACATGCGGGAGTATGCAGATATTGAAATGTATGTTCTTTTGTGGCGCCGACACATGCGGGAGTATGCAGATATTGAAATGTATGTGCGTTTGTGGCGCCGAGACATGCGGGAGTATGTATATCTAGAAATGTATGTGCGTTTGTGGAGCCGAGACATGCGGGAGTATGCAGATATTGAAATGCATGTGCGTTTGTGGCGCCGAGACATGCGGGAGTATGCAGATATTGAAATGTATGTTCTTTTGTGGCGCCGACACATGCGAGAGTATGCAGATATTGAAATGTATGTGCGTTTGTGGCGCCGAGACATGCGGGAGTATGCAGATATTGAAATGTATGTTCGTTTGTGGAGCCGAGACATGCGGGAGTATGTATATATTGAAATGTATGTGCGTTTGTGGCGCCGAGACATGCGGGAGTATGCATATATTGAAATGTATGTGCGTTTGTGGCGCCGAGACATGCGGGAGTATGCATATATTGAAATGTATGTGCGTTTGTGGAGCCGAGACATGCGGGAGTATGTATATATTGAAATGTATGTGCGTTTGTGGAGCCGAGACATGCGGGAGTATGCATATATTGAAATGTATGTGCGTTTGTGGCGCCGAGACATGCGGGAGTATGCATATATTGAAATGTATGTTCGTTTGTGGAGCCGAGACATGCGGGAGTATGTATATATTGAAATGTATGTGCGTTTGTGGAGCCGAGACATGCGGGAGTATGTATATCTAGAAATGTATGTTCGTTTGTGGAGCCGAGACATGCGGGAGTATGTATATCTAGAAATGTATGTTCGTTTGTGGAGCCGGGACATGCGGGAGTATGTATATCTAGAAATGTATGTGCGTTTGTGGAGCCGAGACATGCGGGAGTATGCATATATTGAAATGTATGTGCGTTTGTGGAGCCGGGACATACGGGAGTATGTATATATTGAAATGTATGTGCGTTTGTGGAGCCGGGACATACGGGAGTATGTATATATTGAAATGTATGTGCGTTTGTGGAGCCGAGACATGCGGGAGTATGTATATCTAGAAATGTATGTGCGTTTGTGGCGCCGAGACATGCGGGAGTATGCATATATTGAAATGTATGTACGTTTGTGGAGCCGAGACATGCGAGAGTATGTATATCTAGAAATGTATGTTCGTTTGTGGCGCCGAGACATGCGGGAGCATGCATATATTGAAATGTATGTGCGTTTGTGGAGCCGAGACATGCGGGAGTATGTATATCTAGAAATGTATGTTCGTTTGTGGAGCCGGGACATGCGGGAGTATGTATATCTAGAAATGTATGTTCGTTTGTGGAGCCGGGACATGCGGGAGTATGTATATCTAGAAATGTATGTGCGTTTGTGGAGCCGAGACATGCGGGAGTATGTATATCTAGAAATGTATGTTCGTTTGTGGAGCCGGGACATGCGGGAGTATGTATATCTAGAAATGTAAGTGCGTTTGTGGAGCCGAGACATGCGGGAGTATGTATATCTAGAAATGTATGTTCGTTTGTGGAGCCGGGACATGCGGGAGTATGTATATCTAGAAATGTATGTTCGTTTGTGGAGCCGAGACATGCGGGAGTATGTATATCTAGAAATGTATGTGCGTTTGTGGAGCCGAGACATGCGGGAGTATGTATATATTGAAATGTATGTGCGTTTGTGGAGCCGAGACATGCGGGAGTATGTATATCTAGAAATGTATGTTCGTTTGTGGAGCCGAGACATGCGGGAGTATGTATATCTAGAAATGTATGTTCGTTTGTGGAGCCGAGACATGCGGGAGTATGTATATATTGAAATGTATGTGCGTTTGTGGCGCCGAGACATGCGGGAGTATGTATATATTGAAATGTATGTGCGTTTGTGGAGCCGAGACATGCGGGAGTATGTATATATTGAAATGTATGTTCGTTTGTGGAGCCGAGACATGCGGGAGTATGTATATCTAGAAATGTATGTTCGTTTGTGGAGCCGGGACATGCGGGAGTATGTATATCTAGAAATGTATGTGCGTTTGTGGAGCCGAGACATGCGGGAGTATGCATATATTGAAATGTATGTGCGTTTGTGGAGCCGGGACATACGGGAGTATGTATATATTGAAATGTATGTGCGTTTGTGGAGCCGGGACATACGGGAGTATGTATATATTGAAATGTATGTGCGTTTGTGGAGCCGGGACATACGGGAGTATGTATATATTGAAATGTATGTGCGTTTGTGGAGCCGAGACATGCGGGAGTATGTATTTCTAGAAATGTATGTGCGTTTGTGGCGCCGAGACATGCGGGAGTATGCATATATTGAAATGTATGTACGTTTGTGGAGCCGAGACATGCGGGAGTATGTATATCTAGAAATGTATGTTCGTTTGTGGCGCCGAGACAAGCGGGAGTATGCATATATTGAAATGTATGTGCGTTTGTGGAGCCGAGACATGCGGGAGTATGTATATCTAGAAATGTATGTTCGTTTGTGGAGCCGGGACATGCGGGAGTATGTATATCTAGAAATGTATGTGCGTTTGTGGAGCCGGGACATGCGGGAGTATGTATATCTAGAAATGTATGTGCGTTTGTGGAGCCGAGACATGCGGGAGTATGTATATCTAGAAATGTATGTTCGTTTGTGGAGCCGGGACATGCGGGAGTATGTATATCTAGAAATGTATGTGCGTTTGTGGAGCCGAGACATGCGGGAGTATGTATATCTAGAAATGTATGTTCGTTTGTGGAGCCGGGACATGCGGGAGTATGTATATCTAGAAATGTATGTGCGTTTGTGGAGCCGAGACATGCGGGAGTATGTATATCTAGAAATGTATGTGCGTTTGTGGAGCCGAGACATGCGGGAGTATGTATATATTGAAATGTATGTGCGTTTGTGGAGCCGAGACATGCGGGAGTATGTATATCTAGAAATGTATGTTCGTTTGTGGAGCCGAGACATGCGGGAGTATGTATATCTAGAAATGTATGTTCGTTTGTGGAGCCGAGACATGCGGGAGTATGCATATATTGAAATGTATGTGCGTTTGTGGCGCCGAGACATGCGGGAGTATGCATATATTGAAATGTATGTGCGTTTGTGGAGCCGAGACATGCGGGAGTATGTATGTATTGAAATGTTTGTGCGTTTGTGGCGCCGAGACATGCGGGAGTATGCATATATTGAAATGTATGTTCGTTTGTGGAGCCGAGACATGCGGGAGTATGCATATATTGAAATGTATGTGCGTTTGTGGAGCCGAGACATGCGGGAGTATGCATATATTGAAATGTATGTGCGTTTGTGGCGCCGGGACATGCGGGAGTATGTATATATTGAAATGTATGTGCGTTTGTGGCGCCGGGACATGCGGGAGTATGTATATATTGACATGTATGTGCGTTTGTGGAGCCGAGACATGCGGGAGTATGCATATATTGAAATGTATGTGCGTTTGTGGAGCCGGGACATGCGGGAGTATGTATATCTAGAAATGTATGTGCGTTTGTGGAGCCGAGACATGCGGGAGTATGTATATATTGAAATGTATGTGCGTTTGTGGAGCCGAGACATACGGGAGTATGTATATCTAGAAATGTATGTGCGTTTGTGGAGCCGAGACATACGGGAGTATGTATATCTAGAAATGTATGTTCGTTTGTGGAGCCGAGACATGCGGGAGTATGCATATCTAGAAATGTATGTTCGTTTGTGGAGCCGAGACATGCGGGAGTATGTATATATTGAAATGTATGTTCGTTTGTGGAGCCGAGACATGCGGGAGTATGTATATCTAGAAATGTATGTGCGTTTGTGGAGCCGAGACATGCGGGAGTATGCATATCTAGAAATGTATGTGCGTTTGTGGAGCCGAGACATGCGGGAGTATGTATATATTGAAATGTATGTTCGTTTGTGGAGCCGAGACATGCGGGAGTATGCATATCTAGAAATGTATGTGCGTTTGTGGAGCCGAGACATGCGGGAGTATGCAGATATTGAAATGTATGTGCGTTTGTGGCGCCGAGACATGCGGGAGTATGTATATCTAGAAATGTATGTGCGTTTGTGGAGCCGAGACATGCGGGAGTATGTATATATTGAAATGTATGTGCGTTTGTGGAGCCGAGACATGCGGGAGTATGTATATCTAGAAATGTATGTTCGTTTGTGGAGCCGGGACATGCGAGAGTATGTATATCTAGAAATGTATGTGCGTTTGTGGAGCCGAGACATGCGGGAGTATGTATATCTAGAAATGTATGTTCGTTTGTGGAGCCGAGACATGCGGGAGTATGTATATCTAGAAATGTATGTGCGTTTGTGGAGCCGAGACATGCGGGAGTATGTATATCTAGAAATGTATGTGCGTTTGTGGAGCCGAGACATGCGGGAGTATGTATATCTAGAAATGTATGTGCGTTTGTGGAGCCGAGACATGCGGGAGTATGTATATCTAGAAATGTATGTTCGTTTGTGGCGCCGAGACATGCGAGAGTATGTATATATTGAAATGTATGTGCGTTTGTGGAGCCGAGACATGCGGGAGTATGCATATCTAGAAATGTATGTACGTTTGTGGAGCCGAGACATGCGGGAGTATGTATATATTGAAATGTATGTGCGTTTGTGGCGCCGAGACATGCGGGAGTATGTATATCTAGAAATGTATGTTCGTTTGTGGAGCCGAGACATGCGAGAGTATGCAGATATTGAAATGTATGTGCGTTTGTGGAGCCGAGACATGCGGGAGTATGCATATATTGAAATGTATGTGCGTTTGTGGCGCCGAGACATGCGGGAGTATGCATATATTGAAATGTATGTGCGTTTGTGGAGCCGGGACATGCGGGAGTATGTATATATTGAAATGTATGTGCGTTTGTGGAGCCGAGACATGCGGGAGTATGTATATCTAGAAATGTATGTGCGTTTGTGGAGCCGAGACATGCGGGAGTATGTATATCTAGAAATGTATGTGCGTTTGTGGAGCCGAGACATGCGGGAGTATGCATATCTAGAAATGTATGTTCGTTTGTGGAGCCGAGACATGCGGGAGTATGCATATATTGAAATGTATGTTCGTTTGTGGAGCCGAGACATGCGGGAGTATGTATATCTAGAAATGTATGTGCGTTTGTTGAGCCGAGACATGCGGGAGTATGCATACCTAGAAATGTATGTGCGTTTGTGGAGCCGAGACATGCGGGAGTATGTATATCTAGAAATGTATGTTCGTTTGTGGAGCCGAGACATGCGGGAGTATGCATATATTGAAATGTATGTTCGTTTGTGGAGCCGAGACATGCGGGAGTATGCATATATTGAAATGTATGTGCGTTTGTGGAGCCGAGACATGCGGGAGTATGCATATATTGAAATGTATGTGCGTTTGTGGCGCCGGGACATGCGGGAGTATGTATATATTGAAATGTATGTGCGTTTGTGGCGCCGGGACATGCGGGAGTATGTATATATTGACATGTATGTGCGTTTGTGGAGCCGAGACATGCGGGAGTATGCATATATTGAAATGTATGTGCGTTTGTGGAGCCGGGACATGCGGGAGTATGTATATCTAGAAATGTATGTGCGTTTGTGGAGCCGAGACATGCGGGAGTATGTATATATTGAAATGTATGTGCGTTTGTGGAGCCGAGACATACGGGAGTATGTATATCTAGAAATGTATGTGCGTTTGTGGAGCCGAGACATACGGGAGTATGTATATCTAGAAATGTATGTTCGTTTGTGGAGCCGAGACATGCGGGAGTATGCATATCTAGAAATGTATGTTCGTTTGTGGAGCCGAGACATGCGGGAGTATGTATATATTGAAATGTATGTTCGTTTGTGGAGCCGAGACATGCGGGAGTATGTATATCTAGAAATGTATGTGCGTTTGTGGAGCCGAGACATGCGGGAGTATGCATATCTAGAAATGTATGTGCGTTTGTGGAGCCGAGACATGCGGGAGTATGTATATATTGAAATGTATGTTCGTTTGTGGAGCCGAGACATGCGGGAGTATGCATATCTAGAAATGTATGTGCGTTTGTGGAGCCGAGACATGCGGGAGTATGCATATATAGAAATGTATGTGCGTTTGTGGAGCCGAGACATGCGGGAGTATGTATATATTGAAATGTATGTGCGTTTGTGGAGCCGAGACATGCGGGAGTATGTATATATTGAAATGTATGTGCGTTTGTGGAGCCGAGACATGCGGGAGTATGTATATCTAGAAATGTATGTTCGTTTGTGGAGCCGGGACATGCGAGAGTATGTATATCTAGAAATGTATGTGCGTTTGTGGAGCCGAGACATGCGGGAGTATGTATATCTAGAAATGTATGTTCGTTTGTGGAGCCGGGACATGCGGGAGTATGTATATCTAGAAATGTATGTGCGTTTGTGGAGCCGAGACATGCGGGAGTATGTATATCTAGAAATGTATGTGCGTTTGTGGAGCCGAGACATGCGGGAGTATGTATATCTAGAAATGTATGTGCGTTTGTGGAGCCGAGACATGCGGGAGTATGTATATCTAGAAATGTATGTTCGTTTGTGGCGCCGAGACATGCGAGAGTATGTATATATTGAAATGTATGTGCGTTTGTGGAGCCGAGACATGCGGGAGTATGCATATCTAGAAATGTATGTACGTTTGTGGAGCCGAGACATGCGGGAGTATGTATATATTGAAATGTATGTGCGTTTGTGGCGCCGAGACATGCGGGAGTATGTATATCTAGAAATGTATGTTCGTTTGTGGAGCCGAGACATGCGGGAGTATGCAGATATTGAAATGTATGTGCGTTTGTGGAGCCGAGACATGCGGGAGTATGCATATATTGAAATGTATGTGCGTTTGTGGCGCCGAGACATGCGGGAGTATGCACATATTGAAATGTATGTGCGTTTGTGGAGCCGGGACATGCGGGAGTATGTATATATTGAAATGTATGTGCGTTTGTGGAGCCGAGACATGCGGGAGTATGTATATCTAGAAATGTATGTGCGTTTGTGGAGCCGAGACATGCGGGAGTATGTATATCTAGAAATGTATGTGCGTTTGTGGAGCCGAGACATGCGGGAGTATGCATATCTAGAAATGTATGTTCGTTTGTGGAGCCGAGACATGCGGGAGTATGCATATATTGAAATGTATGTTCGTTTGTGGAGCCGAGACATGCGGGAGTATGTATATCTAGAAATGTATGTGCGTTTGTTGAGCCGAGACATGCGGGAGTATGCATATCTAGAAATGTATGTGCGTTTGTGGAGCCGAGACATGCGGGAGTATGTATATCTAGAAATGTATGTTCGTTTGTGGAGCCGAGACATGCGGGAGTATGCATATATTGAAATGTATGTGCGTTTGTGGAGCCGAGACATGCGGGAGTATGCATATATTGAAATGTATGTGCGTTTGTGGAGCCGGGACATGCGGGAGTATGTATATCTAGAAATGTATGTGCGTTTGTGGAGCCGAGACATGCGGGAGTATGTATATCTAGAAATGTATGTGCGTTTGTGGAGCCGAGACATGCGTGAGTATGTATATCTAGAAATGTATGTGCGTTTGTGGAGCCGAGACATGCGGGAGTATGTATATCTAGAAATGTATGTGCGTTTGTGGAGCCGGGACATGCGGGAGTATGCATATATTGAAATGTATGTGCGTTTGTGGAGCCGAGACATGCGGGAGTATGTATATCTAGAAATGTATCTGCGTTTGTGGAGCCGAGACATGCGGGAGTATGTATATCTAGAAATGTATGTGCGTTTGTGGAGCCGAGACATGCGGGAGTATGCATATATTGAAATGTATGTTCGTTTGTGGAGCCGAGACATGCGGGAGTATGCATATATTGAAATGTATGTGCGTTTGTGGAGCCGAGACATGCGGGAGTATGTATATATAGAAATGTATGTGCGTTTGTGGAGCCGAGACATGCGGGAGTATGCATATCTAGAAATGTATGTTCGTTTGTGGAGCCGAGACATGCGGGAGTATGCATATATTGAAATGTATGTTCGTTTGTGGAGCCGAGACATGCGGGAATATGCATATCTAGAAATGTATGTTCGTTTGTGGAGCCGAGACATGCGGGAGTATGCATATATTGAAATGTATGTGCGTTTGTGGAGCCGAGACATGCGGGAGTATGCATATATTGAAATGTATGTTCGTTTGTGGAGCCGAGACATGCGGGAGTATGTATATATAGAAATGTATGTGCGTTTGTGGAGCCGAGACATGCGGGAGTATGTATATCTAGAAATGTATGTGCGTTTGTGGAGCCGAGACATGCGGGAGTATGTATATCTAGAAATGTATGTGCGTTTGTGGAGCCGAGACATGCGGGAGTATGTATATCTAGAAATGTATGTGCGTTTGTGGAGCCGAGACATGCGGGAGTATGCATATATAGAAATGTATGTTCGTTTGTGGAGCCGAGACATGCGGGAGTATGTATATCTAGAAATGTATGTGCGTTTGTGGAGCCGAGACATGCGGGAGTATGCATATATTGAAATGTATGTTCGTTTGTGGAGCCGAGACATGCGGGAGTATGTATATCTAGAAATGTATGTGCGTTTGTGGAGCCGAGACATGCGAGAGTATGTATATCTAGAAATGTATGTGCGTTTGTGGAGCCGAGACATGCGGGAGTATGTATATCTAGAAATGTATGTTCGTTTGTGGAGCCGAGACATGCGGGAGTATGTATATATAGAAATGTATGTGCGTTTGTGGAGCCGAGACATGCGGGAGTATGCATACCTAGAAATGTATGTGCGTTTGTGGAGCCGAGACATGCGGGAGTATGTATATCTAGAAATGTATGTGCGTTTGTGGAGCCGGGACATGCGGGAGTATGCAGATATTGAAATGTATGTGCGTTTGTGGAGCCGGGACATGCGGGAGTATGTATATCTAGAAATGTATGTTCGTTTGTGGAGCCGAGACATGCGGGAGTATGTATATCTAGAAATGTATGTTCGTTTGTGGAGCCGAGACATGCGGGAGTATGTATATATTGAAATATATGTGCGTTTGTGGAGCCGAGACATGCGGGAGTATGTATATCTAGAAATGTATGTTCGTTTGTGGAGCCGAGACATGCGGGAGTATGTATATCTAGAAATGTATGTGCGTTTGTGGAGCCGAGACATGCGGGAGTATGTATATCTAGAAATGTATGTTCGTTTGTGGAGCCGAGACATGCGGGAGTATGTATATCTAGAAATGTATGTTCGTTTGTGGAGCCGAGACATGCGGGAGTATGTATATCTAGAAATGTATGTGCGTTTGTGGAGCCGAGACATGCGGGAGTATGCATATATAGAAATGTATGTGCGTTTGTGGAGCCGAGACATGCGGGAGTATGTATATCTAGAAATGTATGTTCGTTTGTGGAGCCGAGACATGCGGGAGTATGTATATATTGAAATGTATGTGCGTTTGTGGAGACGAGACATGCGGGAGTATGTATATCTAGAAATGTATGTGCGTTTGTGGAGCCGAGACATGCGGGAGTATGTATATCTAGAAATATATGTGCGTTTGTGGAGCCGAGACATGCGGGAGTATGTATATCTAGAAATGTATGTGCGTTTGTGGAGCCGAGACATGCGGGAGTATGTATATCTAGAAATGTATGTGCGTTTGTGGAGCCGGGACATGCGAGAGTATGTATATCTAGAAATGTATGTGCGTTTGTGGAGCCGAGACATGCGGGAGTATGTATATCTAGAAATGTATGTTCGTTTGTGGAGCCGAGACATGCGGGAGTATGTATATCTAGAAATGTATGTGCGTTTGTGGAGCCGAGACATGCGGGAGTATGTATATCTAGAAATGTATGTGCGTTTGTGGAGCCGAGACATGCGGGAGTAGGTATATATTGAAATGTATGTTCGTTTGTGGAGCCGAGACATGCGGGAGTATGTATATCTAGAAATGTATGTTCGTTTGTGGAGCCGAGACATGCGGGAGTATGTATATATTGAAATGTATGTGCGTTTGTGGAGCCGAGACATGCGGGAGTATGCATATATTGAAATGTATGTGCGTTTGTGGAGCCGAGACATGCGGGAGTATGTATATCTAGAAATGTATGTTCGTTTGTGGAGCCGGGACATGCGGGAGTATGTATATCTAGAAATGTATGTGCGTTTGTGGAGCCGAGACATGCGGGAGTATGTATATCTAGAAATGTATGTTCGTTTGTGGAGCCGGGACATGCGGGAGTATGTATATCTAGAAATGTATGTGCGTTTGTGGAGCCGAGACATGCGGGAGTATGTATATCTAGAAATGTATGTGCGTTTGTGGAGCCGAGACATGCGGGAGTATGTATATATTGAAATGTATGTGCGTTTGTGGAGCCGAGACATGCGGGAGTATGTATATCTAGAAATGTATGTGCGTTTGTGGAGCCGAGACATGCGGGAGTATGTATATCTAGAAATGTATGTTCGTTTGTGGAGCCGAGACATGCGGGAGTATGCATATCTAGAAATGTATGTTCGTTTGTGGAGCCGAGACATGCGGGAGTATGCATATATTGAATTGTGGAGCCGAGACATGCGGGAGTATGCATATATTGAAATGTATGTGCGTTTGTGGAGCCGAGACATGCGGGAGTATGTATGTATTGAAATGTATGTGCGTTTGTGGCGCCGAGACATGCGGGAGTATGCATATATTGAAATGTATGTTCGTTTGTGGAGCCGAGACATGCGGGAGTATGTATATATTGAAATGTATGTGCGTTTGTGGAGCCGAGACATGCGGGAGTATGCATATATTGAAATGTATGTGCGTTTGTGGCGCCGGGACATGCGGGAGTATGTATATATTGAAATTTATGTGCGTTTGTGGCGCCGGGACATGCGGGAGTATGTATATATTGACATGTATGTGCGTTTGTGGAGCCGAGACATGCGGGAGTATGCATATATTGAAATGTATGTGCGTTTGTGGAGCCGGGACATGCGGGAGTATGTATATCTAGAAATGTATGTGCGTTTGTGGAGCCGAGACATGCGGGAGTATGTATATATTGAAATGTATGTGCGTTTGTGGAGCCGAGACATACGGGAGTAAGTATATCTAGAAATGTATGTGCGTTTGTGGAGCCGAGACATACGGGAGTATGTATATCTAGAAATGTATGTTCGTTTGTGGAGCCGAGACATGCGGGAGTATGCATATCTAGAAATGTATGTTCGTTTGTGGAGCCGAGACATGCGGGAGTATGTATATATTGAAATGTATGTTCGTTTGTGGAGCCGAGACATGCGGGAGTATGTATATCTAGAAATGTATGTGCGTTTTGTGGAGCCGAGACATGCGGGAGTATGCATATCTAGAAATGTATGTGCGTTTGTGGAGCCGAGACATGCGGGAGTATGTATATATTGAAATGTATGTTCGTTTGTGGAGCCGAGACATGCGGGAGTATGCATATCTAGAAATGTATGTGCGTTTGTGGAGCCGAGACATGCGGGAGTATGCAGATATTGAAATGTATGTGCGTTTGTGGCGCCGAGACATGCGGGAGTATGTATATATAGAAATGTATGTGCGTTTGTGGAGCCGAGACATGCGGGAGTATGTATATATTGAAATGTATGTGCGTTTGTGGAGCCGAGACATGCGGGAGTATGTATATCTAGAAATGTATGTTCGTTTGTGGAGCCGGGACATGCGAGAGTATGTATATCTAGAAATGTATGTGCGTTTGTGGAGCCGAGACATGCGGGAGTATGTATATCTAGAAATGTATGTTCGTTTGTGGAGCCGAGACATGCGGGAGTATTTATATCTAGAAATGTATGTGCGTTTGTGGAGCCGAGACATGCGGGAGTATGTATATCTAGAAATGTATGTGCGTTTGTGGAGCCGAGACATGCGGGAGTATGTATATCTAGAAATGTATGTGCGTTTGTGGAGCCGAGACATGCGGGAGTATGTATATCTAGAAATGTATGTTCGTTTGTGGCGCCGAGACATGCGAGAGTATGTATATATTGAAATGTATGTGCGTTTGTGGAGCCGAGACATGCGGGAGTATGCATATCTAGAAATGTATGTGCGTTTGTGGAGCCGAGACATGCGGGAGTATGTATATATTGAAATGTATGTGCGTTTGTGGAGCCGAGACATGCGGGAGTATGTATATCTAGAAATGTATGTTCGTTTGTGGAGCCGAGACATGCGAGAGTATGCATATATTGAAATGTATGTGCGTTTGTGGAGCCGAGACATGCGGGAGTATGCATATATTGAAATGTATGTGCGTTTGTGGCGCCGAGACATGCGGGAGTATGCATATATTGAAATGTATGTGCGTTTGTGGAGCCGAGACATGCGGGAGTATGTATATATTGAAATGTATGTGCGTTTGTGGAGCCGAGACATGCGGGAGTATGTATATCTAGAAATGTATGTGCGTTTGTGGAGCCGAGACATGCGGGAGTATGTATATCTAGAAATGTATGTGCGTTTGTGGAGCCGAGACATGCGGGAGTATGCATATCTAGAAATGTATGTTCGTTTGTGGAGCCGAGACATGCGGGAGTATGCATATATTGAAATGTATGTTCGTTTGTGGAGCCGAGACATGCGGGAGTATGTATATCTAGAAATGTATGTGCGTTTGTGGAGCCGAGACATGCGGGAGTATGCATACCTAGAAATGTATGTGCGTTTGTGGAGCCGAGACATGCGGGAGTATGTATATCTAGAAATGTATGTTCGTTTGTGGAGCCGAGACATGCGGGAGTATGCATATATAGAAATGTATGTGCGTTTGTGGAGCCGAGACATGCGGGAGTATGTATATCTAGAAATGTATGTTCGTTTGTGGAGCCGAGACATGCGGGAGTATGTATATATTGAAATGTATGTGCGTTTGTGGAGCCGAGACATGCGGGAGTATGTATATCTAGAAATGTATGTGCGTTTGTGGAGCCGAGACATGCGGGAGTATGTATATCTAGAAATATATGTGCGTTTGTGGAGCCGAGACATGCGGGAGTATGTATATCTAGAAATGTATGTGCGTTTGTGGAGCCGAGACATGCGGGAGTATGTATATCTAGAAATGTATGTGCGTTTGTGGAGCCGGGACATGCGAGAGTATGTATATCTAGAAATGTATGTGCGTTTGTGGAGCCGAGACATGCGGGAGTATGTATATCTAGAAATGTATGTTCGTTTGTGGAGCCGAGACATGCGGGAGTATGTATATCTAGAAATGTATGTGCGTTTGTGGAGCCGAGACATGCGGGAGTATGTATATCTAGAAATGTATGTGCGTTTGTGGAGCCGAGACATGCGGGAGTATGCATATATTGAAATGTATGTTCGTTTGTGGAGCCGGGACATGCGGGAGTATGTATATCTAGAAATGTATGTGCGTTTGTGGAGCCGAGACATGCGGGAGTATGTATATCTAGAAATG
Organism: Mya arenaria; assembly: GCF_026914265.1. Taxonomy (NCBI): domain Eukaryota; kingdom Metazoa; phylum Mollusca; class Bivalvia; order Myida; family Myidae; genus Mya; species Mya arenaria. Next base: position 27,313,634 of record NC_069136.1, on the reverse strand, counting down.
TATGTGCGTTTGTGGAGCCGAGACATGCGTGAGTATGTATATCTAGAAATGTATGTGCGTTTGTGGAGCCGAGACATGCGGGAGTATGTATATCTAGAAATGTATGTTCGTTTGTGGAGCCGGGACATGCGGGAGTATGCATATATTGAAATGTATGTGCGTTTGTGGAGCCGAGACATGCGGGAGTATGTATATCTAGAAATGTATGTGCGTTTGTGGAGCCGAGACATGCGGGAGTATGTATATCTAGAAATGTATGTGCGTTTGTGGAGCCGAGACATGCGGGAGTATGCATATATTGAAATGTATGTTCGTTTGTGGAGCCGAGACATGCGGGAGTATGCAGATATTGAAATGTATGTTCGTTTGTGGAGCCGAGACATGCGGGAGTATGTATATATAGAAATGTATGTGCGTTTGTGGAGCCGAGACATGCGGGAGTATGCATATCTAGAAATGTATGTTCGTTTGTGGAGCCGAGACATGCGGGAGTATGCATATATTGAAATGTATGTTCGTTTGTGGAGCCGAGACATGCGGGAATATGCATATCTAGAAATGTATGTTCGTTTGTGGAGCCGAGACATGCGGGAGTATGCATATATTGAAATGTATGTGCGTTTGTGGAGCCGAGACATGCGGGAGTATGCATATATTGAAATGTATGTTCGTTTGTGGAGCCGAGACATGCGGGAGTATGTATATATAGAAATGTATGTGCGTTTGTGGAGCCGAGACATGCGGGGTTATGTATATCTAGAAATGTATGTGCGTTTGTGGAGCCGAGACATGCGGGAGTATGTATATCTAGAAATGTATGTGCGTTTGTGGAGCCGAGACATGCGGGAGTATGCATATCTAGAAATGTATGTGCGTTTGTGGAGCCGAGACATGCGGGAGTATGCATATATTGAAATGTATGTTCGTTTGTGGAGCCGAGACATGCGGGAGTATGTATATCTAGAAATGTATGTGCGTTTGTGGAGCCGAGACATGCGGGAGTATGCATATATTGAAATGTATGTTCGTTTGTGGAGCCGAGACATGCGGGAGTATGTATATCTAGAAATGTATGTGCGTTTGTGGAGCCGAGACATGCGAGAGTATGTATATCTAGAAATGTATGTGCGTTTGTGGAGCCGAGACATGCGGGAGTATGTATATCTAGAAATGTATGTTCGTTTGTGGAGCCGAGACATGCGGGAGTATGTATATATAGAAATGTATGTGCGTTTGTGGAGCCGAGACATGCGGGAGTATGCATACCTAGAAATGTATGTGCGTTTGTGGAGCCGAGACATGCGGGAGTATGTATATCTAGAAATGTATGTGCGTTTGTGGAGCCGAGACATGCGGGAGTATGCATATATTGAAATGTATGTGCGTTTGTGGAGCCGGGACATGCGGGAGTATGTATATCTAGAAATGTATGTGCGTTTGTGGAGCCGAGACATGCGGGAGTATGTATATCTAGAAATGTATGTTCGTTTGTGGAGCCGAGACATGCGGGAGTATGTATATCTAGAAATGTATGTTCGTTTGTGGAGCCGAGACATGCGGGAGTATGTATATCTAGAAATGTATGTTCGTTTGTGGAGCCGAGACATGCGGGAGTATGTATATCTAGAAATGTATGTGCGTTTGTGGAGCCGAGACATGCGGGAGTATGTATATCTAGAAATGTATGTTCGTTTGTGGAGCCGAGACATGCGGGAGTATGTATATCTAGAAATGTATGTTCGTTTGTGGAGCCGAGACATGCGGGAGTATGTATATCTAGAAATGTATGTGCGTTTGTGGAGCCGAGACATGCGGGAGTATGCATATATAGAAATGTATGTGCGTTTGTGGAGCCGAGACATGCGGGAGTATGTATATCTAGAAATGTATGTGCGTTTGTGGAGCCGAGACATGCGGGAGTATGTATATATTGAAATGTATGTGCGTTTGTGGAGCCGAGACATGCGGGAGTATGTATATCTAGAAATGTATGTGCGTTTGTGGAGCCGAGACATGCGGGAGTATGTATATCTAGAAATGTATGTGCGTTTGTGGAGCCGAGACATGCGGGAGTATGTATATCTAGAAATGTATGTGCGTTTGTGGAGCCGAGACATGCGGGAGTATGTATATCTAGAAATGTATGTGCGTTTGTGGAGCCGGGACATGCGGGAGTATGTATATCTAGAAATGTATGTGCGTTTGTGGAGCCGAGACATGCGGGAGTATGTATATCTAGAAATGTATGTTCGTTTGTGGAGCCGAGACATGCGGGAGTATGTATATCTAGAAATGTATGTGCGTTTGTGGAGCCGAGACATGCGGGAGTATGTATATCTAGAAATGTATGTGCGTTTGTGGAGCCGAGACATGCGGGAGTATGTATATATTGAAATGTATGTTCGTTTGTGGAGCCGAGACATGCGGGAGTATGTATATCTAGAAATGTATGTTCGTTTGTGGAGCCGAGACATGCGGGAGTATGTATATATTGAAATGTATGTGCGTTTGTGGAGCCGAGACATGCGGGAGTATGTATATATTGAAATGTATGTGCGTTTGTGGAGCCGAGACATGCGGGAGTATGTATATATTGAAATGTATGTTCGTTTGTGGAGCCGGGACATGCGGGAGTATGTATATATTGAAATGTATGTGCGTTTGTGGAGCCGGGACATGCGGGAGTATGCATATCTAGAAATGTATGTGCGTTTGTGGAGCCGGGACATGCGGGAGTATGTATATATTGAAATGTATGTGCGTTTGTGGCGCCGGGACATGCGGGAGTATGTATATATTGAAATGTATGTGCGTTTGTGGAGCCGGGACATGCGGGAGTATGCATATATTGAAATGTATGTTCGTTTGTGGAGCCGGGACATGCGGGAGTATGTATATCTAGAAATGTATGTTCGTTTGTGGAGCCGGGACATGCGGGAGTATGTATATATTGAAATGTATGTTCGTTTGTGGAGACGGGACATGCGGGAGTATGTATATCTAGAAATGTATGTGCGTTTGTGGCGCCGAGACATGCGGGAGTATGTATATATTGAAATGTATGTGCGTTTGTGGAGCCGAGACATGCGGGAGTATGCATATCTAGAAATGTATGTTCGTTTGTGGCGCCGGGACATGCGGGAGTATGTATATCTAGAAATGTATGTGCGTTTGTGGAGCCGAGACATGCGGGAGTATACATATATTGAAATGTATGTGCGTTTGTGGAGCCGAGACATGCGGGAGTATGCATATCTAGAAATGTATGTGCGTTTGTGGCGCCGAGACATGCGGGAGTATGCATATCTAGAAATGTATGTGCGTTTGTGGAGCCGAGACATGCGGGAGTATGTATATCTAGAAATGTATGTTCGTTTGTGGAGCCGGGACATGCGGGAGTATGCATATCTAGAAATGTATGTGCGTTTGTGGAGCCGGGACATGCGGGTGTATGTATATCTAGAAATGTATGTTCGTTTGTGGCGCCGAGACATGCGGGAGTATGCATATATTGAAATGTATGTTCGTTTGTGGAGCCGAGACATGCGGGAGTATGTATATCTAGAAATGTATGTGCGTTTGTGGCGCCGAGACATGCGGGAGTATGCATATATTGAAATGTATGTTCGTTTGTGGAGCCGAGACATGCGGGAGTATGTATATCTAGAAATGTATGTGCGTTTGTGGCGCCGGGACATGCGGGAGTATGTATATCTAGAAATGTATGTTCGTTTGTGGCGCCGAGACATGCGGGAGTATGTATATCTAGAAATGTATGTTCGTTTGTGGCGCCGAGACATGCGGGAGTATGTATATCTAGAAATGTATGTGCGTTTGTGGCGCCGGGACATGCGGGAGTATGCATATATTGAAATGTATGTGCGTTTGTGGAGCCGAGACATGCGGGAGTATGTATATCTAGAAATGTATGTTCGTTTGTGGAGCCGAGACATGCGGGAGTATGTATATCTAGAAATGTATGTTCGTTTGTGGAGCCGAGACATGCGGGAGTATGTATATCTAGAAATGTATGTGCGTTTGTGGAGCCGGGACATGCGGGAGTAAGCATATATTGAAATGTATGTGCGTTTTTGGAGCCGAGACATGCGGGAGTATGCATATATTGAAATGTATGTGCGTTTGTGGAGCCGAGACATGCGGGAGTATGCATATATTGAAATGTATGTGCGTTTGTGGAGCCGAGACATGCGGGAGTATGCATATATTGAAATGTATGTGCGTTTGTGGAGCCGAGACATGCGGGAGTATGTATATATTGAAATGTATGTTCGTTTGTGGAGCCGAGACATGCGGGAGTATGTATATCTAGAAATGTATGTTCGTTTGTGGAGCCGAGACATGCGGGAGTATGCATATATTGAAATGTATGTGCGTTTGTGGCGCCGAGACATGCGGGAGTATGTATATATTGAAATGTATGTTCGTTTGTGGAGCCGGGACATGCGGGAGTATGTATATATTGAAATGTATGTGCGTTTGTGGAGCCGAGACATGCGGGAGTATGTATATCTAGAAATGTATGTTCGTTTGTGGAGCCGAGACATGCGGGAGTATGCATATATAGAAATGTATGTGCGTTTGTGGCGCCGAGACATGCGAGAGTATGTATATCTAGAAATGTATGTGCGTTTGTGGCGCCGAGACATGCGGGAGTATGCATATCTAGAAATGTATGTGCGTTTGTGGCGCCGAGACATGCGGGAGTATGCATATATTGAAATATATGTTCGTTTGTGGCGCCGAGACATGCGGGAGTATGTATATATTGAAATGTATGTTTGTTTGTGGAGCCGAGACATGCGGGAGTATGCATATCTAGAAATGTATGTTCGTTTGTGGAGCCGAGACATGCGAGAGTATGTATATCTAGAAATGTATGTTCGTTTGTGGCGCCGAGACATGCGGCAGTATGCATATATTGAAATGTATGTGCGTTTGTGGAGCCGAGACATGCGGGAGTATGCATATCTAGAAATGTATGTGCGTTTGTGGAGCCGGGACATGCGGGAGTATGTATATATTGAAATGTATGTGCGTTTGTGGCACCGAGACATGCGGGAGTATGCAGATATATAAATGTAAGTTCGTTTGTGGCGCCGGAATAGCGGCAACACGCCAATAAGGTAAGCTATTGGTGTGCGCAGCGACATTCAAGAATAAAATATCTCTATATAGTAAGTAATGAACGTTTGTGCGCGCAGAGAATAAGTCAATATAATAATCGATTGGCGTTCGCGCGCGCCGGGACATGCGTAATATGTCTATAGATGGAATGTCATATACGTCTGCGCGAAACTATATCGATTTAGTACGCTTTTCACTTTGGTGTGTCCCATTACATGCGGGAATTTGTCTGTATATTGAGGCATGCACGTTGGTGTGCGTCGCGAAATACGAAAATATGCCAATATAGTAAGCTTGGTACATTTGTCTGCGTTGCAACATGCGGGTATATCTATTTGTTACTTTGAGTTATTTATGAGTTATTTATAAAATATTATTGATATTTTTAAATCAAATTCACCTTTCTCAGTGTTATACTATTGAAATGAATTTTGTCTTGTGAAATAGTGTTCTCCCATATTATTGGAGCCAGAGCCAGACCATTCTTTTCCGTAGAAAACATGAGCAATAACTCTCTCTTATCCACTGGTATCTAGTTAAGAGACTGAAATCGACTTGTTTCAATGTGAGATATACAGTCCAGTTTCTCCACACGTGTTTTAGTCTCATTTTTCAGCTCAAAGTTGCATTACCATAACTAGTTACATTTCAAATTTTTGATGTTCTAATTTGGTTTAGGAAATATTTTATATAAACATTGTAACTTTACGATAAACGAAGTATTGTACACTTGTTCTTATGAACATAGGAACAGTTCATGAACTACAGTGACCGGTTAAATTACATTAAACTTGACAACATTTACACAATCATGTATCATCATCAAATTGATAACAATATTAAAACATTTTAAGGCCAAGATAGCATGAAAAGTGAGAAAAGGTACAATGTGTGATAACAGCCCTGCGCTAGGATTTCATGTTAACAAAGACAAGCTTAGTCCATTAGCAAATATCACACAATCAAAACCCACATCAGCTCTAAGACAAAACACAAATACCGTTCTCAGTGATTTCATTTGAGCAATTAGTGTAAGACAGAGAAGTAACCACTACGTGGATGTTTGACAAATGTTATACCTTACAAATAACGCAACTTTTAAGAACGGCGTGTAACATTGTTACTTTAAAGTTGGAATATATCTCATCCCAGTTTGCACTTATTAGTGGAAGCTTTAATTTATAGGACAATATTAGATCTAAGACCATAAGCTTTAAGAACATTTGAGATTTTGAGGTCAAAATCAAAGATTATTAATCAATGAATGCAATGATTTAAAAAATGTTTCGATCTAAAACATAGGCCATCAAGAAATATTACATAATCAGACCCGCAAAAAGAGCTCTTAGACAAAATACTAATCTCCTACACAGTGACTTCCCTGGACGAACAATTACTGTACAGCAAAAGACAGAGAAGTAAACTATGCGTTGATTTTTTACAATAAAGTTAATATCTTGTAATAAACAAAACCTTTGAGATCAGCCTGATTCATTAACAAGGTTTTCATCGAAAACAAGGAAATTAGAAATGAAAGGTCGTTGGTCACGTGGGCGGGCGGGCGTCAAACATGGGTTTACGCACAAAAACTTGCTAGCATCGATAGATAGTAATTAAAATTGGCGTGTAGGTAGATTTTGTAATGAGCTATCTTAAGATTGCTTTTGGTCAAGGTAACTGTGACATAATAAAGAAAGATGATTTCGGCCAAATAACTTAAGTAAAATAACTTCATTGTTCATTGAAAGCTGAGTAGGTAGCTTATGCGAGGCGTTAGCTTGGTATTGCTTTTGATGGGGGTAGGGTCAAGGTCAAGGTCATTGTAACTAAAACTCGAAAAATGGTTTCCGCCCAACATCTTTAATTACAATTGATGGGAACTAAACACATACGTCTCTATTTAATAAAACTAAAGATAAAGGTTGCTTCTTTTTGTCATAAACATACAGAAATGAATTGGCAAAATATCTGATCGCATATAATCACTGCTGGGATTCATCGTAGTGTTGTGCTTCTATTTTTTAATTTGAAGGTGAAACATCCCATCACACATGGCAGTTTTAGGTACAAATGTTTTTTGGGGATATCGTGATAGCCACAAGCTTTTAGACCATTTGGGATACCTTGTTTCTATTCGTATATAAAATCTAAAGCAAAGGTTCGATATTTACAGTGCGATTTGTTTAAAAATGTATTTGATGACAAGATACGTTCAAAAACAAGACAGGGTTACTCAAAGATAAAATGCGAATATCCTATTGCTATACAGTAGTCATTGCCGTTGCCGTTGCGCTTTCACGTGGCCGTCATCAAAATCGCGTATCCGCGTTGAAAATATTGAAAACAAAGGTATTTGACATTTAAACTTTAAATATTATATATTTAAGAGATACAATGCGATTATGAGTAACAACGAATCACTTTGTTTTAAGAAAAGGTTAGTGATGGTGTTTTATTCATGTACTATTGGGTTTCAGCTGCAGAATATGTATAATCTGTGCGTTATTATTATTACATAAGATTTAATCGAAATTATTAACGGATTTACTGTGGTAATTATATGTTAAAAATGGACAAGTGGTTTACGCACCAAACAAATTAATCACGACAGAATTGACTCACTACTGATTTCCTCATTTACCTTGTATATGACCTGGTTTGAATCTACAATGTAAATGTCGCTCTAGGTAGAACTACGTAGCAAGCCTAGTAGTATGGCATTTAATGATCTCATGCAAGACACGAACTATACCGCTTAACTTATTTGAGTTAATATCAGAAGCATTTATACTTTGTTAAACCACAGTTAATGTAGTTCATGTATCTTAAACTTAATAATATGCATGTATAGGTATTATCTATCAAACCATAATTAGTGTAGTTCATGTATCTTAAACTTAAGGTTTAACATGTATAGGTATTATCTATCAAACCATAATTAGTGTAGTTCATGTATCTTAAACTTAAGGTTTTACATGTATAGGCATTATCTATCAAACCATAATTAGTGTAGTTCATGTATCTTAAACTTCATGTTTTACATGTATAGGTATTATCTATCAAACCATAATTAATGTAGTTCATGTATCTTAAACTTCATGTTTTACATGTATAGGTATTATCTATCAAACCATAATTAATGTAGTTCATGTATCTTAAACTTCATGTTTTACATGTATAGGTATTATCTATCAAACCATAATTAGTGTAGTTCATGTATCTTAAACTTCATGTTTTACATGTATAGGTATTATCTATCAAACCATAATTAATGTAGTTCATGTATCTTAAACTTCATGTTTTACATGTATAGGTATTATCTATCAAACCATAATTAATGTAGTTCATGTATCTTAAACTTCATGTTTTACATGTATAGGTATTATCTATCAAACCATAATTAATGTAGTTCATGTATCTTAAACTTCATGTTTTACATGTATAGGTATTATCTATCAAACCATAATTAATGTAGTTCATGTATCTTAAACTTCATGTTTTACATGTATAGGTATTATCTATCAAACCATAATTAATGTAGTTCATGTATCTTAAACTTAAGGTTATACATGTATAGGTATTATCTATCAAACCATAATTAGTGTAGTTCATGCATCTTAAACTTAAGGTTTTACATGTATAGGTATTATCTATCAAACCATAATTAGTGTAGTTCATGTATCTTAAACTTAAGGTTTTACATGTATAGGTATTATCTATCAAACCATAATTAGTGTAGTTCATGTATCTTAAACTTAAGGTTTTACATGTATAGGTATTATCTATCAAACCATAATTAGTGTAGTTCATGTATCTTAAACTTCATGTTTTACATGTATAGGTATTATCTATCAAACCATAATTAATGTAGTTCATGTATCTTAAACTTCATGTTTTACATGTATAGGTTTTATCTATCAAACCATAATTAATGTAGTTCATGTATCTTAAACTTAAGGTTTTACATGTATAGGTATTATCTATCAAACCATTATTAATGTAGTTCATGTATCTTAAACTTCATGTTTTACATGTATAGGCATTATCTATCAAACCATAATTAGTGTAGTTCATGTATCTTAAACTTCATGTTTTACATGTATAGGTATTATCTATCAAACCATAATTAATGTAGTTCATGTATCTTAAACTTCATGTTTTACATGTATAGGTATTATCTATCAAACCATAATTAATGTAGTTCATGTATCTTAAACTTCATGTTTTACATGTATAGGTATTATCTATCAAACCATAATTAATGTAGTTCATGTATCTTAAACTTCATGTTTTACATGTATAGGTATTATCTATCAAACCATAATTAATGTAGTTCATGTATCTTAAACTTCATGTTTTACATGTATAGGTATTATCTATCAAACCATAATTAGTGTAGTTCATGTATCTTAAACTTAAGGTTATACATGTATAGGTATTATCTATCAAACCATAATTAGTGTAGTTCATGTATCTTAAACTTAAGGTTTTACATGTATAGGTATTATCTATCAAACCATAATTAGTGTAGTTCATGTATCTTAAACTTAAGGTTTTACATGTATAGGTATTATCTATCAAACCATAATTAATGTAGTTCATGTATCTTAAACTTCATGTTTTACATGTATAGGTATTATCTATCAAACCATTATTAATGTAGTTCATGTATCTTAAACTTCATGTTTTACATGTATAGGCATTATCTATCAAACCATAATTAGTGTAGTTCATGTATCTTAAACTTCATGTTTTACATGTATAGGCATTATCTATCAAACCATAATTAATGTAGTTCATGTATCTTAAACTTCATGTTTTACATGTATAGGTATTATCTATCAAACCATAATTAATGTAGTTCATGTATCTTAAACTTCATGTTTTACATGTATAGGTATTATCTATCAAACCATAATTAGTGTAGTTCATGTATCTTAAACTTAAGGTTATACATGTATAGGTATTATCTCTAACATGACATAGTGTATACTTTCTTTACACCCTGTTTCTTTGGTATTCGATCATCATAGTTTCTATTGGAGTAACTGTTTAGATTGATTATATTATATTTCTTTCATTGACTATAAACACATATATTTATCTGAAATTTGCACTGGACTGAATTTAAAGTATAACATCTATAAAATATGTGAATCACTCAGGCATTAACATAATATTAATCTGAAGTAGGATTAGATATAGAGAGTGTGTCCTTGACTACATCCTGTGCTGTGATAACGAACCTTTACAACTCAAGCATGTGTAAATATGTGTTTTAGTTTGAAATTTAATGGAGAAGTTATTTAATATTGCATAATGTAAAACTTAACACTTAAAGGGACGCGCTCAGGTTGTTTTTTTTACCAATAATTAATTATGAACCTGAAAACACTTTTTTATGATTATTTTATGATATTGCAGAAAAATACAATTCCAGTATAAAATTATTTATTTATTTAGTTGGGTGCGTACCCATGCCGGGAAAGTCAAGTAGACATAGATGAACGGGCACATTTACCTCTACACCACCAAGATTTTAAAAGAAACCAGATTTTCTGACGATTAATAATAAATTTATGCAATTGACACCACATGAAAATCGCTGTAATTACTGAAACCCGTAAGCAACGGTTTTAAAAATTGTGGTCTTCAATGATGATATTTGAGTGAAAATCAACAATTGCTGAAGGGTTCCTACTTTTGGTAATTTTAGTTTTAACTCTCGTTATAATTTGCAATCCTTTCCGTAATTAAAAAAAGAGTGCATTTTACAAACCATGAGCAAGTCCCGTTAAATCTAATTCAAACATGTCAAGATTTAGTTCTTCAAAGAAGATATTTCACTATCTCCATATGACAAAAAAGCAGTTGTGGACTTAAACTAAAAATACTGTATCTTAACAAGGTAACAGCTGTATTATTCACTCTCAAGTAACAAATACGTAGTAAGCCATGCGGTACGTTTTCCGTTATTTTGTTGCCGCCTTCTTGTTAACCAGTGTTAGTGGAGCAGTGTTTGATGGTGAAACGGAACAAGACGTTGTGGAACATATACAGGCAACGTTAGAATGCCGTCACGTTCCGGGTATGACGGTCGGCATCATTTAAGGTAATACATTTCTTATGAGGAGAAGGTGACTTTGTTCTTAATCAGAATAGGTCAAAACTTTGAGACTATTGTATATGACCATCGTCAGTGATGGTATGTTTATTTAATTATAAGTTTTTACGACCATCGTCAATGATGGTAATTATATGATTCTGTAATTACTTATATTCACGACCATGGTCGAAGATGGTATAAATCTTTAATTACTAATATACACAACCATAGTCGACGATGGTATGAATCTGTAATTACTATTACATACGACCATCGTCGACGATGGTTTGAATTCACGATTTCAATTTTTCATTTATTCACAAAATCAAGACTTAATAAGTTCGTCATTTTACGATTTATAAAATTCTAAAATATAAAGTTGAAATCGTAAAAACGTTCGTTTGATATAGTGTGTATTATACTTTGCATTTGTATACTTTACCTTTAATTGCTTTACTATACCTTACATTGGTTTACTTAAGCGTGCATTGGTATATTGTATGGCGTGCATTGATATATTGTATAACGTGCATTGTTATATTGTATATCGTGCATTGATATATTGTATAACGTGCATTGGTATATTGTATAGCGTGCATTGGAATATTATATAGCGTGCATTGATATATTGTATATCGTGCATTGGAATATTGTATAGCGTGCATTGATATATTGTATAACGTGCATTGGTATATTGTATAGCGTGCATTGATATATTGCATATCGTGCAGTGGTATATTGTATAGCGTGCATTGATATATTGTATAAAGTGCATTGGTATATTGTATAGCGTGCATTGATATATTGTATATCGTGCAGTGGTATATTGTATATCGTGCATTGGAATATTGTATAGCGTGCATTGATATATTGTATAACGTGCATTGGTATATTGTATAGCGTGCATTGATATATTGTATATCGTGCAGTGGTATATTGTATATCGTGCATTGGAATATTGTATAGCGTGCATTGATATATTGTATATCGTGCATTGGTATATTGTATAGCGTGCATTGATATATTGTATATCGTGCAGTGGTATATTGTATAGCGTGCATTGATATATTGTATATCGTGCATTGGTATATTGTATAGCGTGCATTGATATATTGTATATCGTGCAGTGGTATATCGTATATCGTGCATTGATATATTATATCGTGCATTGGTATATTATATAGCGTGCATTGATATATTGTATATCGTGCATTGGAATATTATATAGCGTGCATTGATATATTGTATATCGTGCATTGGTATATTGTATAGCGTGCATTGATATATTGTATATCGTGCATTGGAATATTGTATAGCGTGCATTGATATATTGTATATCGTGCATTGGAATATTATATAGTGTGCATTGATATATTGTATAACGTGCATTGGTATATTGTATATCGTGCATTGATATATTGTATATCGTGCATTGGTATATTGTATATCGTGCATTGATATATTGTATATCGTGCATTGGTATATTGTATAGCGTGCATTGATATATTGTATATCGTGCATTGGAATATTGTATAGCGTGCATTGATATATTGTATATCGTGCATTGGAATATTATATAGTGTGCATTGATATATTGTATAACGTGCATTGGTATATTGTATATCGTGCATTGATATATTGTATATCGTGCATTGGTATATTGTATATCGTGCATTGATATATTGTATGACGTGCATTGGTATATTGTATGACGTGCATTGATATATTGTATAACGTGCATTGGTATATTTTATAACGTGCATTGATATATTGTATAACGTGCATTGGTATATTATATAGCGTGGATTTGTATAATATGTATTGCAGTGGTTTACTATATCTTGTATTGTATACCACCAAGCATTGATATTACTATAAATTGCATTGGTATACTTAAGCGTGCATCGATATATGTTATATCGTGCATTGCTATATTGTATAGAGTGCATCGGCATAATATACTTTGCATTGGTTTTCTATAGCTTGCATTGGTTTACTATAACTTACATTGGTATACTTAAACGTGCATTGGTATATTGTGTAATGTGCATTGGTATATTGTATAACGTGCATTGATATATCGTATAGCGTGCATTTGTATAATATAAATTGCATTGTTTTACTATAGCTTGTATTAACTAAATGAACCTGGCATTGGTATACTGTACCTTGCATTGGTATAATATACCTTGCATTTAATACCATAAAGCATTATATAAAGTATACCTTGCATTATATAATTATCATAAAACACTGGTAAACTATACCTTGCATTGTATACCATAAAACACTGGTATACTATACCTTGCATTGTATACCATAAAACACTGGTTTACTATACCTTGCATTGTATACCATAAAGCATTGGTATACTATACCTTGCATTGTGTACCATAAAACACTGGTATACTATACCTTGCATTGCATACCATTAAACACTGGTATACTATACCTTGCATTGTATACCATTAAACATATATATGGTATAATGGTTTACTGTGGCAATTATATATGGCATGTATATATAGCGTGCATTGATATATATATATATATATAATGTATACCATTAAACATTGGTATATATAAACCTTGCATTGTATACCATTAAACATTGGTATATTATTATATTATATATAATTGCCACAGTAAACCTGGCATATATATATAGCGTGCATATATATATGCCAGGTATACTATATCTTGTATTGTATACCACCAAGCATTGATTTACTGTATTTAAAACGAATGCATAATAATTATGTAGTATATATTATCACGGAACTGAAACAAAACGAAAGTTGAACAACGATATGTATGTTATTTTGTGTGTAGCTACCCGAACATTAAAAAATGGCAAGTGAGTTTAAACTAGTTTGTGAAATTTTAGTCTGAATTTGTACTGGTATGCTCGGTGAAACTAGTTTTATCCATTGTGCTAGTATGATCTTACATGTCGTTCTAAACGTGTATAATAGACACATACCTTGATGACGAAGCGCGTACCCGTAGAAGTAGTGATTTCTAACTTCTCTTTTGTATTTGGTATAACGATGATAGGTCTATCTGCTATTAAACTTAGGCAATGTCAAGGATTAAGTAAGGTGCATATATAGCTAATTGTAACTGCAAACTTTAGGGCTTATCATCATATCTATGGTCCCTATTGCTTCCTTATCACTGTGCAAATTTAATCTATAATAAAGATAGAATAGCTGTTTTTAGCTCGTCTATTCAAACAATAAGACGCCTTTAATTCACTTTATACTTCACACAGTTGTTCAGGAAAATCACATAATGAGTTTACATAACTCCATAGTATATACATTTGATGACCCCTGATTGACTAAGGTATTAAGATTAAAGTTTTAGGGAAGGATAAAATTTTAGGGCAAGTTGAGATTTTTATCAATAACTTCTATACCCTACATTCAGTTGACTTAATACTTAGCACAGTTATTGATGGCCATAAGTTACATAACTCCAGTTGAACATTTATTCAAATATTACCCTTGATGGACTTTTCATTTCTTTCGAAAAGCACATTCTTTATATATTTAACCAGGTTTACACAAATTGAAAACTGGTTATCAGAATGACTTGCGTCGTTGTTCGGGCGGGCCGGTGGTAGGGCAACAACAAACTCACCTATGGTATCGAATAATTTTAGTAAAGTTTGACATATAGTGACCAAAGTTGGTATAAAGAAAGAGTTTATTAAGACCTTTCATGGGATTACGTTTAAGGCCCCTATGTTCAAGGTCAATGTCACTGTTACTATAAATAGAACAAGCAAATTCGTTGAATTGATATCCCCCGCCTTATAAGGCAAAGTTCATGGATTGGAAATGAAAAGTAGATGGAATATTCCTATATTAACATGTAATATGGCATAATTATTTGAAATAAAAGTTTTGTAAGTAGAGTAACATTTGTAATAGTTTTTTTGAATGTTACACAGTTTTAAACATGTCAAAGAGTTCATCAAGGAAAACATTCACGTTTCATGAATATAAATACCATACATAATGCCTCTAATGTGTTCCAAAGATTTTTCTAAGGTTTGAGTTAGTGATCTAGTTTTTGACCCCATGTGACCCACTTTTACAAGCGGTCCATATTTCATCAAGGGGTACATCCTGACCAAGTTTAAACATAATTGACAAATCATTACCATGATATAGTTCCTAACAAGATTTGATCTAGTGACATAATGTTCGATCATATGAGACCAAGTTTTATATACGTCCAAAGGTTCATCAAGGAAAACATTTTGACTTAGTTTCATGAGTATTTGACCATATATAATGCCTCTAGGTTGTTCCAAAGATTTATCTCAGATTTGATCTAGTGACCTAGATTTTGACCCCATGTGACCCAATTTAACAAGTGGTCGAGATTTGATCATTATGGAACATTATGATCAAATTTGAACATTTTTTTTATCAATGTCTACCAAGATATGGTTCCGGGAGGACGGACGGACGGACAACGCCAAAACAATACCCCCCTCCCGAAACCTTTGATTTTTGGGCCTCTATGGTGAAGGCCACTATAAAAAAATATAGATAACCATTTGGTATTATAAACTTCAATTAGGGTTGAAATATTGTGGCCAAATTTGTACTTTTGTATCATCTGAAGAAACGATGATTTTATTGTTTTGTATTTCAAACAAATGCCGTGCTTTGCAAGAAATAATTGATATAGTTCACACCTTTTTATTTAACAAAAATGTTTACTTTTCCTGAGCTAGATTTAAATTATATAATTCCTTGTTCTAGATAACTACAATGTTACATATGCTGACTTTTTTTTATCTTATATGTCCTTAAATAAGAATTTGTGCCACTAAATAATATTCATCATCAGCATCTTCAGTGAGAGATCACAGAGTAAAAAATCTTAGGGTTTCCTGCAGTTTTTCATTTTCAAATGTAGTTAGATAAAAGAAGTTAAAATATATACCTCGTTCAAGTGACAAATGTTAAAATATAGCCGCCATTTAGAAGAATTCATTCATCATCAATTGTGCATAGCTGGATACAATGGAATCTAAAGATAAATTAATAAAAGTAATACAGAAAAATAATTGAAGATGTTTGTCTAATTGTTTTGACAAAAAATTGATTCAGTTGCTTCGTCGTCCTTTTTAAAATAGTTTACAACCTATTTTGTTTATATACCTTTCACTTTTCAAAAGTTTTTTTGTAGTATCAACTTTACAATTGGTGTACATCTCATTCTATATATTTTGTTACTGGACACCTTATATAGCCGATACCGCAAAAAAACTTGACACTTGAAATTAAAGTAAGACACATGCAATAACAACATACTCCTTAATAATGGGTAGATGTTTTGGACTGAACTTGATGAAAAGTTGTAAACAGTAGAATTCGGAAAACATATGTACGCGAGATATATTTGGCTTTTTTTAGTTCTACTTTACATCTGTTCATAATCCGTTAATAAACCGCGTTAATGACCGACCAAGTATCATAAAACGTGACATCATTTACACTTAAATGGGTCAAAATTTAACTGATAAAAGTGCTAATGCAAAGACAGTCAACCCACGATATCACGAAACGTTGGAAAAGATGGTATTGTAATATCAGCCCTGCCTCTCAGATAAAAATAACAGACGTTCTTGTTTATAAAAAGCAGGTGACAAATTCTCACATGTGAGCTATCGTTAACCAAAGGCAGAATATAAGTTGACATTATTCATTAGTTGCCATTATTGATATTAATCCGTTGTGAAGTGCAATCATCGCATGGCATATTGATTGCTGTATCGGTCAAGTTGGCTCTTACTTGACATTGGTAAACAATCTGCAGTGATATTGGTTCGACTCACAGTACCCTCTGCGTGGATTTTTGACAAATTAAGTAACTACTTTTTAATAAATGCGACAAACTCTGTTGTTTTATAATGGTAAAAGTGGTAAAGTAGGGACGGTGCAAACACAACGTATTGGCTTATTTCCTTTTGCAGAACAAAACTCATTGCCGTCAAATATATATAACAAGATTATGAGCCAAATCACGTATCCGCGTTCAATATATTGAAAAAAACACAATTATATTTCGACCATTAAATCCGAAACATTCACTACTTTCAACACACCAATCACGTTATGCGATACATTTTACGTACATAGTGGCAGATATCCCCCTCCTTCAACTGCCTTTATTTAATATACTTCTAAAACTTTGAATTGATTCAAAGGAAAATCAATGCGTAGAAGATTGGTAAACCCGACTGTCTCTCACTGATGAGTTTTGGGCTTCAGAGCCTGGTGTACGTTGTTCGGGCGGGCCGGTGGTAGGGCAACAACAAACTCACCTATGGTATCGAATAATTTTAGTAAAGTTTGACATATAGTGACCAAAGTTGGTATATAGAAAGAGTTTATTAAGACCTTTCATGGGATTACGTTTAGGGCCCCTATGTTCAAGGTCAATGTCACTGTTACTATAAATAGAACAAGCAAATTCGTTGAATTGATATCACCCGCCTTATAAGGCAAAGTTCATGGATTGGAAATGAAAAGTAGATGGAATATTCCTATATTAACATGTAATATGGCATAATTATTTGAAATAAAAGTTTTGTAAGTAGAGTAACATTTGTAATAGTTTTTTTGAATGTTACACAGTTTTAAACATGTCAAAGAGTTCATCAAGGAAAACATTCACGTTTCATGAATATAAATACCATACATAATGCCTCTAATGTGTTCCAAAGATTTTTCTAAGGTTTGAGTTAGTGATCTAGTTTTTGACCCCATGTGACCCACTTTTACAAGCGGTCCATATTTCATCAAGGGGTACATCCTGACCAAGTTTAAACATAATTGACAAATCATTACCATGATATAGTTCCTAACAAGATTTGATCTAGTGACATAATGTTCGATCATATGAGACCAAGTTTTATATACGTCCAAAGGTTCATCAAGGAAAACATTTTGACTTAGTTTCATGAGTATTTGACCATATATAATGCCTCTAGGTTGTTCCAAAGATTTATCTCAGATTTGATCTAGTGACCTAGATTTTGACCCCATGTGACCCAATTTAACAAGTGGTCGAGATTTGATCATTATGGAACATTATGATCAAATTTGAACATTTTTTTTATCAATGTCTACCAAGATATGGTTCCGGGAGGACGGACGGACAACGCCAAAACAATACCCCCCTCCCGAAACCTTTGATTTTTGGGCCTCTATGGTGAAGGCCACTATAAAAAAATATAGATAACCATTTGGTATTATAAACTTCAATTAGGGTTGAAATATTGTGGCCAAATTTGTACTTTTGTATCATCTGAAGAAACGATGATTTTATTGTTTTGTATTTCAAACAAATGCCGTGCTTTGCAAGAAGTAATTGATATAGTTCACACCTTTTTATTTAACAAAAATGTTGACTTTTCCTGAGCTAGATTTAAATTATATAATTCCTTGTTCTAGATAACTACAATGTTACATATGCTGACTTTTTTTATCTTATATGTCCTTAAATAAGAATTTGTGCCACTAAATAATATTCATCATCAGCATCTTCAGTGAGAGATCACAGAGTAAAAAATCTTAGGGTTTCCTGCAGTTTTTCATTTTCAAATGTAGTTAGATAAAAGAAGTTAAAATATATACCTCGTTCAAGTGACAAATGTTAAAATATAGCCGCCATTTAGAAGAATTCATTCATCATCAATTGTGCATAGCTGGATACAATGGAATCTAAAGATAAATTAATAAAAGTAATACAGAAAAATAATTGAAGATGTTTGTCTAATTGTTTTGACAAAAAATTGATTCAGTTGCTTCGTCGTCCTTTTTAAAATAGTTTACAACCTATTTTGTTTATATACCTTTCACTTTTCAAAAGTTTTTTTGTAGTATCAACTTTACAATTGGTGTACATCTCATTCTATATATTTTGTTACTGGACACCTTATATAGCCGATACCGCAAAAAAACTTGACACTTGAAATTAAAGTAAGACACATGCAATAACAACATACTCCTTAATAATGGGTAGATGTTTTGGACTGAACTTGATGAAAAGTTGTAAACAGTAGAATTCGGAAAACATATGTACGCGAGATATATTTGGCTTTTTTTAGTTCTACTTTACATCTGTTCATAATCCGTTAATAAACCGCGTTAATGACCGACCAAGTATCATAAAACGTGACATCATTTACACTTAAATGGGTCAAAATTTAACTGATAAAAGTGCTAATGCAAAGACAGTCAACCCACGATATCACGAAACGTTGGAAAAGATGGTATTGTAATATCAGCCCTGCCTCTCAGATAAAAATAACAGACGTTCTTGTTTATAAAAAGCAGGTGACAAATTCTCACATGTGAGCTATCGTTAACCAAAGGCAGAATATAAGTTGACATTATTCATTAGTTGCCATTATTGATATTAATCCGTTGTGAAGTGCAATCATCGCATGGCATATTGATTGCTGTATCGGTCAAGTTGGCTCTTACTTGACATTGGTAAACAATCTGCAGTGATATTGGTTCGACTCACAGTACCCTCTGCGTGGATTTTTGACAAATTAAGTAACTACTTTTTAATAAATGCGACAAACTCTGTTGTTTTATAATGGTAAAAGTGGTAAAGTAGGGACGGTGCAAACACAACGTATTGGCTTATTTCCTTTTGCAGAACAAAACTCATTGCCGTCAAATATATATAACAAGATTATGAGCCAAATCACGTATCCGCGTTCAATATATTGAAAAAAACACAATTATATTTCGACCATTAAATCCGAAACATTCACTACTTTCAACACACCAATCACGTTATGCGATACATTTTACGTACATAGTGGCAGATATCCCCCTCCTTCAACTGCCTTTATTTAATATACTTCTAAAACTTTGAATTGATTCAAAGGAAAATCAATGCGTAGAAGATTGGTAAACCCGACTGTCTCTCACTGATGAGTTTTGGGCTTCAGAGCCTGGTGTACGTTGTTCGGGCGGGCCGGTGGTAGGGCAACAACAAACTCACCTATGGTATCGAATAATTTTAGTAAAGTTTGACATATAGTGACCAAAGTTGGTATATAGAAAGAGTTTATTAAGACCTTTCATGGGATTACGTTTAGGGCCCCTATGTTCAAGGTCAATGTCACTGTTACTATAAATAGAACAAGCAAATTCGTTGAATTGATATCCCCCGCCTTATAAGGCAAAGTTCATGGATTGGAAATGAAAAGTAGATGGAATATTCCTATATTAACATGTAATATGGCATAATTATTTGAAATAAAAGTTTTGTAAGTAGAGTAACATTTGTAATAGTTTTTTTGAATGTTACACAGTTTTAAACATGTCAAAGAGTTCATCAAGGAAAACATTCACGTTTCATGAATATAAATACCATACATAATGCCTCTAATGTGTTCCAAAGATTTTTCTAAGGTTTGAGTTAGTGATCTAGTTTTTGACCCCATGTGACCCAATTTTACAAGCGGTCCATATTTCATCAAGGGGTACATCCTGACCAAGTTTAAACATAATTGACAAATCATTACCATGATATAGTTCCTAACAAGATTTGATCTAGTGACATAATGTTCGATCATATGAGACCAAGTTTTATATACGTCCAAAGGTTCATCAAGGAAAACATTTTGACTTAGTTTCATGAGTATTTGACCATATATAATGCCTCTAGGTTGTTCCAAAGATTTATCTCAGATTTGACCTAGTGACCTAGATTTTGACCCCATGTGACCCAATTTAACAAGTGGTCGAGATTTGATCATTATGGAACATTATGATCAAATTTGAACATTTTTTTTATCAATGTCTACCAAGATATGGTTCCGGGAGGACGGACGGACGGACAACGCCAAAACAATACCCCCCTCCCGAAACCTTTGATTTTTGGGCCTCTATGGTGAAGGCCACTATAAAAAAATATAGATAACCATTTGGTATTATAAACTTCAATTAGGGTTGAAATATTGTGGCCAAATTTGTACTTTTGTATCATCTGAAGAAACGATGATTTTATTGTTTTGTATTTCAAACAAATGCCGTGCTTTGCAAGAAATAATTGATATAGTTCACACCTTTTTATTTAACAAAAATGTTTACTTTTCCTGAGCTAGATTTAAATTATATAATTCCTTGTTCTAGATAACTACAATGTTACATATGCTGACTTTTTTTTTTATCTTATATGTCCTTAAATAAGAATTTGTGCCACTAAATAATATTCATCATCAGCATCTTCAGTGAGAGATCACAGAGTAAAACATCTTAGGGTTTCCTGCAGTTTTTCATTTTCAAATGTAGTTAGATAAAAGAAGTTAAAATATATACCTCGTTCAAGTGACAAATGTTAAAATATAGCCGCCATTTAGAAGAATTCATTCATCATCAATTGTGCATAGCTGGATACAATGGAATCTAAAGATAAATTAATAAAAGTAATACAGAAAAATAATTGAAGATGTTTGTCTAATTGTTTTGACAAAAAATTGATTCAGTTGCTTCGTCGTCCTTTTTAAAATAGTTTACAACCTATTTTGTTTATATACCTTTCACTTTTCAAAAGTTTTTTTGTAGTATCAACTTTACAATTGGTGTACATCTCATTCTATATATTTTGTTACTGACACCTTATATAGCCGATACCGCAAAAAACTTGACACTTGAAATTAAAGTAAGACACATGCAATAACAACATACTCCTTAATAATGGGTAGATGTTTTGGACTGAACTTGATGAAAAGTTGTAAACATTCGGAAAACATATGTACGCGAGATATATTTGGCTTTTTTTAGTTCTACTTTACATCTGTTCATAATCCGTTAATAAACCGCGTTAATGACCGACCAAGTATCATAAAACGTGACATCATTTACACTTAAATGGGTCAAAATTTAACTGATAAAAGTGCTAATGCAAAGACAGTCAACCCACGATATCACGAAACGTTGGAAAAGATGGTATTGTAATATCAGCCCTGCCTCTCAGATAAAAATAACAGACGTTCTTGTTTATAAAAAGCAGGTGACAAATTCTCACATGTGAGCTATCGTTAACCAAAGGCAGAATATAAGTTGACATTATTCATTAGTTGCCATTATTGATATTAATCCGTTGTGAAGTGCAATCATCGCATGGCATATTGATTGCTGTATCGGTCAAGTTGGCTCTTACTTGACATTGGTAAACAATCTGCAGTGATATTGGTTCGACTCACAGTACCCTCTGCGTGGATTTTTGACAAATTAAGTAACTACTTTTTAATAAATGCGACAAACTCTGTTGTTTTATAATGGTAAAAGTGGTAAAGTAGGGACGGTGCAAACACAACGTATTGGCTTATTTCCTTTTGCAGAACAAAACTCATTGCCGTCAAATATATATAACAAGATTATGAGCCAAATCACGTATCCGCGTTCAATATATTGAAAAAAACACAATTATATTTCGACCATTAAATCCGAAACATTCACTACCTTCAACACACCAATCACGTTATGCGATACATTTTACGTACATAGTGGCAGATATCCCCCTCCTTCAACTGCCTTTATTTAATATACTTCTAAAACTTTGAATTGATTCAAAGGAAAATCAATGCGTAGAAGATTGGTAAACCCGACTGTCTCTCACTGATGAGTTTTGGGCTTCAGAGCCTGGTGTAAGTTTTTTTCGGTTTCTCATATAGGACTTGTAATGATAATATCGTTGAGTGAAACCAGTTATTTGAATTATATGATAATCAAAATCCGCAATACATGGCTATTGGGTACAGATTACAGTGGACGGCGAAGCTATCCGATATTCTTGGCTCAGAGTATGGGTTCATTGGCGACTGTAGGACACGAGAGACAACTCTTAGAGACCTTTTGTCACATAGGACGGGCCTGGCTAACCCCAACATTGGCCTGATGTCTGGGTTCCCACCATCCATACTGAGGGAAGACCTTTGCAAGTAATAAATCATCTCAAACTTGAACAAATATATACAATTATAGTTTATATGTCATAAGTATTGTTTAATTGTTTTTTTTATTGCTGAATTGGCGCGATGCTTTTGTCGAATGCATACAATACAATGAGCAATTCAACGTCATCGAACTTTTGTAAAAGTGTCATTTTGTTTCGTAATGTTGCAATTCATATAAATCATAAAATCAAAAATACGTACACGTTCAATACTCAAGATGGATCAATCGTTTTCAATCGTTTCACACATGACATTTTATTGCAGACGAATGAGGTATCTCCCAGAGCAAATCCCTTTTAGGGATTCCTTCATCTACAACAATTACATGTACATGTTACTTGGCCACGTGGCAAAAAAGTTAGGTGGAGATACGTGGGAAAATCTTGTTACGTCACGAATTTTTATTCCCCTTGGAATGAAGTCAACTAAAATACTGAACAAGACATCAGATGTGCTTGCAAGTGATATGGCGCATCCGTCATATACAAGGACTACTCGTTTGAGAACTCAACTTTAGATATCTATGAGTATGCTCCCTAATATACTACAAGTATCTAATAGTTTTAGCTATATTTATAATTTAAATCACCTATACCCAGCAAAACGTAAACTATTAGGAACGTTAGTCATTTTAAATGAATTTTAGACTTTTGATTTATGTTTGCTTAAAATGTTTACAATACTATTAGAGAAATGTTGTAAGTTTATTATTATTTAAAGACTTCATCCGTTGGAGCAAGCAGGAGCCATATTGTCGTCTGCAGAGGACATGGCGCGCTATTTACAGTTTGTCCTGAACAATGGGAATACAACGACTGGGGACCAGCTGACAGACCCAATGCTCTTCAGTGAAGCTTTCTCAGGTAGTCAGGTACTTAAAGTTAGCAAACTTTGAACAAATATCTCAATTTGCTTACTTCCTTTCGATTATTTTCGTTTTTCATTTAAATGTTATCAAGGCTAAACTGTGTCAATTCTCTGTATATGGATACCCATTTTTACCAAAAATGTTGAGAATCACGCTTGCATTTCAGCTGCCATACCTGTGATGGGAGGGAAGGTCATCGTGTCCAAGCCTACATTCCCCATATCTGACGTGCTAGTTGGATATGGATACGCATGGTTTGAGAGTAGCTACGATGGTATGCATTAAAGTACATTGTAATTGTATTATGCATACATGTATATATAAACACAGGGGGGGGGGGTAGAATAAAACATCGGGATTTACAACTTTTTGTATTAAAACGAGTTCACCATCGTATGTGATACAGAAACAGGGTCCACGTCACTGATCACTAAATTTACAAAACTAGCGCAATGTTGATGGGAACATGATGGGAACTTTTAAATTCGCAGTAAACCTGGGTTTTTGGCACATGTCTGGAAAGTGTCTTAGGGACTTTTATACTGTTGTCTCTTTACTCTTCAAACCTCTGTACTAAACAATAGAATGTATTAAAACTGCTATGAACGGTGTTGCCAGTTGTCGTATTTTCTCGTTGTCAGGAAAACACATATATTCATTACAATGTCAATCACATATAAAGGAAGGTTTGTACTTATATAACAAAAGTAAAAACTCGAGAGAAAGTCGCATTAGTCTCGTATTATAGGTGCAACATCTTTGAAAAAACAATCCATAAAACAGGCAAACATTTATTCAAAGTATAAGCAGAGTTGTATAATATGCGTAATGTCAATAGATGTTTGTCGGTGGATGCATTGTGATAGTCTGACAAGGTGTTGCCATAGAACCTCACTTCGAATAGGTTAACCTCAGATTGAGTGATTAAATCAACCTCGATCGCTATTGGTCACGAAATATAACTAACCGCACTTAAAGTGATAAATACAAATAAGCGGCCAAGCACGACTATTTCATTACCTTTTAAGCATCAAGAGTTATGAACAAAAGAAAAAGATTAATTTAAATGCAGTGTTATGTTAAACTCATTTGCCTTTATGTTATGATAAAAAATGTGGTTGATGAAAATGTTAGTCTTTATATATGAGGATTTTGTCCATCAATAGCTACATGGCCACAGATTCCACAGTAAAAATATTGTTTATCCTTATCACGTATATTTCAAGTATACCGACCTTCATGGCACAGTGAATACTTGTGGTCTTACATAACGCTGGTGTGTATTTCCAGGTTACAGAGCGATGTGGTACAGTGGCGGCTCGTGGTCTTAATTAACACTGGTCTGGGTTTCCAGGTAACAGATCGGTTCGGCACAGTGGAAACTTGTGGTCTTACATAACGCTGGTCTGTATTTCCAGGTTACAGAGCGATGTGGTACAGTGGCGGCTCGTGGTCTTAATAAACATGGTCTGTGTTTCCAGCTTACGGATCGGTTGGGCACAGTGGAAGCTTGTTGTCATACATAACGGAAGGATTTATTTCGAGGTTACCGAGCGGTGTGACTCAGTGGAGGCTTATCGTCTTCCATTATGCTGGTCTTTGATTCCTGGTAACAGAGCAGGTTGGCACAGTGGAAGTCCGTGGTTACAGTGATGGTTGTATTTCAATGTTATCGAGCCGGGTGACACAGTGGAGGCTCATCGTCTTCCATTATGCTGGTCTTTGATTCCTGGTTACAGAGCAGGTTGGCACAGTGGAAGTCTGTGGTTATAGTGATGGTTGTATTTCAAGGTTATCGAGCGGTGTGGCACATTTGAGGCTTGTGGTTTTACATAACGCTTGTCTATATTTTCAGGGTACAGGTCGGTGTGGCACATTTGAGGCTTGTGGTTTTACATAACGCTGGTCTATATTTCCAGGTTACAGATCGGTGTGGCACATTTGAGGCTTGTGGTTTTACATAACGCTGGTCTATATTTCCAGGTTACAGATCGGTGTGGCACATTTGAGGCTTGTGGTTTTACATAACGCTTGTCTATGTTTTCAGGTTACAGATCGGCGTGGCACATTTGAGGCTTGTGGTTTTACATAACGCTTGTCTATATTTTCAAGTTACAGATCGGTGTGGCACATTTGAGGCTTGTGGTTTTACATAACGCTGGTCTATATTTTCGGGTTACAGATCGGTGTGGCACATTTGAGGCTTGTGGTTTTACATAACGCTTGTCTATATTTTCAGGGTACAGATTGGTGTGGCACATTTGAGGCTTGTGGTTTTACATAACGCTGGTCTATATTTTCAGGTTACAGATCGGTGTGGCACATTTGAGGCTTGTGGTTTTACATAACGCTGGTCTATATTTTCAGGTTACAGATCGGTGTGGCACATTTGAGGCTTGTGGTTGTACATAACGCTGGTCTACATTTTCGGGTTACAGATCGGTATGGCACATTTGAGGCTTGTGGTTTTACATAACGCTGGTCTACATTTTCAGGTTACAGATCGTTGTGGCACATTTGAGGCTTGTGGTTTTACATAACGTTTGTTTGTATTTCCAGGTTACAGAGCCGTGTGGCAAAGTAGAGGCCTGTGGTCTTATAATACGCTAGTCTGGTTGTTCCCGGAGGAAAATATAGGTAAAGAGGAGAAGAGATAATTGGTTGAACTGTAAGCTTACAGTCCTTAAGTAGGATCTTACTTAAAGATGTATATTTTGATAAACATTCATTTTGATTATTTATAATGATTAGACAAAATACATTTGAAACTGTGTTAGTATAAATTAAAGTTAAACCACAATCATTTTACAATACTTCCAATGGTTGCAGGAATTTATAAAATGTAATTATAAAACATTTAATGTTTTGATGAACAGTAACATTCTAAAGACTAAAGTAAGGGGGTAGGGGATAAAAATAGGGTATGCTGAAGTCGGCGGCACATTTATAATTACAGTGCGAAACTGTTGTTTTTGTGGTTTTAATCGAAGTTTGATGAATGTATGTTTGAGGTTTTACAACAACAATTTCGTAGTCGGAGAAAAAAGCATAATTGTACAATTTGATCTTATTAACAGCATGATTAACTCTAGTACTAACTGTAGTAAATATACAAATGTTTTTTGCAGGGATATTTAATAGTACAAATGGAGGCATGTTCAAGGATTACCAGTCCAAATCGTTGACAACAACCATGTACTATCTGGCAGACAAATTATTGGACAAAAAACCATGGCTAAACTCATCAACTGCCTGCTCTTATCCACTACAATGGAAAGAAGTTAATGAGACAGATTCGAAGTTGACGGAAATTTCTGCTTTCTTGCCGGATATTTCCGAATACACCGGAATCTACGGAAATGAGTTTCAACCCGATTTCATATTAACTTTAAGTTTTCAAACGAAGCTTAACTTCGAATCGGAAAGACTCGGGGGAATTCTCTATTCAACCCAAGACAAAGAACGATTCTTGATGGATATAACATACCCATGGGAATTTTACGTTCCGCTTATGGACCATAACAACGTTACGACAAAAACAAACGTAACCTTTTTTCGGGAAGGTGGAAAAGTGAAATCAATGAACATAAACATTGGCACCAACTTAACATATACAAAAGATGTTTCCATGTTAGACGTTATATCCCGAAACACTAACGGAAGTAATAGGTTATTTAGCACAGCTTGGTTGGTATATCTGGTAGTTTCTTGCGCTGTGTGGCAACTGTAAAATGGCGTATGGCCATAATAAAATCAGCACATTTAAAAGCACAAACGGTTTATAGAATCGTGATAAATGTATGTGTTGTTGATGCGCCTTCAACTGAAACGATACAACATTGGGTTGTGATGTGAACAATTGTCCTGGAATTCAAAGAGAATTCTACTAAGGCAATTTACTTGACCATAACTTTTTTATAGATATTTTCCTTTCAAATTTTCACAGTAAAGTTATTAAAAAAGAAAACATTTGATAAATCAAATAATTTTGTTTTAAAATTTAATTTGACGATATATTTAATAAAGTACATAATAAATTTGAAAATATGAAAAATGTGGACATTTGATCAAATATTTTAGGATAATATATCATTTTTATACATTTTATACATTATATGCGTCTCATTATTTAGTTTCCCGCCAAAATGGATTAAATTAGTACTGAAGTTGCCGTATCGGTCAGTGATTATCATCTGTTAATTATTAAATTGTGAAACCGAAAATGAAGTTTAACATTTGAACATATATTTCAAGGAAGGAATGATCATACCCTGATATTTAACACCATTTATGTCAAACACAATTATTTCTAATTTCAATCAATCAATTTTTGAACTTTTTATATAATTTTTAACGTAAAATGGCCTTTCATTTTTGTTTCTCAGTCATATGCAATACAAGCATTTTGCATTTTTATCAGTAGTTTGAAATTATATAATCTTAGTATGCAATTCGAAATGTGTTCAAATTCTATTTTAATTGATGCACATGCCCGCCTGAAATAATTTTTAACTTAGATGCATAGGAAATGACTTGAAAAAATTTAGATTTGTGTATAAAAGAAACTTGCATTAAAGTATGAACCTCAAACATCCCTTATTGAAAAATGAAAGAACTCAAGTCAATGTCAGCCTGCAAAAGTCCAAAATAGGCAAATATTGCATAAAATAGACCACAAAGATATAATTCCTGATTTTCATCCACTCTTAAGTTGAAGATAGCAATCGCTGGATTATACGCATTATGACAGCGTGCTCGTGAAACTCACCAGACCACAATACAATCGGAAACCATCTGACATCTCCGCATTTGACGAGCCTCGGATGTGAACCGGTGCATTAATGAAATTAAAAGTAGTTCGTAAAAAAAGAAAGATTAATATATTATAGCATTTTAGAAAGTTTTTAATCACTTAGATCAAATTGATTCCCATTTAAGTGAATTATTGCATAAGGATACCTACGTCCATGTACTTTCGAGGTGTTTTCAAAGGAAAATGGCAGACGTGCTCCGATTGACCACAGAAGTAAGGCCTACGCTTCGGCGCCTGTTATTTTTGTTTCATATGCCAAGGACAGTATTTACTCTTTCGTGGTATTTAAACATCTCAGACACTACTTCCGGTATCCAACGGAAACGGAACTGACTAAATGATTTTAGTCTGTGGTAATATTGACTTGAAATAGAGACATAATGATTATATATACAACCAAAGGACGAAGCATTGTCAGTGTGAAATATCAAGCAAATGGCAGTGAAATCATTGTGTGATCTCATTCCAGAAGATACAACATGCAGTTTTAAGTGTTTAAAAAGCTAAGCAAATATTATGGTA
The DNA here is from genome assembly GCF_026914265.1 of Mya arenaria. Taxonomy (NCBI): domain Eukaryota; kingdom Metazoa; phylum Mollusca; class Bivalvia; order Myida; family Myidae; genus Mya; species Mya arenaria. The sequence goes on along the minus strand of NC_069136.1, from coordinate 27,284,170 downwards.
GAAGCTATGTTCAGACTTTTGTTGCAATTGCATCTGCATTTTACCCAAAAGTGAAACAAAATTATGAATATTTCCAGGTGATTTCACTATCCAATCTTTTCAAGTGTGTAAGTCTTATGTCATGTAGCTTTGAGGTGAAATATGTTTGCACTATTGGAATCATGCAATTAATTGAAGTTCCAATTTTTGACTAGTTGGTCTTCTCATGTGAAACGATATCATCAAGAAAGAGCAAGAAATTGATGACTGATCATCTGGAAAATTTTAGTATAAAAACATATTCATTCTGTCAAAATTATTGTCTGTATGAATGCAAACGGAATTGCAATACAATGTTCCATTGTAAAATTTGCTCAACAGCTTATTACAGCAAACATGTTATAAAGGATGTTTGATTAACATTCGAAAAATATCAAATTAAGTTTTGCCAAACCAACGGAGAAACGTTAGCACACGGTCTGACCTACATTATCTCTCAGACCAACCGTGAGCGCTGTAGGCTTTCAGGAAACATATTTCAGTTGAAATCAGCGACGGTGTTTCTTCATGTACCAGTTTTATTCGACCCATCGAACATGTGCTTTAGTTTTATTTTCACATTAAATTGCATGGCCTTCAAAACTTTCAATTTAATTTGCATAAAAAATGTCGATGTTCTCATTTGGTTTAGGCAATATTCTTTTGAACATAAAAGGTGACATCATTTACAAAATTATGGAGCAACATTTAACTGATATCAATATTAATACAGGGACTGTCAAAGATAGCATGACACGTGGAAGGGTGTGTTATGCTTGATAACAGCCATGAGCTAAGTTAAAACTAACAGTCGCGCTTACGTTAGTACAATTGTTCTGCCTTGTATCCTTATGATATCGTAGTGTATACACTGCAAGCGGGGAAACAACACGTACATGTTAGCTATTGTGAACGATTTTAAGCTTATAAACCGAACAGCGGGTATAAATAATCATTATTCAAGAGGTGCCATTATTTTACAATATTATTTTGATTTTTAAAGAAGTGCAATCATCGTATGACATATTGAATGATGTAGCGATCAAGTTGTCACATGGCAGTGTTGTGGTTTTATCCAAAATGACGGTACTTTATCATGTTTGATAACATTAGGTTTTAAATAATTGTTCAAGAATAATTTCGATGTATTTCTTGATTGCTTTGGGGTTTTTTAACTGATATCGTTGTTGTTGTTGTTTTCCAGCTTTTTTTCTTCATATTTTTTGAGATTGCTTCTATCCCTTTTATCGTTTCATGTTGCCATTTCTCATTCCAAACGACAATTGTGTTGAGATATTATGATAGCCTAGGCAATAAACTTTGAGAGAATCTGGGATGCCAAGGTCAAATTCCATAGTTACTTTTCAATGAATGCAATGATAGTAAAAATATGGAGATGTCCATGTTAACCAAAGACAAGCTAAGTCCATCAACACATATTACACAATTAATGATTTCGTTTGACGAACGATTACTGTACAGCAAAGAGAAGTAACCACTGCTTGGATATTTGACAAATAGTGTAAATATCTTGCAAAAAAAAACCCGCGACTTTGAAAAGGGCGGGATACATTTTAAGCTTGAAGTATGAATTACTCAACAGACACGGCAATTTTAATACCAGTGTTTTGTTAGGATATCATGATAGTTAATATATAAGCTTTCAGAAAATTTGGGATGCCCTGTTTCTATGATTATATTTAGGTCAAAATCAAAGGATAAATATAATATTAATATAAAAATGTTTCTTTAATGATTCCGATCTAATATTATATAGACCAGCTACGTCAACAAACAAAATAAATCACAAGAACTCAAAAATGAAATGCAAATATCCAGATGCTGTACAGTAATCATTGCCGTTGCGGATATCACGGGATCGTTTTCAAAATCGCGTGTCCGCATTCAAAATATTAAAAACAAGAATATTTCGACATTTAAACTTGAAACATTCAATATTTGAAACAAAACAATGTGATATTAAGTTATAGCAAAATCCTTTTAGAAACTTAATGTTTGGAATTGTTTTTAATCCAAGTAATGTTGGGCTTCAGCTGCAAAATATGTAAACTCTGTGTATATTTAGTATCACATGATAAGTTTAAATCGAAATAAACAACGGAATAACTGTGACAAGTATACGTGAAAAGTGTAGAAATGGTATACGCTAAAAACAAAATAATCAGAACAGGATTGACTCACTTTATCTGACTTTCTCATTTACCCTGTATCTGGTCATCCCGTGTTATTCACGCATTTCTCGAGAGAAGCTTACCTTCAAATTGGATTTTGGTGATAGAAAAGCTATTCAAACTCTTATGATTTCAATTCCTTCTTTATATACAATGTATATGTCGATCAACGTAGATCAAATTTAAAAAGAAAATACGTAGAAAGACTGTTAAAACTTGTACACGAGCCCTTATGAATTCGGCAGGGTTTGTATTTAAAATGAATATGTCGATCTAAGTCGAATTACGTAGTAAGCATAGTGTAATGAAATTCATTGATCTCATGTAAGCCACGAAATAAACAGTTCAACTTATTTGAGTTTATTTCAAAAGCATTTATTCGTCGTCAATATTTACATGAAAGTAAAAGTGTAGTACATCATTGCTAGTGTAGTACATGTATCTTAAACTGAAGTTAGTGTTAAAATATTGATATATATTATCTCCCATCACAACAAAGTGAATACTTATCTTACATCCGGATTGTTTATTTGATAGTTAGTCGATCCTCATCGTTCCTATTAGAATACCTGTTTTGATTGATTATATCCTATTTCTTTCATGCTTGTCTTGTTATCTTTCCACAAACATTATCTTTCACTGACAGTATTTAAAGTATAACAAATATACATTATGTTCATCATTGAGACTAAAACAGGATATTAATCTAAAATAGCAATTATAGAGAGGGCGTCCTGGACCACTTCCTGTACTTCGCAATAAGTTATAACGCACCTTAACAACTAAAGCATTTGTAAATATTTGTTCGAGTTGGAAAATTAAACGAAGCAGTTATTTATATTGCCTGTTGTAAATCTTAACACTTAAACTTAAATCACGCGAAAAGAAAGTGAGATAAAATAATAAACAAGTTGCGAAATAAAACCAAATACTCTGTATTTAAGACGAGGTTACAGCTGGATTATTCACACTCAAGCACCAAATACGTAGTTAGCTATGCGGTACGTTGTCCGTTATTGTGTTGCCGCCATCGTGTTTACCAGTGCACGTGGAGCAGTGTTTGACGATGAAACGGAACAAGACGTTGTTAAACTTATACAGGCCACGTTAGAATGCCGTCACGTTCCGGGTATGACGGTTGGCATCTTCAAAGGTTTGTTTTTATTCGAATCGGTCAAACGTAAATTCGTTTCTGTAATTACTAATGTATACTACCTTCTTCGACAATGGTGTATTTCTGTAAATACTGTTATACAAGGACATCGTCGTTGACTCAAACGTAATGAATTCATCTTTTAACTATTTTAAATTTTAATAAGAAAAGTTAAAATCGTTTATAGGTGAAAAATAAATATTCAAGTACGAATTCGTGAAATTGTTAATAAGTGAAATCATGAAGTAGAATTCATGAAACTTTAAACATTGTGAAGGTGACATTCTAAAATTGAAATATCACCACAGGTATTTCGTAATACAAGGACTTATGGTTATTCAAACAAGTATTATGCATCGCCACAAAGATTTGTTCGAAAGCATGTTTTTATGTTTAAGGTTTCCCATAGTCAGTTGCTTGTGATTTTTGAAAGCCTGCTATCTTTTCTTCTTGTTTTAATTGTAATTTAGAGAAATATTAAAAATAACAAAAACGCATAAGTTGTTTTAGCCATTAATGTTCATCAAATGAGCTATTTCATGCCCGATTTGAAAAACAGAACAAAGGAAAAAAATCTTGGTAAAGTATTTTCAGCCGCTTAGTTTGCGTACTGGTGACCAGCAAACTCTTACGGTGTCACCAAGCGTCAGCATTTAACAAACAGCAGGCTCATACTCGAACAATCTGAAGTTCCTTAAACTGAGGTTTCTGTTTGTTGTTTCGGTAGAATTGTGTCATATTCCACAAGCGTGCATCTGGTAAACTATACTTTTTATTGGTATACAACAGCGCCTTGGTATACTTCAGTTCATTGGTATACTACAGCGCAATGGTAAGGTAGAGCGCGTTATTATCCTATTGAAGATTGATATACTAAGTATATATTGCACTGGTATGCTATAAGTTGTAGTGTATACTTGAATTTGCATTGGTATACCATAGCGCATTGGTATACTAAAGCTTACATTGATCTACCTTGACTGCTCACGTCCTAGTCTTATATGTTTAAAATTTCAAGTCAAGTTGTGAAAAACTTACTGTTTTATACAGAACACGATACATGGACACGAGGGTTTGGGCTGGCTGAATTAAAGAGTGGACGGCCTGTTGACGAAAACACATTGTTCAACATTGGTTCTGTAACTAAGTCATTTACCATGGCTCTGCTGGCGATCCTGCTTAAAGAGAACAAGTATGACAGCATAGCGGTATTTATATCAACACATACTATTTCGAATATGAGAATGCATAATAATTATGTAGTTTATATGGTCACGGAACTGAAACAGAACGAAAGTTGAAAAACGACGTGTAAGTGTTCTTTTGTGTGTAGCTACCCGAACATTGAAAAAACTCGTATGTGAAATTTTAGTCTGATTTGGTACTGGTATGCTTGGTGAAACAAGTTTTATCCACTGTGCTAGTATGATCGTACATGTTGTTATAAACGTGTATAATAGACACATACCTTGATAATGAAGCGCTTACCCTTAGAAGTAATTATTTGCAACTTCTCTTTTGTATTTGGTGTACGATAGGTCTAGCTGCTATAAAACTTGCATTTTCAAGGATTACATATGGTGCAAATATAGCTGATGGTAATTGCCAACTGTAGCGCTTATCATCATATCTATGGTCTATATTGCTTCCTTATCACTGTGCAAAATTGATGAATAATAAAGCTAATATAGCTGTTTAAGCTCGACTATTCGAACAATAAGAAGGCTTTACTACTCGCCCTAGCGTCGGCGTCCGGTTAAAGTTTAAGAGCAGGTAGGCATTTTCACTTATAACTCCGAAACCCTTCATTTAATTCACTTAATACTTCACACAGTTGTTCAGGACAATAACACATTGAGGTTACATAACTCCATATTATCCTTTATACAAATGACGACACCTGATTGACTTAAGAGTAAGTTTCAGGGAAGGTTAAAGCTTTAGGGCAACTTCTATACCCTACATTCAATTGATTTAATACTTAGCATAATTATTGATGGCCATCATACAATTAGGTTACATTACTCCAGTTGAACATTTATACAAATATTGCCCTTGATGGACTTATTTTGTTAACCATTGTTTTCCTTTTTTAGCTCACCTGTCACGTAGTGACAAGGTGAGCTTTTGTGATCACTCTTCGTCCGTCGTCCGTCCGTCCGTCCGTCCGTCCGTCCGTCCGTCCGTCCGTCCGTCCGTCCGTTCACAATTGCTTGTGAACACAATAGAGGTCACAATTTTGACCTAATCTTTATGAAACTTGGTCAGACTGATCATCTCTATAAAATCTAGGTCAAGTTTGATATTGGGTCATTCACGGTCAATAACTAGGTCACTAGATCAATTAGTACAAAAACCTTGTGAACACAATAGAGGTCACAATTTTAGCCTAATCTCAATGCAACTTGGTCAGAATGATCATCTCTATAAAATCTAGGTCAAGTTCGATATTGGGTCATCCGCGGTCAATAACTAGGTCACTAGGTCAATTAGTACAAAAACCTTGTGAACACAATAGAGGTCACAATTTTAGGCTAATCTTAATGCAACTTGGTCAGAATGATCATCTCTAAAAATCTGGTTCAAGTTCGATATTGGGTCATACGCAGTCAATAACTAGGTCACTAGGTCAATTATTAGAAAAACCTTGTGAACAAAATAGAGGTCACAATTTTAGCCTTATCTTAATGAAACTTGGTCAGAATGATCATCTTAACATAAGCTAGGTAAAGTTCCATATTGGGTCAACCCAGGTCAAAAACTAGGTCACTAGGTCAATTAGTAGAAAAACCTTGTGAACACAATAGAGGTCACAATTTTAGCCTAATCTCAATGCAACTTAGTCAGAATGATCATCTCCATAAAATGTAGGTCAAGTTCGATATTGGGTCATCCGCGGTCAACAACTAGGTCACTAGGTCAATTAGTAGAAAAACCTTGTGAACACAATAGAGGTCACAATTTTAGCCTAATCTCAATGCAAGTTGGTCAGAATAATCATCTCTATAAAATCTAGGTCAAGTTCGATATTGGGTCGTCCGCAGTCAATAACTAGGTCAATTATTAGAAAAACCTTGTGAACACAACAGAGGTCACAATTTTGACCTAATCTTTATGAAACTTGGTCAGACTGATCATCTCTATGAAATCTAGGTCAAGTTCGATATTGGGTCATCTGGGGTCAAAAACTAGGTCAGTAGGTCAATTAGTAGAAATACCTTGTGAACACATTAGAGGTCACAATTTTAGCCTAATCTCAATGCAACTTGGTCAGAATGATCATCTCTATAAAATCTAGGTCAAGTTCGATATTGGGTCATCCGCGGTCAATAACTAGGTCACTAGGTCAATTAGTAGAAAAACCTTGTGAACACAATAGAGGTCACAATTTTAGCCTAATCTCAATGCAAATTGGTCAAAATGATCATCGCTGTAAAATGTAGGTCAAGTTTGATATTGGGTCATTCACGGTCAATAACTAGGTCACTATGTCAATTAGTACAAAAACCTTGTGAACACAATAGAGGTCACAATTTTAGCCTAATCTCAATGCAACTTGGTCAGAATGATCATCTCTATAAAATCTAGGTCAAGTTCGATATTGGGTCATCCGCGGTCAATAACTAGGTCACTAGGTCAATTAGTACAAAAACCTTGTGAACACAATAGAGGTCACAATTTTAGGCTAATCTTAATGCAACTTGGTCAGAATGATCATCTCTATAAAATCTGGGTCAAGTTCGATATTGGGTCATACGCAGTCAAAAACTAGGTCACTAGGTCAATTATTAGAAAAACCTTGTGAACAAAATAGAGGTCACAATTTTAGCCTTATCTTAATGAAACTTGGTCAGAATGATCATCTTAACATAAGCTAGGTCATGTTCCATATTGGGTCAACCCAGGTCTAAAACTAGGTCACTAGGTCAATTAGTAGAAAAACCTTGTGAACACAATAGAGGTCACAATTTTAGCCTAATCTCAATGCAACTTGGTCAGAATGATCATCTCTATAAAATGTAGGTCAAGTTCGATATTGGGTCATCCGCGGTCAACAACTAGGTCACTAGGTCAATTAGTACAAAAACGTTGTGAACACAATAGAGGTCACAATTTTAGCCTAATCTCAATGCAAGTTGGTCAGAATAATCATCTCTATAAAATCTAGGTCAAGTTCGATATTGGGTCATCCGCGGTCAATAACTAGGTCACTGGGTCAATTAGTACAAAAACCTTGTGAACACAATAGAGGTCACAATTTTAGCCTAATCTCAATGCAACTTGGTCAGAATGATCATCTCTATAAAATCTAGGTCAAGTTCGATATTGGGTCATCCGTGGTCAATAACTAGGTCACTAGGTCAATTAGTACAAAAACCTTGTGAACACAATAGAGGTCACAATTTTAGGCTAATCTTAATGCAACTTGGTCCGAATGATCATCTCTATAAAATCTGGGTCAAGTTCGATATTGGGTCATACGCAGTCAATAACTAGGTCACTAGGTCAATTATTAGAAAAACCTTGTGAACGAAATAGAGGTCACAATTTTAGCCTTATCTTAATGAAACTTGGTCAGAATGATCATCTTAACATAAGCTAGGCCAAGTTCTATATTGGGTCAACCCAGGTCAAAAACTAGGTCACTAGGTCAATTAGTAGAAAAACCTTGTGAACACAATAGAGGTCACAATTTTAGCCTAATCTCAATGCAACTTGGTCAGAATGATCATCTCTAGAACAATATAGGTCAAGTTCGATATTCGGTCATCCGCGGTCAACAACTAGGTCACTAGGTCAATTAGTACAAAAACCTTGTGAACACAATAGAGGTCACAATTTTAGCCTAATCTCAATGCAAGTTGGTCAGAATAATCATCTCTATAAAATCTAGGTCAAGTTCGATATTTGGTCATCCGCAGTCAATAACTAGGTCACTAGGTCAATTATTAGAAAAACCTTGTGGACACAACAGAGGTCACAATTTTGACCTAATCTTTATGAAACTTGGTCAGACTGATCATCTCTATGAAATCTAGGTCAAGTTCGATATTGGGTCATCTGGGGTCAAAAACTAGGTCAGTAAGTCAATTAGTAGAAATACCTTGTGAACACATTAGAGGTCACAATTTTAGCCTAATCTTAATGCAACTTGGTCAGAATGATCATCTCTATAAAATCTAGGTCAAGTTTGATATTGGGTCATCCGCGGTCAATAACTAGGTCACTAGGTCAATTAGTAGAAAAACCTTGTGAACACAATAGAGGTCACAATTTTAGCCTAATCTCAATGCAAATTGGTCAAAATGATCATCGCTGTAAAATGTAGGTCAAGTTTGATATTGGGTCATTCACGGTCAATAACTAGGTCACTAGGTCAATTAGTACAAAAACCTTGTGAACACAATAGAGGTCACAATTTTAGCCTAATCTCAATGCAACTTGGTCAGAATGATCATCTCTATAAAATCTAGGTCAAGTTCGATATTGGGTCATCCGCGGTCAATAACTAGATCACTAGGTCAATAAGTACAAAAACCTTGTGAACACAATAGATGTCACAATTTTAGGCTAATCTTAATGCAACTTGGTCAGAATGATCATCTCTATAAAATATGGGTCAAGTTCGATATTGGGTATTACGCAGTCAATAACTAGGTCACTAGGTCAATTATTAGAAAAACCTTGTGAACAAAATAGAGGTCACAATTTTAGCCTTATCTTAATGAAACTTGGTCAGAATGATCATCTTAACATAAGCTAGGTCAAGTTCCATATTGGGTCAACCCAGGTCAAAAACTAGGTCACTAAGTCAATTAGTAGAAAAACCTTGTGAACACAATAGAGGTCACAATTTTAGGCTTAACTCAATTCAACTTGGTCAGAATGATCATCTGTAGAAAAATATAGGTCAAGTCACAAGTTTTGCATAGGCTTATATAGAACAAAAAACTTCTTGTCTAAACCAACAAGACATTGGCATTTTATATGTGGCATAACCTAGTGGCCCGCTACCAAGATTGTTCAATTTGTGCACCTGTGGTGAAAAGAGGCCTCACCCTGGGTGTCACAAGTTTTACATAGGCTTATATAGGAAAAAACTTTAA